>NC_083887.1:10834318-11137348 GCF_032452875.1 Bos javanicus | reverse complement strand
CCGATTCCATCTTCCTAGTGAAAAACCAGCCAACTCCAGAAGCAGAGACACCTGGGCACTCTGTCACGAACTCCAGATTCATAAAGGAGCCCAGCTAAACTAGTAGCACCAGACAGCTAATTCCAGCCTAAGTAAGCAAAATAAATAGCTGTTTTCTTAACAAAGAAAGCAATAGCTACCTGATACACCTATATTTATAATTGCCATGCATATGCACTCGTACTGTAAGAAGTGACTGACTTACATAATCTCAGCCATTTTGAGCTGGGCACCGTCCTTGTTTTATAGCCGATCCTTATACAGGTTTAGCGACTGGCCTTTCCTCTTCCATAGTGTAAAGTAGATCAACCTATTGGATTGTCATAATAGGAAATATTAGTTAGAACTCCTTAGCCATGCACTATTTCACTTGTATACTTTCCCATTTGGCCTCCAATTAAACAGACTGAAAAATGAAGCTTGAAGTCATTTGCAAATTTTTCATATTTTTGCTTAAACGTTAAACCTTAGATCATTGAAAAGGATGAAGTCAAATTATATGGAAGAACCGTCTTATCAGAAAGGTTTTTCCCAAGTCTGAGAGGCTTTAAGAAAGTTCTGAGAAAGCCAGGTACTCTCTGAAGGATCCAGCCCATCCCCAAGTTGCCTGACATCCCTGAAGGTTACTCTGTAGAGCACTCCTCAGGGGGCCTTTGAGACTACAAATTACTCATTTGGAAGTTTATGGGCTGACACATCTTGAGAATGTCTTTGAAGGAACACAAATGAACGTTCCATTTTCCTGACTACATAACTCAGTACTAAGTCATGAGCCAAATTCTGTTCATTCTATTGGTCTTTGTCCACCAAGTATCCCTTCCCAATGCATGGGCATAAATCAGCTCCCAGTGTCAGAATGTAACAATTTCAGGAGATTGAAAAAAAAACAAAACAACCAACGTCCTTTCAGGCTGGCTCTGCAATCTGTAACCTGTGAGAGTCAAGATCTCTTCCAGCAAAAGAGATAGCACAGGCATTCCAGTGGTTAGTTGAACCTTGTATTATGTAAGGATGAAAGAACAGAAGGCTGCTCAGTTATCCCAGCTGTGCTCAGATGGGCAAATACAAATTTATAAACTAAAATTAGAGCACTTAAAAATTTTTCTACTTGATACCTTAAAAAAACAAGATGCACTGAATTTTTCTCACTTTCATCTTGCTTCTAGTTTGTATTTCACTTTGTTGTTCTTGAGTATTTTCTACACTCTATCAATCCCTTCCTTGCCCAAGGACTGTGTGTGTGAGTGGACACACGTGGGGCAATGAGCTCTGGGGACAATGGAGGCAAGGGTGGATGTACCCAGATAATGAGAAGGGGACAAATCCACAAAGTCAAAGAGAACTAAAGACTGTTCAATAATAAAAACTATATACATATGCAATTGAGCAAAAATCTAAAGTATAATGGGTCACATTAAATTTGACAGTCACAAATTTTCCAAAGAGCCCTCCTTAGACCTCAGTTCCTACAATGACAGTTCTAACTCAATTCATTAACTCAAAGCCCTACAGGATTGGCCCTCTGCCAACCAACACCCCTTATCATATTTGCTTTCTGGTGTTGAATATGAATTCTTGCACCTTGTCTATGAGACTAACCTTTAGACATCTCACTAGTAGTTATTAGGCTAAAAGTCAATCAATCTCCTCTGCAGAAACTTTAACTTTGAAAAGAGGTTCACACTGGTTGGATGCAACTGTAGGGCTTTTGACGACTGGGTCAGGAAGGCAGATGGGTCTGAAAGTTCAGGTGGGAGATGGTATTCAAATGTTGACAAAGGGTGACGTGAAAAATTAGCCTCCTGGTTCTGCGTCTTGCAGACTTATTGTGTGGTCTCTCTTAAAAGATAACCATTCTCAGGATTTTTAATGTTGAGAAATATTCTATCATTTTACTGAAATAGTTATGAAAAAAGACAAGTACTGAACATATGTAGATAGCTTTAGAACTACACTGAAATCCAAAGAAATGTTGTTACAAAACTTTATCAATTTAAAATCAGTGAAAATAATTTAAAGAAAAGGGTGATTTTGTTTTTGCTAAAATGAAATAATCCAGATTGTATTTAAGGATAGAAAGATGCATTTGTGTGCTTAGAGCCTCTTTCTTTTTTCACTTGATTCTTTTGCTTTTGATAAGCTATTGCTTGACTCATTATTCTTACTTTGTTAAAAAATATTTAGTCATCAGTATATTAGATTGACCAGCCATTTAAAACTGTGTACCACAGGTAATACTCTGTAATGACCTATATGGAAAAATAATCCAAAGAAGAGTGAATATATGTGCATGCATGAATGATTTATTTTGCTGTACAGCAAAAGGTAACAGCATTATAAATGAACTATATTCAAATAAAACTCAAAAAAAAAAAAAAAAAAAAACCAGTGCCAAAATGAAATACAGTGGGAAAAAATTAAATTCATGTAATAAGTTTTCCAAGTGTTTTTATAACTCCCCATACATCTACTTATGACCCACTCCATGTCCATGAATAAAAAGATGGGTACCACCATCATGCTGGCCAGAAGCACAATCATGGTGTTCACTGTTAGACTGAGGTCTTTTTGAGCTGGGCTTTGCTAGGTTGCTATTTCTTGAGTGTTTACTTTTTGGAAACAAAGGCAAATTCACGTATGGAAACTGAGTAACAACACTCAGGTACAAGGTAAAAAAATCAATGTCCAGAATTGCTTACAGTAACTTGTATGACAACACAAAACTAAAATTATCACAGAAAACCTATGCCTTGGAGAACACGTTCAATATTTGTAAAACATCTTCCTAGTATACTGTTTTGCCTGGGACAACCTGGCCTTGCTAATAGATTACTTATCAAAGCGTCATGAATAACTTTGGGAACTTAGAAAGGTGGTGCTGCAGACTTACTCACACAGTGGGACTTGAGAAGGACTAGATATATAAAGACATCTGATAACTGAAAGTAAGAAGCTTTAAGAACAGCTCCTAATTTTTATTTTTCTGCCTTAGAAAACACAAACGAAAGAGTTTAAAATGTTATTACTTTTTAAGAACACTAGCATTTTTATTTAATACATCTGAAAACTAATCTTCAAAGGCTATTTTTGAGTTTGTTTCTGGTTTCTTTGTCTGATCAAGTCTGAGGCTGTTCCCTCATGTCATTTTAGTATCTCTTGTTGGCGGGGAGGTGCGGCGGGGAAAGTCAAATCCTTTCTTTTACACAGAAATGAGCAAAGAACAAAATTAAGGAAGAACACTGTATGTCCCCTTTTAAAAGTTAACCTAAAACCCAAAGATTATTTTGAGTTATATTAGATAGAGATCATCATCCAAGGGATAGACTTGTCCACAAGGGTGTTAATTATTTATGAAGTACATTATTTCACCTGTGGCTTCATGAATCCCCCCCCCCACATAAAGATGTCCCACCTGTGCAATTACCCCACGCACATATACATCTTCCCCACACCTTGCAGTAATTTAAATACCAGTCTCCTCCAATGTCCTGTTTCTTCCATAACAGAATATGCAGACTTGGTAGCCCTGGGATTTTGTTTTCTACCACTAGGTTGAAATAAATCTGGCAACTGGGACCCCAGAGATTTCACCATCTGATGCCTTAAGATCACCAGCCAACTTAATGGGTTCAGAGGATTATTGCAATCTTGGGTAAAACATTTTAGAACAAGTCATTATTACTTACAGAAATAGCTTTAAAACTTTCCCAATATATAACTCTATTTAAAATATTACGTAGTGACCTACATAATTTGTTTGTATGCTTATTTAAATGCCTTACAATTTATATTCAAGGAGTAAATCATTTGGATTGCTTTTTAGAAACATATATTCTTCATTCTACAAGGAGCCGCCCCCCACCCCAGTCTATTTTTCGACATTTTAGAGGCAAAGGCAGCTCCTTTTCCTCGACTATCCTTTCTCCTTAATAATACGATGGGTAGCAGGCACATGACTGTCCTGATAAAGATGTTACCCAGCCTCCCTTGCAGCCAAGCGTGGTTCATGATTAAGCTCCAGTTAATGTGGCACCCGACTCTAGTACTCTTGCCTGGAAAATCCCATGGATGGAGGAGCCTGGAGGGCTGCAGTCCATGGGGTCGCTAAGAGTCGGACACGACTGAGCAACTTCACTTTCACTTTCATGCATTGGAGAAGGAAATGGCAACCGACTCCAGTGTTCTTGCCTGGAGAATCCCAGGGACAGAGGAGCCTGGTGGGCTGCCGTCTATGGGGTCGCACAGAGTTGGACACGACTGAAGCGACTTAGCAGCAGCAGCAGCAATGGGAGATAAGCAAAAATGTCAGAGAGCAGCTTCTAGGAAAGTTACATGAGATTTGGGTGACATACGGCCTCTGCCTGTCTTTCATTACTTCACCCCTCTTAATGCCGAGAAGTAGATACCACTTTGACCGTGAACATGAGGTCATACCATACAGCAAACAGCCCAGAGAACTGTTTAAGGACTTCCAGGAGCCCAGTCACCCTACCAGCTCTGCAATGCTTTTGTCTACACTCACCTGAGAGATATCTCCTATTTCTTGACCTCTTTTGTTAAGTTTTTATAATTTTGGATTTCACTGTAACAGGCACATAAACCCAAAGTTACAGAATGCAATTTGGCATGAATCAAATTGCTAAGTCGCCAACTTACAGCACTAATATGGCACAAAGATATGTAAAAATACAAGAGACATGAGATCTACCCATGAGTAATATAGAATCCCTAAGGCATGCACGTTACGTCTAGGTTGATCATTTCTATCACTGACAGGGAGAAGAATCATATTCTGAATCCACACAGGATGGAGTGAGGAAAGGTCATCAGCTTGCATAAATGCCTGAAGGTCAAATGTCAAGAGTTGTTTGAATAGCTTGGTGGGCTAAAATGAGGTAATCCAGACCCACAGACTCTTGGGAATAAGCTGAGTGGTTGAAAGAGAAGCCCAGACAGAAGGGACTTTGAGAAGGTCCATGGGCCAGGCCGACACCAGCCCAGCTCCCCTTCTCTGGGGCTGACGCAACCTGCCCCACTCCGCCCTAACCTCTGACCTTCTGTTCAGCCCCACACAGAGGAGAGCCCTGGGCAACTGCACTCTTGTTTCCTTACCAGCCTGGCTGCAAAAATAACCCCCAGCTGCTCCAAGAGTGCCAGAGGGCACGGGGCCGGGCCCGACCCCACACTTGGAGTTTGGAGAGGGAAGGGCAGCCCACTCAGGCAGGCATCAGATGCCTGAAGCTCCCTCTTCCTTCCCCGAGTGTGGCAGCTGCCACAAGAAAGGAAGGGACCCTGAGAATGCTCTGTCACATGTGCTCGGTAAGCACGCAGGAATGGCAGCCGAGGTGGCAGCCATTCCTGGGCGCCCGGGCTCCATTGACAGGCAGTGAAAAGGCCAGGGGCACGGAGCTAAAAAAGCCCATGGAAAGCCCCCACCCCTGGTGAGTCCAGGTGACACTGAACAGCTCCGGTCTCTCCCAGCGTCAACACCAGGAAGGGACAGCTGGTGTGACCTGGGCATGACAACAAGAAACCAGGCTGAAACCAAAGCAGCAGGAAGTGGAGCCCAGCTGTGTCAAGTAGGCGAGGAAGCCACGTGGTCCCTGGGGAGAATAGGGTGGGGCAGGAAGGACTAAGCCGGGGTCCAGATAAACTGGGAAAGATAGAGGTTTTTAAAGCTTTGTGCTATTTCAAGGTAAAGGGAGTTTATTTAGAGTGGTTGAGCCCAGCCTCTGCTTCATCACATTCTTAATGGGCCTCAGACATCGTCTCTGAAGGGATGACACACTTGGATGCTCTGGGGCCCCTTGTTAACATGGCAGACTTCCTCCGTTTCATTCCCCTAGATTCTCGTGCTAAGGCAAAGCCTTCTGATGCAGACAACCCTTTTCTGTTAGCCTGACAGTCCTCCACTCATTCATCTGTACACGGGCTCTATGAAAGTGACCAGAGGCTCTCTGCCCACTAGGCAGAATAGTATCCTAGAGCACCAGATGGAATTGCAAGACCTCCAGCAAAGGACTGGCAGACTGCCCAACCCGGGTGGCATGCGTCAGCTTGATAAGTCCTCCAAAGCACCATGCTATCATGGTACAGCTAGGACTCGGGTGGTGATGCTGATGATGCAAAATGCTGTTAAGTTTGACTCACCCAGTTTTTGGATGAATTGAGGATCTAGAGACTTGCCTTCTTTCTCTCTCTCCTCTCCATTCCTTTTAGTCAGCTCATAGCTTTTAAGCACCATACCACCTAAAAGCATTCTCTTAGATTCTCTCCAACAAATATATTCAAGGAATCCTTTATTCAACGCTATTGAGTATTAGTTCCTATCCTATCATTGGACTTGTCTCTGCCTACTCCTTACCCCAAACTAACCTCTCAGATTTTCTGAAATTAAATCAGTAAGTATGTGTTGAATTCATATCAAAAGTATCATGAGTATAATGGGATGAACATATGTAAGGAGCTCAAATTCTATATGGGGAAGGTACATAGACACACAGGGGCTTCCCACATGGCTCAGTGGTAAAGAATCCTCCTGCCAATACAGGAGATGGAGGTTTGATCCCAGCGTTGGGAAGATCCCCTGGAGACAGACATGCAGAAAGAGAAGACAATGTGAAGAGACACAGGGAGAAAATGGCCATCTACCAGCCAGGAAGAGCAGTCTGGAACAGACCCTTATCTCTCAGTCATCAGATGGAAACAACCCTACTGACAACGTTGACTTTAGGCTTCTAGGCTTCCGAACTCTGAGACAAGTCTCTAGGTGGTTTTTTAAGCCACCTAATCTGAGGAACTTTTCTGAGGAAAAAAAAATGCAGCTTGGCACATGGGTAAAACCTGAGTAAGCACAGGACAATGAGGAAAGCCTTACATGTTAGTGAAACAGCACAAACAAAATAACCAATCGGAATGCCACAGTGTGAGAAAATCAGTTTACCTGAAGCAAAACGCTCATGGGGAGAGTGGTAAAACCTATCTTGTAAGGTAAAGGGTCTTTGTGTCAGCTCGTAAGAGGCTGTGGTCTCCATTAAGGCATTTGAAACGTGTTCTACAGGCAGAGGTAAACTTCGATGGCATTTCCTCAGGAGCCATGTGAAACAGAGATGGGCATGTGTTAGGAAGATGGTGAGCAAGATGGATTGGACAAAGGAGCCTGGAAGAAGTTTGCTCAGTTATGAGTGGTTCACAAACTCGACTGCAAATTAGAATCACCTGGTGTGATGGGCCGGCTGATGACTTCCAAGGATCGTCATTGCTTATCCGGAAAACCTGATATAGCCAAAGAGACTTTACCACCGTGCTTTAGGATCTTGAGATGAAGAGATGACCCTGGATTATGCAGATGGACCCTAAATGTAATCACCAGTATCCTTGTTGTAGAGGAAGCAGAGGGAAACCTGGCTTATAGCAGAGAAGGTGATGTGGTAACAGAAAGAGGGAGAGACAGGAACAGGGAGAAAGAAGGCCTCGTGATGGGCCAAGGCTCTCAGCAGATTGAATCATGCCCACCTGCGTTAGAGGACCACCTTCTTCATCAGTCTAGATTAGACTAATTTCTTCCAATGCTAATTTCTTCCAGAAACGTCCTCACAGACACCCCTTAGAAATAATGTTTTCCTAGCTCTCTGGGGATCGCTTAGACACATAAACTAGCCATCCTGGGGAGAAATCATCCGAGTGGCAGCAGGAGACTCCATATTACAGCATAAAAACCTAGTGTGTTGGGGGTGGGGAAGGCAAGCCCCCACGGGGAGAGTACGGAGTCACATGACACACAAAGGGTGAAGAGAAGGGCGACTAAGAAACGACGGCAGATTAGAGGCCGGCCCGACCTCTGAGAACAGTTTCCAGAGCGGGGAAGAGGTGGGGGTGGGTCATAAATCAGGTTACAAGAGGACGTGGGTGGAGAGGATGTGGAAGCAGCAGTAGGGGCTAGCTTTGGGAGCTCCAGCAATGAAATCAAGTAGAGGAAAGGAGCTCGAGCCTAGCCAACTAGACAGAGCTAACTTAGCAAGATGGACGTTGGCGTCGGACTGACCTGACCCACCCCTACCCCCACCACCTCCTAAAATTTGCATTAAACCAATTGTTTAATTTTGCACAAACTCAGTTGCCTTGTTTGGAAAATAGCTGTAAACAATACCAACACAAATAACACCAACACCAAAGAGCTGTGAGGATCAAATGAAAGAGAAGAGTTAAGTTGCCTACGTTAACTGGCTGGTACATAGTGAGTGCCTAGAATTCAAGGCAGAAATGTACAAGAGTTTTGGAATCCCACTTTCCGATCAACAGGGTTGACAGGCAAAATACAGGTTTCACAGTTAAATTTTAACTTCAAAACAGAAATAGTATTAGATATGTGTGTCCTAAATATCGCATGGCCATACTTATACTAAAAAAACTTATCTTTTTAAAATTAATTTTCCATTGCTGCTGTTAGCAAATTATCACAAACTAAGTGACACCAATTTATTATCTTACTGATATGGCTCTCACTGAGCTAAAATCAGGGTGTCAGGGGGGCTATGTTCCTGCTGAAGGTTTTAGGGGACAACTTATTCTTTTACCTGTTCCAGCTCCTGAGGCCACCCACACACCCAGCCTTCTTCCACCATCTTGAAAGGCAGAGATGTTGCAGCCTTTGACTCACCTTCCTTAATCATATCTCCCTGATGGCAGCTGGTGAAGGTTCTCCCCTTTGAAGGACACACTTGATTAGATTGAATCCAGCTGCAAAAGCCAGGAGACTCTCCCCATTTCCAGGACCATTAGCTTAATCACATCTGAAAGTGCTTTCATCATATAAGGTAACAGTCACAGGTTCCAGGGACTGGGAGAGGAACATCTTTGGTGGGACATTATTCTGCCTACTCCACTGTTAATCTGGGGTTTCCCTGGTGGCTCAGCAGTCAAGAACTGCCCACCAGTACAGGAGAAGCAGGTTCAATCCCTGGGTTGGGAAGGTCCCCTAGAGTAGGAAATGGCAACCAGCCCCAGTATTCTTGGATGGAAAATTTCATGGACAGAGGAGCCTGGCAGGCTACAGTCCTTGGGGTCTCAAAGAGTCAGACACTACTGAGCATACACACTCACACTCACACACACACACACACTCACACTCAAACACTCATACCCTACTGTTAATCTAAAGTTCTAATTCAACTAGGTGACCTCTTGTTGCTTGCGAAATCTGGTGACTGTGAACCCACCTATCAAACATGCTTTGATTAATTGGCAGGAAAAATGCTAGTTTCCCCTGCCCCAGAACCCCAGCTACACATTGTGTTACTTCCTCTTTCCATTCTACAATTCCCCCATATGTATCTCCCTCCAGGCTGTATGACGCGAATGTGTTTGCGTTCAAAGTTTTATGAAAGAGATCTGTAGCTGAAGAGAAGAAAACTGTGCGGAAAGAAATTCTACTTTCTTTAAAAAAAAAAAAAAAGAAATTCTACTTTCTTGACTTCCATTATAAAATAAAATTTAGGCTTATGTCATAAGAATTAGTAGGAAAAACAGAAACAATTTTAGGTATTTTGGGCAATAGAAGGAATTTAACACAAGGAACACAAGACCGTGACGCTGGGAGGGATTGGGGGCAGGAGGAGACGGGGACGACAGAGGATGAGATGGCCGGATGGCATCACCGACTCGATGGACGTGAGTCTGAGTGAACTCCGGGAGTTGGTGATGGATAGGGAGGCCTGGCGTGCTGCGATTCATGGGATCGCAAACAGTCGGACACGACCGAGCGACTGAACTGAACTGAACACAAGGAACTGGATGCACACAAAGCTCCTGGAAGGTCTGGAGGAGGGCAGGTCAGGGACAGCAACAGCTTTTAAGTTTGCTGGTAGCTTTAGAGACAGGAAGCTTCAGGGACTACAGGAAATGGCTGGCGATGATGTCATCTGCTTCCAGTACTCACTGAGGTGGATGATTCAAAGGGAGATGTCTGGGATCTAAAACAAACTCTGATATCTGTTGAACCCCACACATCTGCTCACTTCTGACAGAGGAGCAACAGCATAACTTCTACCTCTCCTCCCTCTTCCAAGTCCCGTGCAATTACCTCTGGTTCTCAGCATCAGACTAAAATCTCTTTTGGCAAGGGATGCTGGGAAATGTAGTTCCCAGACTTCCAACCTTAACTCTTAGAAGGAATTGCAGAACAGACAAGCTGGCCTATACAGCTAAAGAAACACTCCCAGAGAATCAAAGAGGGAAAACTTTTGCCAAAGGAAAAGGGAAAATAATCACCGTTGCTCAGGTTCCTGGTTATTGCAAAATAGCAAAATCCCAGTGTTTTGTATCTATCTGTAACTTTCATTTTAAAGTGATACTTTGGAAATTTGCTGTGGGCTTACCCTGGCCCTATGATTTGGTCTTAGGATTCAGCCCTGGGATTTCACTGTCTACAAACTCTTGGCCACCAGAATTTTGCTTTCTTGTCTAAGATGGCAATATGTGAAAAGAAGAGTCTTAGTAAATATGTTTGCTTCCAGGGCTAATTCGTGAACCATACGATATGACAATTTTATTATCTATTGCTGTGGCACAAAGTACCCTCTAAAACTTAGTGCTTTAGAACAAAAATTCTCCTTTTTTCAGAATTATCTGCTGGGCTTTTCTGCCCTGTGGTGTCAGTTGGGTCACTCATTCAGCTACATTCAGTTGGCTAGGCTGGAAGATCTAAGAGAGCTTCTTGGTGCCCCTCAAGGGGCCTAACTCAGGCTTCCCCATAACTCAGTTGCATATGGTCAGACTCTGACTGCCCAGAGGGAGGAAGTGGAAGCTTCTAGACTTCTAACAGCCTGGGCATGAAAGACCTAGAATGTTGCCTCCATTATATCCTATGGCTCAAGGAGAGGCACAGTGTTCTGATTCAAGTAGAGGAGAAATGGGCTCTGCGCTCTCAAAGGATAGAAAGCTTGTGCATACAGAGAGGGAAGGAATTAATCAGAGCCAATCCCCATGGATACCTAGGGAAGATTGAATGTGTACAATTAACTGCCTTTGAACAATACACAGGTTAGGGACAGTGACCTCTAACTGGGTTGCTGCTGCTGCTAAGTCGCTTCAGTCGTGTCCGACTCTGTGCAACCCCACAGACGGCAGCCCACCAGGCTCCCCCATCCCTGGGACTCTCCAGGCAAGAACACTGGAGTGGGTTGCCGTTTCCTAGTACAAGATATATGTATAACTTTATCCTGACCCAGATCATGTAGTACTGCAGTATTTAGTGAAGGAAATCCTTATATAAGTGCACCCACACAGTTTAAACCCATGTTGTTCAAGGGTCAACTGTAAGTACACATTATGTGTATATTACACATTATAGAGTAGTATATATATAGTATACAGGCTTCCCAGGTGGCTCAGTGGTAAAGAATCCACCTGCCAATGCAGGAGACTCGGGTTTGATCCCTGGGTCAGGAAGATCCCCTGGAGATGGCAACCCACTCCAGTATTTTTGCCTGGGAAATACCATGGACAGAGGACCCAGGTGGGCTGCAGTCCATGGGATCAAAGAGTCTCACATGACTTAGCGACTAAACAACAAAAACATATATAGTATACACATATACTACTGCCAATCTGTTTGTTAAATATTAATAAAGTTTAATGTATTTTTAAAATTTTAGTAAGTGTAACTTATGAACAGAAGATTGTGTATTATTTTTTTACACTCCGCTGTGAAGATCATGGATCTATCCTTCTGTCTTGGATTTTCTCATTAAGTCCCTACCCTTGCAAGCCCCTTCTACTACCCTTGAGGTGACACTGAGATTTTGTTCCCTCCTTTTATCCTCTTCTTCTTGCCTAGATATATCAAATATATCAGATAGAACTCAGCGTTGTTCCACACTTCACAGCAGACAGCTAAGAATATACGAACTCAAGCATTGTGAAATCTTAAGGCTTATAGTTGGGTAAAGCAGATTTGCTCTTCTTTTATAAATGTTGTTACCCTTTTAGGCCCCCAATGTTTGTATAAATATATATGGGTACTTGGGCACCCTCATCCCTCTGAAAAAAAAAAACAAAACATTTGGGGATTAAGCGTTGATTAGAATTATGTTCTCTCAATACAGTATACCCTCAGCTTATAGGAGGCAGGTGGGTGTCTTATCATCTCTGTCTCCAGAGTTCTAGCACAGGGGCTAGCAAACAGTAGGTGCTTAATAGATGTTTGTTATACTAATGACTGACCCCTTACCTCTAGCCATCTTGTACATACTGCCTTTTTTCGTGTGTGAATGAAAATGTACACTTTGGTTTGTAAGTAGTTACTAAGAAACTCTGAAACACACAGATGCATTTCATAATACAAAAATCAAACTCTAATCATCACAGAAAATGTCAGATAGAAGGAAAAGAAGGAAAAAAATTGTATATTGTAGTTGTGAGTGCTCTATCCTTTTAGTTTTGAGTACAAATTAATTTCTTTCTAATCTTTAGGGGGAAAAAATGTGTGGAAACAGAAGAGGAGACTTGAGGCAGAAGCAAGGGTGGAGGATTTTAAATGATCCCTTGTGATCTGCAGCTCCTATCTCAGCCAGGATCGTCTCCAAACAGGCCTCAGTGGAAGAGAAGATGGAGTTGGAGGCCAGCTTCCTTGTTAATCAAACACGAAGCTGCCGTGTGCGCAACCCTGATGTCCAGGCTGCTGAAGGCGCTGATAGCTGAGGCCGAAGCACGGGAGAGCCTGATAACGGGGCCTCTGGCGGCCATTCTCGTGCTCCTGGCTGCCAGAGGTCATGCCTGGCTCAGGGACCTAATTCACAGCCTGGAGGTGGAGGGAGCGGGGTGGGGCTTTCCCTTTCTCAGCTTGTCTATAATTTGCCCTGGTTTTCTGTCTGGCTCCCGTCCGCTTCAGAAGGGAGACTGGAGGGCTTGCCTACACTACACAACAGAGTCCTAGGGAACTTTCTTAGTTGGTATTTCGAAATAAGCACTGGAGGCAGCCTGTCAGGCAAGTGCCGAGAAGCAAGAAATATGTGCAGAGGTGTGTGTGGGTGGGGGGTTGGAAGGGAACCTGGGCTCTGACTAGATGCCTTTTGTTCCTTTCATTCCAGGCTGCCGTTCCCATTGTTTTGACCAAGACGTTTTTTCTCCCCCAAATGCAAAAGCTGGAGCTATAGGAACAACCCACCCCTGGCCCTTTATACAAACAAACCCTGGGCTTCGAGCTACAGCCGGAAGCAAGAGTCCTGCTCCCGCTGAAGGTGCTGACAGCTCACCTCAGGGCTCCCTTCCAGCAGGCAGACGGAGCGAGGCTTCTGGGACTCCCGCCACTGGATACAGGGTAGTTACTCTTAGTGAGACCTGAAAAGAAAATCAGGATACTGCTAGGCAGGCTTCAGACCTGCTGATCAGTGGGTTACAGAGAAGACCTTTCTTTTAGGTGTTTCAAAGCCTGTGCTCCTTAAGCTGGGTCCTCCCCAGCCTCTGGGCCATCCCCCTGAGATGAAAAGGTTGGGCCAGAGGGTGTTCAAACCCCTCTGTTGCTCCCACTGCCTCTGATCCCATGACCTTTAGCTGTCAGGACTATGGAGACCAGCAAAGGCCTGGAAAAGCCAGAAGACTGGAAAATCCCCAGATAGTTCTTCACCTTGGAATATCAGTACTTGATTTGGAATGCGCATGCGACCTCATGAAGTCACACAATAAAGATCTGACATAGAAGGTTTCCCTGGTTTCTCTACTCTGCCCCTTTAAATCCTGAAGAAGTCTGTTCACCTTTCCAAAGAGATTTAAATACCTGCTTAAGCCTTCCTTAGCTGCTTCCCTGCCCCCATCCTGACTAGTCTTTCCAGTTTCTCTATCTAGTTAGCACTTCCTCAGACTGGGAGAGGGGGTGGTGTTTGGTTTAAAAGCCCTCACTACAGGAAAGGGCTGCAGTTCCTCTCTGCACCCTTCTTTAAAAAAAAAAAATGATTGCACACATATATTTAACAGTAGAGTTTTACACAGAATGCTAAAAGCACTTTCTTCATATTTTGCAGAAGGCCTTGAAACATATGGACTTTCTATTAATATTCATACCATAGCACAGACAAATCTAACTCCTAAATAGATCCATTGCAAGTCATTTAGAGTTTGAAGGCTTAATGGCAAAAATGAAGGGAGAGAAAAGAGTAAGTGTATTTTTATAAAACTGAAGGAAAAATATATTTACGAAATAGTAAATAAAATTAAACATGGTCTTATGCTCCCCGAAGGAGATGACGCCCAATTTGGAGCGGTGACTGCTATGTCCAAATAATCTCCATTTGGAATCTCTGTGGTTGCAGAGATGAACTGCAGTTTAAGTTGCATCTTAAGCAGTTCACAGAGAGAGAAAGAGTTATTAACCAGGTTTTGAAACAACCAACGTGATACATAAGAGATCACGCCATCTCTGACTTTGTTCCTCTTACAGTGCTACATGTATAGCCCCATTTTACAGATGGGTATACTGACTCTGAGATAACTAAGTTATTCAAAACTGTCAAGGCTCTTTAAAAGGTCAAATGAAGAGTAGAAACCAAGCCTTCTGATTCATAACACTCCCCCCACTCCACAGCACTGTTTAAAATATTGATCATCTTTCCAGAGGAAATGACTTGGCCTTCCGTGTTCACCTGTCCTTGGATTGAAAGAGTGGAAAAATGGAATAAGTGGGGAGAGGTCAGTTCAGAGTTAAAACTCTTCTTAAAGGGATATGACTCCTTTCTTGCTATGCTCAAAAAGCTGCTTCTGCTTCCAGGATTTTCCAGAAACCCATAATCACAAAACCTGTAGCTCTTTTTGTCATGTGTAACTGCTTAAAACTGTGCAGGCAGAGTCCAACTCAAGGGTCACCTTTCTGTTATGTGAGATGATAAAGCCACAGCATTCACCGGGTATTACAGAGGGTAGGACACCCTCTACAGTAGTAGCACTTTAGTGGTCATGTTCCTTGCTTTGACAGAGTCCTTTAGTAGACAGAGAAGTGTGCTACTGACCAGCGGGACTTTTTCCTGTTTAATGTGAAAGGGCAAGAAACTTAATTGGAATATGAATTTGGAAAAGATATTGATATGTTCATTTTTTTTCTAATGCAATACTTATGAAAAGATATAATTTCAGTTCTGACTCTGCACAATTCACTGGTGGTTTTATAAGACAAAGCTCATTTTGATTTGTTTTAAAATTCAGTTAAAAACATTGCTGATGAGTGTTACTGGGGGTTCATGTCAAGGATTTTATATTTTCACGGTTCTGTTTTGTTGAGGTCCTGAAAAGGTCTATGAATATTCAGAGTATGAATTTGATCCATGAAAAAAAGAAAGAAAGAAAAAAGAAAAAGATGAAAAACCAACACACACACAAAAAAACAAAAAGCCTCAAGAATGCAAACATTTTTTGAAAATCACTAAACAATAGGCTTCTGATGGCCATGATTTAAACAAGATGAACTGCAAAGGCTGTCAGTCCATTTTGGATTGAAAAATAGCAGATCCTTCTTTTTCTAAATTTCCTTAATCATCTCCTTTACAATGGTTTTCTATGCCCAAAGCGTACCATTTCATTCTCTAAAGACCTCTGTCCTGACTTGAACTTTGAACTGACTTGACAGAAGCAGTTTCTGGTTCTGTATTTTAGAGGGTTTGTTGGAGGAGGTTTTCAGGGAGGTCACGTTGAAAAGTCTGAAATGCCCAAGGATATGTGAGGAACTTTTTTCTGCAACACAGATGCACAGAACCCAAACAGCAGAACCAAGAGGGGGATGTGCAAGCAGGCAGCTCTGTGCCAGGGACGTCCCTACCTTTGGCTAACTCGCTCATTTTGATAGTACATTTATCTGGTGATGTTGCTTTGGCAGAAACAGTATGGTGGTTTTGAGTTCTTTCGGTGTCGCTGGTGGTTTTAAATGCCTTTTCCCCAGTGAAGTAGTTCACACACATTTCTTAGCCACAAAAGAGTTCAGCGAAATGCCTTAGAAAATGAACACTTCCTCTGGACTCTTGCCTTTCTTCATCACCACACACATACAAGTTTCCCTTGTGGGAAACTTCCCATTTCTTCTATTCTTCATCCCAATGGAGCTGGTTGTTTGGATTTTTATCACCAACTTAATTGCTTCATTTTGGTTAAAGATCATTTACTGTAATCACTGAAGATGTCTACTCATCAGAGTCCTATTAAACTTGCAGCTTTTGTTTAACTTTTGTATTTATTTTTAAATTGAATATTTATGGTACAATATTATGTTAGTTTCAGGTCTACTAAAAGTAACAACTTTTAAATCAGATTTCAAAGGCCTCAGTTTTCTCATCTGAAAAAATGAAGATGGCAACAGGACCTCACTCAAGGGGACTGAGAAAATTATACTGAGAAGATTCCAGCAGACCACTTCCTAGGTGTTCTATAAGTGTCTGATGCAATTATCCTAACTTCAGACAGGCCTCTTGTACTCTCTGGACTCGAGTCGGGCTGAGATGGGCATCTTCAGACATCCTTGAGAGGACGTGGGGAGAGATCTCAGTGACATAGTTTATGGTTAGCCATCCTTAGGGGGAAGCTTCCAGTCTCCCTCAACTTGCCTTAACTGCAGAAGTGTAAGTTTTCCCTTTCAGATCAAGGGATAAAAAGGCATCCCAGATCTCTACTTCTCTGCCAATCCCAAGCCTCACACTGAACTGATCTGTGAGGGGAAAACATAAGCCTCCTCCTCCACATTAATTTCAATAGTTGCATTTCAAGTAGCAGACAATAAGCAGGCTTTTCTCTTTCCTTTATAAGGTGGCCAATCTGGGGGAAGGAGAAAGACTCAGGATAAGACTGGCACCAAGCAACAGGGTAAGACCAACTGGTCTCTCTTCATGGAAGTACCTGTGCCATCACCATCTCACCAGGTGCAGTGAGTCATAGGCTCCCTCCCTGCCCCTTGTCACTGCGGGAAGGAAAGTGACAGTGACAGCTCCTGGAATGCTGCACGTGTTTGCAACTTGGGGAGGAATTTCTCATCCCTCCCTTGTTCTTGTCTGCATGCCTACTCCTGCTAGGGCACCTCTGACACAGTCCACCTGCAACTTCTTCCAAGATCCTCTTCCATGTTGTCCCAGGAGCTGTTTGGTTTTATCTCTTAGGATCTGAAGATGTTCTAGCCAAAGGGTTTTTTTGGTCATATTCATGTTCTCACGTTTTTGTCAAGTAGGGAATATAAGGAGGTTAACTTCTCTCACTCTTTCTGTCTCAGAAACTCAGCCAGTGCCACATCAACACAGAATTAGGAGTCCTGAGCTCAGAACTCATGCTTTGTCTCCAAGATTATCCAACCTGTAAGAAATACCAGAACTTTCCTGAGATCCCTATCAGCTGGACATTAATCAGTATCTCACCTGAAAGAGGTGGTTTCTACATTAGATTTCACAGACTAATAGATGAACTAAACATATCTCCCCTGCCTTGGACAAAATATATTAATTCTTACCCTGAGTCACAAAGGTTAATGCTTAAGAGGCAGCCTGCTTGCGTGTGCACTTCACCACCTGTTGGCTACATGACCTGGAGCTCAGGTCTTTGCTTCCCAGCACCTCAGTTTCCTCATCTGTAAAACAGAGACAGGAATCATATAACTGGCAGGGTTCATGGCAGGCAGACTGCTCAGCAATAGTAAAGACTCTGATGATACAGGCTATCAGTGACCCTGGCATGGAGAAGAAGGAGCTTCCAAATTCCAATTCAGCTCAATATTTAGGTTGGTATAAATAAGCCCAGCTTCCCGGGTGGCTCAGTGGTAAAGAAGCCACCTGCTAATGCAGGAGACACAAGAGACACTTTGATCCCTGGGTCAGGAATATCCCCTGGAGTAGGAAATGACAACCCACTCCAATATCCTTGCCTGGGAAATCCCATGGACAGGGGAGCCAGGTGGGCCACAGTCCTTGGAGTTTCAAAGAGTCAAACACGGATGAGTGAGCGTGCATGCACAAATAAGCACAACACATTCTTCACTGCACATCTTTGTCCAAGTTTCTCACATCCCTGGTTCTTTTCCCACTGACTTGATACTGGTTTTCTGCCTCTTTCCCTGTCCCCTCCCAGCTCCATCTCCCCAGGTACTTCTGCCCAAAGAGATCTCTCCTGTTTCCTTGCTTGTGGGCTTCCCTTGTGGCTCAGCTGGTAAACAATCTGCCTGCAATGCAGGAGACCTGGGTTCCATCCCTGGGTTGGGAAGATCCCCTGGAGAAGGGAAAGGCTACCCACTCCAGTACTCTGGCCTGGAGAATTCTGGCCTGGGGTGGCAGAGAGTTGGTCAGGACTGAGTGACTTTCACTTCACTTTCACCCCTCCTTCTTTTCATTTTCTACCGATTCAATGGACATGAATTTGAGCAGACTCCAGGAGATAATGGAGGACAGAGGAACCTGGGGTGCTGCAGTCCAAGGAGTAACAAAGAGTCGGACAGGATTTACAGGCTGAACAACAACCACCTTTACATTCAAAGCAGAACTGTAAAAGGATTCCTTTTAAGCCACCCATGAAGGCAGGCCCACTGCTGGGCGCATGCAGTTGGGAAAAGTGGAATGCCTGGGCTATGGAGACCTTTCTCAGAAACTTGCGACCTAAGCGCAAACCACTTTGTAATCTCCTCGGGGTGCTTCGGGGCTGCGCAGAGATTTGCAAATCCTGGGCACAGGACAGTGAAGTCCGGGAAGGGAGCGTGCGCTGCGTGCCGAGGCGACTATTCCAATAATAGCTGCAGCCTGGGAGGATGGTGCGGTGACTCATGCCCCTGGCGCACTTCCCCAGGCAGCGGTGTGGGCGGGGACGCGCACCAGGACAAGGGGGATTTACCTGGGGAGGCCGCCTGCAGACACTGACTCGGGAGGGAGCCGAGGGCACTAGGGCAGCGACGCTGACTCACACGGGAAAGCCAGAGGGCAATGACCAAATTTGAAAGAGCAAATCGCCGCTGTCTGGGAAGCTCTTAGAGAAACAGGAAGTGATCAGCTGGTACCAAGCTCAGGAAGGGAAAATCACCTGTCGTTGTGCCTTTGTGCTTGCTGAAATTTATCAAGATGAGAGTCTGCTGAACGCAGCACTGTCTTCTGAGAAGTGAGACGCATCATTCCCACTCCTATGCTCCCCCTCCTCCTACCCCCTCCACCCCACCCCCACCCTGTCATTTTCAAAGCCTGCTGAGGGAGAATCCTGGTTCAAGCTCATTCCCACCCTCACGTGGAATTATTACTAATATAGCTAACATCTAGTCACAGATATCTGTTATCACAGATGACTAGATAACATCCAGTCATCTAGCAAACTCTGGGAGTTGGCAATGGACGGGGAAGCCTGGCGTGCTGCAGTCCATGGGGTTGCAAAGAGTTGGACACTACTGAGTGAGGGAACTGAACTGAACATCTAGTCACAGCCTTCGCGTTCAGGTTTTCAGGCTGTGATTAACTGAAGTGGTGGCCAGCTGAGATCAGCTGAGATCCCACCAAGATAACAGCCGGGACACCAGCCTAAGCCAGTCCAGAGGAAAGGAAATCTTTTCTGATATGTCTACCCAAAGGAGAACAGCATTTTTTTCTAAATAGCACACCATTCTGCATGCTAGCAGTGGTCCTGTTTACTGAGAACTTACTCTAGGCCTGTCTGTGTGAAGAATTTCATGCACATCGGAACATTTAATTCTTATAGCAATCCTAAGAAGCTAATTCTTGAAAGTGAAGTCGCTCACTCGTGTCCGACTTTTTGTGACCCCACGGACTGTAGCCTGCCAGGCTCCTCCGTCCATGGGATTTTCCAGGCAAGGATACTGGAGTGGGTTGTCATTTTCTTCTCCAGGGGATCTTCCTGACCCAGGGATTGAACCCGGGTCTCCCGCGCTGCAGGCGGACGCTTTACCGTCTGAGCCACTTTCAGTACCCTTTTTGAAGGATGAGGGAATGGAAGCACAGAGAGGTAGAGTGACCTGCCTCACACCACACAGCTGTTTCTGTCAGGTTTGGACTTTGACACAGGCCATGCTCCCTCCTGATATGATTTAGTCCTAGTCGATGAGGAGGAGGAGGGTAGTGATTTAAGTCTTTGGATGCCTTTTTTGTAGCCTGTGTTCTCAGGGGTGTTTCAGTCAGCCTACTGAACCTCTAGGGAGAACTGGGAAGGTGGAGGATTGGGGAATTCTGAGAGAGATGGGCTCCATCCTTCCAGGGCCAGGCTGCCCCAGGGCCTCCCTATGGGCAGGATGGGGCTGAAGTGCCCCCTGGCTGAGTAGCGGGTCTGGGAGGGAGGTCCCAGGCAGCACAGGGCAGCGGGCCCTCTTGAACAGCATAGACTTGCCACTGCCCTGTTCCCTTGATGCCCTGAACGGGGTGGATCTTCCTGTTATGTAGGGGATTCACATGGCACTCTCCAGAGATGACAGGACAACCTGCCGCTTAAACGGAGCTAAACAACCTTCAGTTCAGAAGCTCTCAAACATCAGCGCTTTTACAACTACACTCCCAGCCTAAGAATTGGCATGTTAACAAGCTTCCCAGGTGATTCTGATATACGTAGTCATTAAGACTATTCTTCATGAAACACGGCTTTGGGCCTTTTATATTATGGGATGTAGGCCATCTTCCCAGTTAAATGAAAAGAGGAAAACTAATACTGAAAGTCCCCTTGTCAAACAAAAGCCAACAACCCTGGGTGTCTCTGCTGGCCACCATAACTGTTCAGGATACTTTTATTTTTGAAAAGGACCTGGAAACACTTTGCTCACAACCACAGGTAAAGGATCTTGGTGGGGGAGGGGGGACTGGTGGAGAGCAACCTGTAACACCATGAATTGCCCTGCAGAAAATCTTAGGAAAAGAATATATAAGTAGGCGTCGCCTGGAGCCATATTTTTTTGAGCATGTTTTCCAATGGCTCTGCAAAACTAAAGATGTTCAGGTGTAAAAAAACAAAAGATTTGGAAAATGAGGGCAGATGAGGATCTGTGTTTCAGAGGGTGGCTTACACCTCCAGACTCAGGTGTAGATGGTTCCTGAGACCAGAGGGTGAGGGGCCTCCTCTAATTTCCCACCAGGCCTCCCTCCTGCTTACAGGAGTAGCAGGCTTGACCTGGGTCATGATAGGAAAAGCAACATGAAGGCATGGGGCCCAGAAATTTCTCTCCAGGCTCTGTGACACTTTTCCTTACGTGGTTTCCCTTGGTCTCCAGTGGGATCTATAAGACTACCCACATGAAAGTGCCTGAGAGGGAACATCTTCCTCCCTTTGACATCTGTCATCTGGGTAGGGATTTAGATATCTTGACAGCTGGCTGAGAGGATTAAGGCAGGTAAGGAGGCATGGAAGAAAAGCTATGACCAACCTAGACAGCATATTTCAAAACAGAGACATTACTTTGCCAACAAAGGTCCATCTAGTCAAAGCTATGGTTTTTCCAGTAGTCATGAATGGATGTGAGAGTTGGACCATAATGTGATGTAGAAGACTCTTGAGAGTCCCTTGGACTGCAAGGAGATTCAACCAGTCCATCCTAAAGGAAATCAGTCCTGAACATTCAGTGAAAGGACTGATGCTAAAGCTGAAACTCCAATATTTTGGCCACCTGATGCGAAGAATTGACTCATTGGAAAAGACCCTGATGCTGGGAAAGATTGAAGGCAGGAGGAGAAGGGGACAACAGAGGATGAAATGGTTGGATGGCATCACTGACTCGATGCACATGAATTTGAGCAAGCTCTGGGAGTTGATGATGGACTGGGAAGCCTGGCGTACTGCAGTCCACAGGGTCGCAAAGAGTCAGATGCGACTGAGCAACTGAACTGAACTGAAAGGAGGTATCAGATGGCTAGTGGGATGGGATACAACTAATGAGATCAGTCAAGACACCTAACAAGGGGAGTGGAGTCTCCCATGTTAAAGACCAATTCTGCTAACTCCCTTCTTCCTTATGATTAGAGATGGAATTGTCCCTTATTCCCTCCCTGGCTTGCCCCATCCCTTAGAGTCAATACACTAGAAGTCTAAACAGCTGACCACATCATATATTTTGCCTTCTTCCTTTCACAAAGGAATAAGGCAGGTGGTGTGTGTGTGTGTTGGGAGCTATGTCAGGCTCTAGAGCTACAAATTTTATCCCCTTTATGTGCCCCCTTGGGCCTTTTCGTGGGGACGTCAGTTCGGACAATCCCAGGGACTGCACAGACAGGCAGCTGGGAACCTGTCTCCTGGGGGCAGACCACTCTTTGATGGAGCCAAAGCTGCAGTCAATCCCTCTCGAAAGGAGCAGATTCCCTGTAAGATGCAAAGGCCAGACCTTGGCTACCACACTTCCCTGTGTTTGGTTCATGAGGTTTGAAGGCCCTTAATGGGATGAAATAAGGAGAGGCAGGTTCTGAGTACTTTCCTTAGGAGCAAACCTTTGGGATCACAAAGCATCAGTGAAGTTGGGCAAAGAACAGCCTCTTGGGGCTCACCTCTGTTTCCACAAACGTAAAACAAATCAGTTGATCACAGAAGGTCCTTTCGGCTCTAAAGTTGTGTCATTCCTTAACATGTAACACCGTTTATCTGACACACATTTAGATGTGTGACTATCTAGAGAGACACCATATAGGTGTTTAACTTAAGTGAATTCAATTATATCAGTTCTGTTTTTTTACATACTTAAAAGCAAAAGTGCAGTAGGATTACATTTTGCACACGTATGTGTGGGGTAGGGGTATCCTATGACTGTGCACCCACCCTCATGGCCCCCTGCTTCCCCTCACTGCCTACACTGCCTGCTGTGGCCCGGTACTAGGAAAAAATGTAGCATGTGTAACACGTTCAGAAAAGCTGTTGGTGATTTACAGGAGTCTGATTCCCCTCCAGGGAATATCTGCTTTGTCAAATGCAGGAGGAAAGGGACAGTGGTGGAAGCTGGGCCCTCAGACCATTCCCCTGTCATTCACCTCTGGCCTCTTCCAAGGCGTGTTGAGCAAAATTCTGGTCAAATCAGATTGTGTGGGTTGAGAAAAAGGAGGTTGATAAGTGAGGGAAAGAGCTCAATGATTTTTAAATGGCATCCTTCCAATCTGACCAAATACACCAAGGAACCTTCCCTTCCAAGAGCAGTGACTGATGAAAATTCCCCGTTCTTCCTCTGCTTCCCCCTACACCACACATACGAGCTATTGCTCTTCTCCATTTGTCAAGACATAGGTGGATGGCCAACTTCCCATATAAATGACATCTTTCCCCCTTTTAGCTAGCATTTCCCTTGAGGGAGCAGAAAGATATAGGCATCAGTGTTGCTTGTCTCCATGACTCCTCCGAGTTCCCATAATTGGCATGTTTCCTGTCTAGCAGAGAACACACGCACCTACCCAGCAGAACCCAGATGACATGTTGTGAGCCCCACTGTGTGCCAGCTGCCCCCACCTGGAGAGCTCTGGCCTGAGTTCCTCTCTGTTCCTAGACTATCTTTGATATGGTGACCCATTTTACCTCTTTTTGTCCATAAGTGGCTGTTCCTCAGAGAAGGCTGAATCACTTTGTATCCATAACAATGCAAGCTATTCCCAAACATCAGATGCCTTCCTATGTTTTAGAGTTTTGAACAGGCTTCCAAGGGAACTTCGCAAAGCAGTTACCCGTGGGTGAACACCTGGTAAGGAGGTGGTACAATTTGAAATAGAACGTCACAACCCACCTCAAATTCACTAGAGATAAAGATTTGAAGCAGAAAGACCATTCTCCTCTAAGCAGTCCAGCATATTTCCTTCCAACCAAGCAGTAAGCCCAGTGTAACAGCAGAATCCCAGCACTGTCCTGAGTTAGCACAAAGCCGCCATGTTGCCATGGCTCCATTCGAGCCCTGCCGCTAGTCAGCCTCCTGTTACCATATCTAAGAAATCAGATAGAGGCTGGTTGCCTCCTAAAAGATGGAATTTGCCTTGTTCTCTGTACCACACGCAAGCAAGCAGTCATTTATAATTGCCTGGAAACCAGCAGCACAAACGCTGATAAGTAAATGTTCAATTGAAGCCAAATTCCTCTTCTTATTCATGAAAGGAACTTGGATGCCCACCCTCAAGTGTCAATCATCTTGAATCACGCTGGTGCGGATTTGAACTAATGTTTTTTTTCCCCAAAGTAGCATCTCCCATTAAGCCAAATGATGCCTTCAGGCATATTATTCCTTTAAAATGTTATACTGTATTTGAATAGAAAAGAACTTTAAATGTGAAAAAAAAGTAAGTCTGTTTGGGTGGTTGGTTACATCGCCAGGGTTAAGTGTCTGCACTGCAAGTTACTATTTTGAATCAAGAGTTTTCATATAATTGGACCCTAAAGGAAAGCATAGAAAAATTTGAACCAGAAATTTACTTACTGTAATGGATTATAACCAAAGAATAAATAAATCACATTCAGGAACAGGAAAGAAAGGAAAGTGACATTTTTAAAAAGCTGTCAACTTTTCAGAGCAAAATCCCATCCCCACAGTTCTGCTCCCCCACCCCCTCAACTCCCCTTCCCACCTCAACCAGGAGCTCAATGACCTTATGCACTTTTCCATCATTTCTCTTTTTTCAAACTTGCCTAATGGAAAAGATCTGAAACTCATTTTCATTGTGGTACAAATGACTGATAACTTAAGTGTTACATGTTTTCAGATTATTCATTTCTTTTAACATACTTGCTAATGCTTTAGGCTAAAGGCAGGAACTCTAATGGGAATTTGAGCAGCCGGACCACAGGGGAAGGATTTTTGTCTGTGAAGCTGGTGATATTGGGGGAATGCCTTTCCAGCCCAAGGGAGATCTTGATAGATATACCAATGAACATGGGCTAAAACAAAATATTAGATAAGCATATTTTTAAAAAAAAATAGTTGTGTGCCAGGAATTTAAGTAGCCTCAGCACAAAAGATTTGGGCATTTGGTAAAAATAGCAAGATAGGAACATTGAGAAGATAAACACACAAGCAGTTCAGTTCGGTCTCTCAGCAGCGTCCGACTCTTTGTGATACCATGGACAGAAGAACACCAGGCTTCCCTGTCCATCACCTACTCCCGGAGTTTACTCAAACTCATTTCCATTGACTTGGTGATGCCATCCAATCATCTCATCCTCTGTCGTCCCCTTCTTCTCCCACCTTCAGTCTTTCCCAGCATCAGGGTCTTTCCAACGAGTCAGCTCTTCATATCACCTGGCAAACGTATTGGAGTTTCAGTCGCAGCATAGGTCCTTCCAAAGAACACCCAGGACTGATCTCCTTTAGGATGGACTGGTTGGATCTCCTTGCAGTCCAAGGGACTCTCAAGAGTCTTCTCCAACACCACAGTTCAAAAGCATCAATTCTTCGGCTCTCAGCTTTCTTTATAGTCTAATTCTCACATCCATACATGACTACTGGAAAAACCATAGCTTTGATTAGATGGACCTTTGTTGGCAAAGTATTGTCTCTGCTTTTTAATATGCTGTCTAGGTTGGTCATAACTTTTCTTCCAAGGAGCAAGCATCTTTTAATTTTATGGCCGTAGTCACC
This sequence comes from Bos javanicus, assembly GCF_032452875.1. NCBI lineage: Eukaryota > Metazoa > Chordata > Mammalia > Artiodactyla > Bovidae > Bos > Bos javanicus. The sequence continues at coordinate 11,111,790 of NC_083887.1, read as the reverse complement.
ATCTGCAGTAATTTTGGAGCCCCCAGAAATAAAGTCTGTCACTGTTTCCACTGTTTCCCCATCTATTTGCCATGAAGTGATGGAACTGGATGCCATAATCTTAGTTTTCTGAATGTTGAGCTTTAAGCCAACTGTTTTACTCTCCTCTTTCACTTTCATCAAGAAGCTCTTTAGTTCTTCTTTGCTTTCTGCCATAAGGGTGGTGTCATCTGCATATCTGAGGTTATTGATATTTCTCCCAGCAATCTTGATTCCAGCTTGTGCTTCATCCAGCCCAGCATTTCTCATGATGTACTCTGCATAGAAGTTAAATAACCTGGGTGACAATATACAGCCTTGATGTACTCCCTTCCTGATTTGGAACCAGTCTGTTGTTCCATGTAAAGTTCTAACTGTTGCTTCTTGATCTGCATACGGATTTCTCAGGAGGCAGGGTTTGGTATTCCCATCTTTTGAAGAATTTTCCATAGTTTTCTATCATCCACACAGTCAAAGGCTTTGGTATAGTCAGTAAAGCAGAAGTAGAATTTTTTATGGAACTCTCTTGCTTTTTCGATAATCCAACGGATGTTTACAATTTGATCTCTGGTTCCTCTACCTTTTCTAAATCCAGTTTGAACATCTGGAATTTCATGGTTCACATACTGTTGAAGCCTGGCTTGGAGAATTTTGAGCATTACTTTGCTAGCTTGTAAGATGAGTGCAATTGTGCGGTAGTTTGAGCATTCTTTGGCATTGCTTTTCTTGGGATTGGAATGAAAACTGACCTTTTCCAGTCCTGTGGCCAATGCTGAGTTTTCCAAATTTGCTGGCATATTGAGTGAAGCACTTTCACAGCATCATCTTTCAGGATTTGAAATAGCTCAACTGGAATTCCGTCACCTCCACTAGCTTTGTTCGTAGTGATGCTTCCTAAGGCCCACTTGATTTCTCATTCCAAGATGTCTGGCTCTAGGAGAGTGATCACACCATCATGATTATCTGGGTCCTGAAGATCATTTTTATATAGTTCTTCTGTGTATTCTTGCCACCTCTTCTTAATATCTTCTGCTTCTGTTAGGTCCATACCATTTCTGTCCTTTACTATGCCCATCTTTGCATGAAATGTTCCCTTGGTATCTCTAATTTTCTTGAAGAGATCTCTAGTCTTTCCCAGTCTATTGTTGTCCTCTATTTCTTTGCATTGATCACTGAGGAAGGCTTTCTTATCTCTCCTTCCTATTCTTTGGAACTCTGCATTCAAATAGGTATATCTTTCCTTTTCTCCTTTGCTTTTCCCTTCTCCTCTTTTTCCAGCTATTTGTAAGCCCTCCTCAAACAACCACTTTGCCTTTTTGCATTTCTTTTTCTTGGGGATGGTCTTGATCCCTGTCTCCTGTACAATGTCACGAACCTCCATCCATAGTTCATCAGGCACTCTGTCTATCAGATCTAATCCCTTGAGTCTAGTTGCCACTTGCACTGTATAATCATAAGGGATTTGATTTAGGTCATACCTGAATGGTCTAGTGGTTTTCTCTACTGTCTTCAATTTAAGTCTGAATTTGGCAATAATGAGTTCATGATCTGAGCCACAGTCAACTCCCGGTCCTGTTTTTGCTGATTGTATACAGAATCTCCATCTTTGGCTGCAAAGAATATAGTCAATCTGATTTTGGTATTGACCATCTGGTGATGTCCATGTGTAGAGTCTTCTCTTGTGTTGTTGGAAGAGGGTGTTTGCTATGACCAGTGTGTTTTCTTGGCAAAACTCGATTAGCCTTTATCCTGATTCATTCTGTACTCCAAGACCAAATTTGCCTGTTACTCCAGTTATTTCTTGACTTCCTACTTTTGCATTTCAGTCTCCTATAATGAAAAGGACATCTTTTTTGGGTGTTAGTTCTAGAAGGTCTTGTAGGTCTTCATAGAACCGTCCCACTTCAGTTTCTTCAGTGTTACTGGTTGGGGCATAGGTTTGGATTACTGTGCTATTGAATGTGCCTTGGAAATGAACAGAGATCATTCTGTCATTTCTGAGATTGCATCCAAGTACTGCATTTTGGACTCTTTTGTTGACTATGATGGCTACTCCATTTCTTCTAACACACACATACCATACTTTATAGAGTTTACAAAGAATGTACATATTTGTATAACTGAATCCCTTTGCTGTACAGCAAAAGTTCACAGAACATTGTTAGTAAACTACTTCAATAATATAAATACATAACAGAGTTTGCTGTATCCTCTCTTACATTAAGGAGGTACAAGGGGAATGGGGTAGAGCCCTGAGGCTCTTGCAGGACCTCGAAAATACAGGATTATGGGAGCCAGTGTCTCAGGGGAAGCGTGTGTACGCTCAGTTGTGTCCAACTCTTTTTCACGCCATGGACTGCAACCTGCCAGCCTCCTCTGTCCATGGAATTTTCCAGGCAAGAATACTGAATACAATGTGTGTGTGTGTGTGTGTGTGTGTGTGTGTGTGTGATAAGTTGCTTCAGTTGTGGGTTGCCATATCCTGTTCCAGGGATCTTCCTGACCCAGGGATCGAACCTGCATCTCTTGAGTCTCCTGCATTGGCAGGCAGAATTTTTTACTGTTGAACCATCTGGGAAACCTCAATGTCTCAGGGACCCTGACATTTGGGGAAGAAGGAAATTGGGAAAATGCTGCAAAACCAGCTAACTAGTAGGTCACTGGTAACCTTTACTGAGGATAATTCTGGAAGCCATTGTTCTCATGACAAAGACCGAATATCTCAAGACCCTAGATAATCTGGTCCCTGCCTACCTATCATCTCTTTCTACTTCCTCCCACCCCTCCCCCAGCTCCAGCCAAAGGTCTTTGAACCTGGCATTTCCCAAATCTGAAACACTCTTATAATCCTCTGAAAGGTTACCCTTAGTAACCTTTCAGATCTCAGCTCAGTGGCCATATCCTCTGAGAACTCTGACTCCTCAGACTAGACAAGTTCTCCTGCTCTCATAACTACGAAACTCTGCTTTGAAAACTATCAATACTTTTCTTAGTTTATCGTGTGTGTAACAATTGATTAATGTCTGTCTCCTCTACAGCTCTGTGAACACCATGAGGATGGGACCACATCTCTTTGGTTACCTTTGGGTCCCTGGTGCCAAGAATAGTGTTTGGTACAAAATATGTGCTCAATAAATGTTAATTGATTATGTAAATGAATCAATGTGTGTGTGTTAAGTTGCTTCAGTTGTGTCTGACTCCTTGCGATCCTGTGGACTGTAGCCCACCAGGCTCCTCTGTCCATGGGGTTCTCCAGGCAAGAATATTGGAGTGGATGGCCTTGTCCTCCTCTGGGGGATCTTCCTGACCCAGGGATCGAACCCACTTCTCTTACATCTCCTGCATTGGCAGGCATGTTCCTTACCATTGGCACCACTTGGGAAGCCCAAATGAATCAGTAATTGTAAAAGAATCAATAATTCTTCTCATCAGTTGCTTTATACTGAATGTTTATGTCCCACTAAGATTCCTATGTGAATGCTGAAGCCTAATCCCCATTGTGATGATATTTGGAGGTGAGGCCTTTGGGACATAATTAGGTCATGAAGACAGAATCTCCGTAAGTGGGATTAGTGCCCTTATAAGAAGAGATCTCTCTGGAATTCCTTGGCAATCCAGTGGTGAGGACTCAGCACTTTCATTGTAAGGGCCTGGGTTCAATCCCTGGTGGGAGAACTAAGATCCCACATCCTGGCCATCATGGAGAAAAAAAAGAGATCTCTGCCCACCATGTAAGGACATAGCAAGAATGTGTCCATGTGTAAACCAGGAAGAAGGCTCTCACCAGACACCAAATTGGCTGGCATCTTGCTCTCAGACTTACCATTTTCCAGAGCTGGAAGCAAAGTTCTGTTGTTTAAGGCTCCAGTCTGTGGTATTCTGATTCTAAGACATCAAGACAGCTCAGGAGAATTAACAATCTAGAAACCTTAAGTAAGTAGCTTATTCAAACATCAGTTTCCTTTACCTCTATTATAGCATTAGCAACAGTACCTATTTCTGAGGGTTGTTTTGAGAATTAAGTGAATACATGAAATAATGTAGTGCATCTGGCATATAAAACACACTCAGTAAAGTTTTCTTATTATTACTGTTGCAACTTACTTCCTTGTACCAGCTTTCTCATCTATAAATTGATGGTTTTAAAGGTTCCTTCTACTTTAAGCATGCTATAAGTCCTTTCTAATCCTAAAAGAAAAAGTCTTTGTTTTCTAGATTTGTCAACCTGGTAATTTTAACAATCAATATGTTAGCTTTTCTTTCCAGTAAAAAAAGTTCTACCAGAACCAGCAAAGATTCATCAGCCTGTAATAATATGCATGAATTTAGGACATGGCCATAACTATTTTTTGAACTTATGTTTAATGTACAAAAGTTTTCATTCACCTCACAAGATTTCAGGAGATACAGTAAGAGTACTGGAGTGGGGTGCCATTGCCTTCTCCGATACATAGAGGCAGGTGATTTGAAATTATAAAGCTCCCTTTTCGTCTCTAGTCCTGAAGAAGGGCATGTTTTTTCTTTTCTTTTTTTTTTTTGTCTAAAGATATACATGCCCTTACTTGAAAGAGAATAAAACCAGAAAACCAAAAGTTAAGATATTCATATTACACAAGCCAAAATATTAAACAGAAGCCTGTGTGCCACTCTGATTTTCTAACTCTATGGAATATCTTCCTGGATTTAAAACCATGTTCATGACCTCATAGTGATGAACTGTATATTCAGTGTATATTCTTACTTTCAGTGAAAAATATGATGTTCTCTACTCTTAGAAGATGTAATGGGAGTTTTATGTCCATCTCATGCATGAGAAAGTTGAGGATCCATGAAGGCAGATAATTACCTAAAAATTACTTAGCTAACCAGGAATGAAACCAATGCCAAATAAGCCCAAAGGTTTAGGCCTCATGATCAGACACCCCACTTCCCTTTGCTTACCTGCCAAGTCCCATAAGTGTGAGCTATATTTCATGTTTGTTTCCCATAAATACATCCTTATTGATAATGTCAATAAAGTAAATTTCATCACCCACTTGGAATGGCTCCATCTTCATTCCGGCAGTGTTCTGCCTTCCAGAAGAGCAGAACAATGCTCCATAGTGTCCAGGTGCCTTTCATTTGTCACTGGGACCTTTGCATTTAGATCAAACTTCCTCCTTCCCAGACCTTAGCAAATATAATATCTTGGTCCAAATAATTGTCTCTGCAATGGAGGTAATTGCAATGGTAAGCACCTTTTACCCAAATTCCCATGTTTCTCCAGTGTTTTATTTTTTTTAGGTTGACCCATGCTATTGAAAAATGTTTCAGTGACAGCTAAAGCTAGGAAGTGACAAGGTACTAAGAAAAAAAATATTAAAACCAGCAACCAATATTTATATAGAGTTTTAAAGTTCATGTGCCAGGTCACTTTAACTGTGTCCAATTCTTTGCAACCTTATGGACTGTAGCCTGCCAGGCTCCTCTGTCCATGGGATTCTCCGGGCAAGAATAGTGGAGTGGGTTGCTATGCCCTTCTCCAGGGGATCTTCCTGACCCAGGGGTTGAACCCGGGTCTCTTATATCTCCTGCACTGCCAGACAGGCTCTTTACCAGTAGAGCCACTCGTTTCAATCCAGGGCGGTCACTAGGGCAGAGCTCATTGTCCCCATTTTATAGATGAGCAAACTGAGGTTCATTCAGACCTTTTTATTTCAAATTCCATGCTACAGCTATACTACCCCAATGCCACAATAATACAATTCCTGAGTGCTTCACTAGTATTCTTGTTATTACTCCTACCATGCAAAACCAGAAGGGCATTTTCCTGACCTTCCACCCACATGAGCAGTCAAAGAAATCAGAATTGGAATCATCAACCAAATTTTACTTAAAATAACTTACTTATTGTTTCCCAGACATGCTTTGGACAAGTTCTTTTAAACACGATTGCACATCAGTAAAAGTCCATGGGAACAATGAACCCTCCACAGGCGTCTATTGGAAAAAGTGAATTCAGAATGGACCTTGTTACAGTGTCGAAATGGAACAATGCCTGGGCAAGTTCCATTACCTTTCCACAAACCAAATGAAGGAAATGGGAGAAGAAAGGAGAAAAGTAAAGTGAATTTGTGTCCTGCAGGGCTGGAACTCTGGCAGGAAATTCTGAGTGAGAGCTCTTGTCCTTGCCCAACCACCTGACCTGGGGTTGTGGAGGCTTTGTGTGGCCATCTCCCACCAAGCATGTGTTGGCTTCTTCCACAGGCTCCAGAGGCAAAGAAGTCTGAGCCTCACTCAGCTTTTCCACATCTCCTCAAACCCAGTCACTGCCTCTATAGGAGAGCTTCCCTTCTGCTCTTATAAGCCTTGTAGATTTCCAGTTTATGGCAGAAAGAGCTGTTTCTCTCCCCTCACCTTTTACACCACTGCCACATACACCATTCACTGATCCCTGTCTTAGTAAGTCTTTATTAGTTATTTATGTTTTTAAAGGCTTTATTGAACTTATTACAATATTACCTCTGTTTTATATTTTGATTTTTTGGCCCTAAGCCTGTGGGATGTTAGCTCCCCAACCAGGGAATGAAACCCACACCCCGTGCATTGGAAGGCAAAGTTTCAACCACTGGACTGCCAGGGAAGTCCCAGCAAGTCTTAAAGTAAGTGCTTTCAAGGCTATGGTTTCTCCAGTGGTCATGTATGGATGTGAGAGTTGGACTATAAAGAAAGCTGAGTGCTGAAGAATTGATGCTTTTGAACTGTGGTGTTGGAGAAGACTCTTGAGAGTCCCCTGGACTGCAAGGAGATCCAACCAGTCCATTCTAAAGGAGATCAGTCCTGGGTGTTCACTGGAAGGACTGATGTTGAAGCTGAAACTCCAATACTTTGGCCACCTGATGCCAAGAGCTGACTCATTTGAAAAGACCCTGATGCTGGGAAAGACTGAAGGCAGAAGGGGATGACAGAGGATGAGATGGTTGGATGGCATCACCAACTCGATGAACATGAGTTTGAGTAAACTCTGGGAGTTGATGGACAGGGAGGCCTGGCATGCTGCAGTCCATGGGGTCGCAAATAGTCAGACATGACTGAGCAACGGAACTGACTGACCTATTGACTGGGCACAGACACCCTGAAGAGACATGCTATGTGCCAGGCACATAACAATATTCTCAAACTTGGTTATATAAGAATCACTTGGAAAGCCCATTGAAAATACAGACTTCTGGATTCTACCTCTGGAGAGTCTATATATATGTGTGTGTGTGTGTGTGTGTATATATATATATAGTTTATATACATTATATTATATATATGTTTATATATATATTACATATATATATATATTATATGGTAGGCATGGGATGCAACTCAAGGTCTGGGTTATAATCAAGCACTCCAGATGATTTTGATGTAGGGGATCTAGGATCACTTTGAGAAATACCTTAGGGAGGGCTGAAGAACTCAATGAAAGAATGGTAGTATCATAAATGAGAATCAGTGGTTGAACAATTTTTCCCTCATTTGCCTTGCCAGGAGGATCATTGGTACAATTAATAAAAATACTGATTCCTAAGCCTAGGAAAGTGGAAAAGTTGGCTTAAAGCTCAACATTCAGAAAACTAAGATCATGGCATCCAGTCCCATCACTTCACTGCAAATAGATGGGGAAACAGTGGAAACAGTAGCTGACTTTATTTTTCCGGGCTCCGAAATCACTGCAGATGGTGACTGCAGCCATGAAATTAAAAGGTGCTTACTCCTTGGAAGGAAAGTTATGACCAACCTAGAGAGCATATTAAAAAGCAGAGATATTACTTTGTCAACAAAGGTCCGTCTAGTCAAGGCTATGGTTTTTCCAGTGGTCATGTATGGATGTGAGAGTTGGACTATAAAGAAAGCTGAGTGCTGAAGAATTGATGCTTTTGAACTGTGGTGTTGGAGAAGACTCTTGAGAGTCCCTTGGACTGCAAGGAGATGCAACCGGTCCATCCTGAAGGAGATCAGTCCTGGGTATGCATTGGAAGGACTGATGTTGAAGCTGAAACTCCAATACTTTGGCCACCTGATGTGAAGAGCTGACTCATTTGAAAAGACCCTGATGCTGGGAAAGATTGAGGGCAAGAGGAGAAGGGGATGACAGAGGATGAGATAGTTGGATGGCATCACCAACTTGATGGACATGGGTTTGGATGGACTCTGGGAGTTGGTGATGGACAGGGAGGCCTGGCGTGCTGCAGTTCATGGGGTCACAAAGAATCGGACACGACTGAGTGACTGAACTGAACTGAAGCCTACCCCAGACATAGTCATCACAGTCTGCAGGGAAAGCATCTGAGAATCTAGATTCTTAAATAAGTGCTCCAAATGAGTCTTATGATGAGGTACTTTTGGGTAATACTACTATATAGGTTATGGTCTCTACAGTTCCCGCAACACTCATTTCCTATTCTTTGAAGCAAAAACTGGGGTGACCACGTTCAAGCAGGTGCTTGAAGTTCTTATTGTCTTCATAAAACTGCTCCTTCACTTTTTAGAAAAAGTCAGACCCTTCAGTCATACCCCATATGATGCTTCCATAGTCAACAGTTACAGATTCAAATGGGTTTTAACATAATCTGCCAAGATTTCAAAATATCTAATGATCAGTACCATCTGGGCATTGACTAATCCAAGTAGACAGAGTATATATAATATAAGCAACCAACAGTTACTGTCTAGATATCAGCCCCTAGTATAATAAATAATGACTTTTATTTAAGTATAGTTGATTGACTTTATATATATATTCTTTTTCAAATTCCTTTCCCTTACAGGTTATTACAAAATATTATAGTTCCTGTGCTACACAGTAGGTCCTTATTGGTTATCTATTTTATATATAATAATGTCAATCTGTTACTCCTAAATCCCTAATGTATTCCTCCCCCTTAAATGATAGTTTTTTCAATTGGGAAGAATGCTGTCTTTTCAAGATTCCTTTCTACTTTATTTCTTGCACTCCATTATAGAAGACTTGAGTTTGGTAAATATGGTGAAGGTAATGCCCGGTAATTTTGCTCAGGTTTGGTTAATACATCTTTCTCTGTTTAATTTGTTGCATGCTCCATGCCCTGACATCTTATTCTTTACCAGACCAGAAGTTTTTAAATGTGCAAGCCTATTGTGCCTGGGGAAAAATGTTGAACTTTTGCCTTTGTAATAAGATATGCTCCAATGACCAACTTTAGCAATTTAATATAGTTGAATAATAACTGAATGGGGCACTTTGTCACTCAGTCATTATTCAAGCTCCTACTGGGGGTGGAGAGAGAAGTTGCTGGAGGCCAGATTATTCCTGGGGGAGCTCAGCCACACAAATCAACCCTGAGAGAATCTTTCAAGAAATAATGTTACAAAAAATCAAAAATTCCAGGAAATACAAGTCAAACTATAGATTTGCAAAATGCTAATAAGAGTTCAAGTTCAACTTGATAAAAATGGCAGAGTGCTTAGTATTCATTTAAGATATTTTTATACATGAAAGGTATGCTGGAAGGATAAAGCAATCGCCTGGATAATTCAATCTAAAAAATGCTTTGTAGGTGGACATGATCCAGATAGATGAGATCATTGCCATACAGGCCAGAGGTATGTGAAAATTCTCCTTCACCCTACATTGCATGTTACCTCAGATTCTGAGGATATCCCAGTATTCACAATGAACTTCAAGCACCTGTATCTTGCTCTGATGTGTACACAGAGATTCTGCTGAAAATTTCAAGGTCTCTTATTTGTATGCAAAACTTTTAGAAGCCAAAGTTTTTGTTTATTCACTTTAGTCCGAGTTGTATTGTTTTGCTTTTTGGGATGCAGTATTTCAAGTGCAAAAGAAAAAAGCCAATTTTTCTTTTTTCTGTATCTAGGATCAGTGCTTCATTTGCCAGTGAAGAAAATACCCCGTGCAGACTTTTAATTTATGTACTTAGCATATATAATGTGTTCCAGAGTTTCCTGAAAGTTTATCAAAGGAAAACCCAGGCAGCCTGGCAGCCTTAGGGAATGAGGTTGTTGTCATTTGGGAAGGCTGCCTCTACTTCTGGAAAGACATCTGGCTGAGATGAGGCTGGGCCAAGGGTATCTGGTCAGTGACGGCTGCCTCAGTATCAGGATGGTTTCCCTGATGGTTCAGTAGTAAAGAATCCACCTGCCAAGCAGGAGATGGGGGTTCTATCCCTGGATTGGGAAGATCCCCTGGAGAGGGAAGTAGCAAACCACTCTAGTATTCTTGCCTGGAAAATCCTGTGGACAGAGAAGCTTGGTGAGCTACAGTCCATGGGGTCACAAAGAGTTGGATTTGACTTAATGAGTAAATAGCAGCAGCAGTGTCAGGATGGAGGCTCTCAGAGAAGACGTGATTCTCTTCTAAATACCTGAGCCCTGATCCTTACAACCCTACAGTCTTCACTTTTACTCCAGGTGTGGACATCACTACCAAAGAAGTCACTGAAGCTTCTGACCTCATCCCTATTGCAAGGAAGAACCTCACTGGCTGCCCAGACCTTTTCCTTTTGAGGGATTCTTAGAAGACGCAGGAGAGTTGCAGGAGTTCGGGAAAGAGTTTCAAAAGGTGTAGGAAGCCCTGAAAGACATCATCAACAGAGGGCCAGAGATACCATGGAAGTGGCCCCTCATTGTTCACTTCCTCTCATAGCCCTCCCCTACCTACCTGATGCCAATCCCTAGGGTTTTCACAAACCAGGTTGAGGGACCAACCACAAGTCAAGAAAACCCCCAGTTCTGTGACTGATATGTTAATTAAGGGACCTCAAAGGACTTTTACAATTGTTGATAACCTCTTACAGTCACACCTACTTATTGTCAACAAAAATTTTTCTCCTGTCTGAGATCTGGATAGAAAGACTTAGAAGCAGGGTAAGTGTTCAGTTCAGTAGATGTATTTTCTTGATAGTAGATCTACATGGCTACAGATAGAAGTTGAAAAACACATTTCCTAAAGGACTAATTTTCTCATATCAAGACTCTGGTTAGATGTCCCATGGTTAAAGGTCCCCATGTAGGAACCTTTCTCTATAACTTGTGAATGGACAGAGAAAATCCTAGTCTTTGCCTTGGATTTCATTTCAGGAGCTCTGCTTATCTAGAAAGATTCAGTGGCCCTGGCCCAAGGAATATTCAAAAGAATTTTGTTCCAATGGAAACAGAATCTCCTCTTCACTGTCTACCATGAACTTACAAAAAACAGATTGATTGCCCCATAGTGGAGCTGCCAGAGAAACGCTAAGCCACACTTTGGTAAATGGAGCTTCTCGTGAGCACCACACGGCCCTGGGGAAGCATCTGGAATGATCTTTGTTATTGTCTTCATGGCCTTACCTGACTCCTCAAATTCCTTCCATTAAGCCTGATCTGAGGACCACACCTCTAGAATCCACACCAGCTCAACTTCCTCATTCTGATCCCCATTCTTGTCATTTCTAGGGCCACTCTCAGCCTCTGTTCCTGATTTTACCTGTCCAACAAACCTTAGTCTCACCTGCCATTGCTGATTATTCAAGCTGAACACATGTCTGCTAGTCCCACCCAGGCCCAGGCCCATCGGGAAGGCTAACCTCATCCTAGCCCTTGTTCTGGCTCAGTGCCTCTGATGTCTGTTGCACAATTGGGCACCACAAGGAGCACATGACTACCATCGACAAAGACAAAGATGGAAAATATGAGCCATCCACTTGGCAACCATGTTGGCATCTTCTTCCATTCATGCTGCCAAGCTCTGACCAGAAAGATCCTGGACTGCTTATTGCCTAATGCGGTCAGTCCAGACCCAGGGTGGCTCAGGTCATGGCGGGAGGAGTCAGCTATAATGAGACTTATACACACAAGAAAAGGAAAGAAAAGGAGACCCAGACTCCATATCAGCTTATGCCCACCAGATTCAAGCTAAAGGGAGATCTAGAAAATCTTCATGAACTTAAACAGGAGAGTTTTATTATTGCTATTGTTATTATTATTTAGAAAATGGCCAAAAATATAGTCTAATTTTTTAAATGTTTGATTTTTCATAGGAAAAACTGAATGTGTTCTGTCCACAGAAAGCATGCATATGGCCTTTTTCCAGGAAAAAGGGAAGCAGGAAGACAGGTAAAGAAAATTAAGTAAATGGATTAGGACATAAGCTGTAACAGTAGGGAAGAGCTATATCATTGTTGCCTACAGAGTCCTAATCCTGGGTCCCAAATGACTCTGAAAACACTTTAAAGACAACAGGAAGAGAATTAAACACTGGGCTACATATTTATCTCATTTTATCCCCTCCCAAATCTTTCAAGTGAAGAGTTATACTCCCCACCTTGCAAATAAGGAAACTGAGGCAGCCTGAAGAAGTAAAGGATTGTTCAAGGTTATAAAGCTACAAAATGATTGAGCTCACCAGATAGCAAAGCTTGCACTGTCTCTCATTAGGGACTGTCATTAATGTAGACAACTATCCTCTCCCTGAAGCGTACGCCAAAAGAACTTCACCAACATTCCAAGACGATGTCATCAGGGAAAACACAGTCAAGTTACTATTGAAGGAGTCCTTCCAGTCCATTTCCCAAAACTAGTGTTGGAAGTGTTGGGAGGTGAGTTTGGTAATTGGTTCACTTTTAATAGATGATTTATTTTAAGCTGCCTGGTTTGATGATGCAACAAGCAGGGGAATGAGCTTGGTTTGAAGATAGATTTCTGATCTTCTGGGAAGTGTTTCTGCTTTAATAAGCTTTGACTCACCAAGGAAATTCCTAAGGACGTTTAGTCACAACCTGCTGAGCTGCCAACTCTGTAAATACACACATGCCCATATGCACACATATGCGTAGGAATACATAATTTTGTAGTCACGGCAGTGAATGCTGCTTTCATCAGGGAGCAAGCCATTGCAGTCAGCAGGGAGAGACTGTTATACGGGAAACTTTCCTTTCAAATTGGGTCCAGTGGTTGGTGGCCTGCAAATTAACTGACAAGAGATAAGTTAGCAGGAAAAGAGACAAGGTTTACTTATGTCCACACACAGAACTATTGATTGAGTTACCTATTACTCAGTAATAGGTAACTCAATCAATAGACTAGGATAAAAAGGTTTATATGCCAAGCTTAACAAAGGTGGTGGTGATGGTGGTGGTTATGCCTTCAAAGGGAAGGTAGAAAAGGTTCTGTGGGAGTTTTTGATGCTAATGGCTATGGGCAGTCTGCCTCTGTGGTGGCTAAATGCATAGGAAGCAACCATGGTGGGGAACAGGGAGCAGGCTAATTGCAGCTGTATATTCTGGAAACTGTGCTTGAATCAGATAAAGGAATTTGAGATAAGATTTATTTCTGTATCTTTTTTCAACTTTAGGGGTTTGAAATGTGGCTCCCCACAGTTCCCCCACCTGAAGCATCCCTGAAAGTTTCAAAAGAATGGAGGCTTGGTTGATTGTTACAGAGAGAGAGAGATTTGGATTAGAAGTTGAAGGCAAAGAGATACCCAAGGGGAGAGAAAGACAAAATTGAACTGCCTTCTGAGTTCAGAGGGCAGCCAGTCAAGATTTCTAAATGTTGGGAGTTGGAGCACTTTTAGCGAGGATGTTAGTGGCAATATCATAGTCATGGCTATTTCCTAGAGCAGAGCATGGAAGATGCACATGTTCTGGTGAATTTTCTGAGTGGGCCACACTGTTGTGCTGATAAATCCTTTGAAGTTATAGCGTGTTGTCCAGCTTCATCTCACAGGGCTTCAGGAAAATGGTAGTTTTAGTTCACAGTGATGCCAAGTTGGGAGTGGGAGAAAAACTTAATTACCAACGAAATGTGTAAGAGAGCAGGTAGAATTCACAAAGAGATGAAAAATAGCTCTGAGACAGTGAACAGGACACAGATCTGGTAACATACTAAGGTAGGTTATTATTTTCTGATGAAACATACAATTTCTTTCTATAACCATCCCTATTTTGATCAAAGATTATCAAAGGAAGATTATTCTTGTTTACAAAATAAATCTAGTCTCATTAAATTTGGTCCGATCATTTACACAACTGCAGCAAGATTGTTAATTGGACCACAAAGACCTTTTAAAGTTTGCTTTGCTGGAACTTTTGTAAGGAATCTCAGAATGGACATTTAAATGCCTCTTGATGCTTGTAAACCACACCGTGAAGTTATCAGATTTAATCTGTCTGTTTACAGATTTGGTGATTTCCTTTCTTCTTGAGGTTCCCAAAATATTCTAAAGTTTCCAGGCCTGCCTGAAAGTGACTTTCCTTACTCACATATAAATCCGTAAGTCAGGTACCAGACCAGTTTTTCCAAAAGGGTTTTGTAAACATTGACTTCATAAAGCAATCTTGATTCCTGAAAACTGTTTGGTCATATCTGAATCTGTGCACCTGGATCTCAAATATGATATTCCAGTTAAAGCCTTGGTGACATAACCAATTTTCTGAATTATGTTCTGTTACAAAGAGAACAGATTCCTATTGAACTTATACAAGCAAGTATTTTACAATGAAAATAAGAATATTCAGTAAGAGTTTCTGAATTCTGGAGGGATCAGATAGGAAGAAAACAATAAATGTTTCTTTTAGTTTGCAAAGATATAATCTTCTAAATTGTTGTGAGTTATCCATAGCTTAGGATAAAATAGAAAAGGGTTTCCTTATATCCAGAAAAATAAAACGTTTAAGAACAATAATATCAATAATATTTAGGTATACAAATATAACGTAGGGACGGCTAAGCACCTCTTCACATTTGATAATGCTTCCCATGCAACTTATCTTATAAAATAAACTTAATTAATTAAATATATCCCTTTTTACAAGGTGAGAGGAGAAACCCTTTGATATGTTACAGGGACCCACCTGGAAAGTCTCAAAGTCAGTTTCAGGTCAGAAAGACTTCATTTAGAATTTAATTTAGGGAAGTTGTCCAAAATGTCAAAAGGTTTGGACATCTGATTAAATAGAATCACCAGTGCTTTGTTTTTTTTTTTGTTTTTTTTTTTTAAGAAAAAAGACTTGGTCTTCTTAAATAATCAAAGACATGATAAAGTTCAGTTCAGTTCAGTTGCTCACTGGCGTCCAAATCTCTGCGACCCCATGGTCTGCAGCAGGTTAGGCCTCCCTGTCCATCACCAACTCCTGGAGTTTACTCTAACTCATGTCCATTGAGTTGGTGATGCCATCCAACCATCTCATCCTCTGTCATTCCCTTCTCCTCCTGCCTTCAATCTTTCTCAGGATGAGAGTCTTTCCTAATGAGTCAGCTCTTCGCATCAGGTGGCCAAAGTACAGGAGTTTCAGGTTCACCATCAGTCCTTCCAATGAATATTCAGGACTGATTTCCTTTAGGATGAACTGGGTGGATCTCCTTGCAGTCCAAGGGACTCTCAAGAGTCTTCTCCAACACCACAGTTCAAAAGCATCAATTCTTTAGCACTCAGCTTTCCTTACAGTCCAACTCTCACATCCATACATGACTACTAGAAAAACCATAGCCTTGAATAGATGGACCTTTGTTGGCAAAGTAATGTCTCTGCTTTTTAATATGTTGTCTATGTTGGTCATAGCTTTTCTTCCAAGGAGTAAGCATCTTTTAATTTCATGGCTGCAATCACCATCTGCAGTGATTTTGGAGCCCAAAAAAGTAAAGTCTATCACTGTTTCCACTGTTTCCCCATCTATTTGCCATGAGGTGATGGGACCAGATGCCATGATCTTAGTTTTCTGAATGTTGAGCTTTAAGCCAGCTTTTCAATCTCCTCTTTCACTTTCATCAAGAGGCTCTTTAGTTCTTCTTTGCTTTCTGCCATAAGGGTGGTGTCATCTCTATATCTGAGGTTTTTGATATTTCTCCTGGCAATCATGGTTCCAGCTAGTACTTCATCCAGCCCAGCATTTCTCATGATGTACTCTGCATAGAAGTTAAATAAGCAGGGTGACAATATACAGCCTTGACATACTCCTTTCCCTATTTGGAAGCAGTCTGTTGTTCCATGTAAAGTTCTAACTGTTGCTTCCTGACCTGCATACAGATTTCTCAAGAGGCAGGTCAGGTGGTCTGGTATTCCCATCTCTTTCAGAATTTCCCACAGTTTGTGGTGATCCACACAGTTAAAGGCTTTGGCATAGTCAATAAAGCAGAAGTAGAATTTTTTATGAACTCTCTTGCTTTTTCGATAATCCAATGGATGTTGGCAATTTGATCTCTGGTTCCTAAAACCAGATTGAACATCTGGAAGTTCACGGTTCATGTACTGTTGAAGCCTGGCTTGGAGAATTTTGAGCATTACTTTGCTAACTTGTGAGATGAGTACAATTGTGCAGTAGTTTGAGCCTTCTTTGGCATTGCCTTTCTTTGGGATTGGAATGAAAACTGACCTTTTCCAGTCCTGTGGCCACTGCTGAGTTTTCCAAATTTGCTGGCATATTAAGTGAAGCACTTTCACAGCATCATCTTTCAGGATTTGAAATAGCTCAACTGGAATTCCATCACCTCCACTAGCTTTGTTTATAGTGATGCTTTCTAAGGCTTACTTGACTTCCCATTCCAGGATGTCTGACTCTAGGAGAGTGATCATACCATCATGATAATCTGGGTCCTGAAGATCATTTTTATATAGTTCTTCTGTGTATTCTTGCCACCTCTTCTTGATATCTTCTGCTTCTGTTAGGTCCATACCATTTCTGTCCTTTATTGAGTCCATCTTTGCATGAAATGTTTCCTTGGTATCTCTGATTTTCTTGAAGAGATCTCTAGTCTTTCCTATTCTGTTGTTTTCCTCTATTTCTTTGTATTGATCAATGAGGAAGGCTTTCTTATCTCTCTTTGCTATTCTTTGGAACTCTGCTTTCAAATAGGTATATCTTTCCTTTTCTCCTTTGCTTTTCCCTTCTCTTCTTTTTACAGCTATTTATAAGCCCTCCTCAAACAACCACTTTGCCTTTTTGCATTTCTTTTTCTTGGGGATGGTCTTAATCCCTGTCTCCTGTACAATGTCATGAACCTCCATCCATAGTTCATCAGGCACTCTGTCTATCAGATCTAATCCCTTGAGTCTAGTTGTCACTTCTACTGTATAATCATAAGGGATTTGATTTAGGTCATACCTGAATGGTTTAGCAGTTTTCCACCATGATAAAGTACTGGAAATTATTCCAATAAGGCACAGAATCCTTGCTTGAAAAGTTCTTTATGTTTTAAGATGGGTTAAAAGATAAAAAGAAACTTTTACAGTCCCTTATTAAGAACAGACCAATAATCCAAGAAACTGTCCTTTTAAGAGACAGAAAACCAAACTCTAGTTTTGCATCAGTATGGTATTGATATTAAAACTCATTTTAAAGCCTTATAGTAAATCCATTCAATCTCGGCCAGCCTGACCACATGAGGTAAGATTCTCTGTGTGTGTGTGTCCCATGAAATCGTCCCTCTCTCCCAACTTTTAAAACTTCTATATTATTCCTATTTTCATCTCTCATTTTTCTTTTTCCTTCTGGAACAATCTTTAAGCAATACTTTTGGAAAGAATCAACTCTTTTCTTTTTCATAACAAAAATAATCCTACATTCCTTGAATACTCTGGAGTCAGAGTTTCCTTCTTCATTCTTATTATTTCTAAGTTTCATTTACATATTATTATATGTAAATATACATATTATTATAATTTTCAACCCTTAGTAACCTTTATTTTCCAGAGAAAATTACGAAGTAGACAATTGTGAATTGCCTGTCATATACCAGCATTGTGTAATAGATTAGTAAATTTATCAAAACACCATCTCACAATTTCTAGAGATGTATACAGCCTCATAGTACAATTTCTCAATGCGACGAAAAGATCATCTTTAGCCTTTTGTGTAAATAAGTCAATAGTAGAAAACTTAAAGCTATGTTTAGTAATTAATGTCTCAGCATTTTATATTATTTGAAAATGATCTAACTGCTATCATTTAACTTCGTATACCTCTGAAGTTTCAAGTTACCTAAAAGATTTTAGAAACTACTTCTAACCAGATGTACAATAAAACAAAATTATGTTGAAATAAAGTTTGTAAGAGCAATGATCCAATTTGATTGAAATAAAATGTATAAAGAATCATACTCCCTGACTTCAGACTATAATACAAACCCACAATAGTCAAAACTGTGTGGTACCAGCACAAAAAAAGGGCACACAGATCAATGGAACAGGAAATAAAGCCCAGAGATAATCTACTCACTATGGTCAATTAATCTGTCATAAAAGATGCAACAGTATACAATGGAGAAAAGACAGTCTCTTCAATAAGTTGTGCTGGGAACACTGGAAAGCTACATGCAAGAGAATGAAGTTTGAACATTCTCTAACACCATATACAAAAATAAACTCAAAAAGGACCTAAATAAAACTCCTAGAGGGAAACATAGGTAAAACATTTTTTGACATATATACCAGCAATTTTTGATCCGTATCCTAGAGTAATGGAAACAAAAGCATACATAAACAAATGGGACTTAATTAAACTTGAAAGTTTTTGCATTGCAAAAGAAACCATAAGCAAAACAAAAAGACAACCTAAGGAATGGGAGAAAATATTTGCAAACAATGTGACCAATAAGGGAGTAATTTCCAAAATATACATCTTACCTGACTCACTATTAAAAAAAGGGGGGGGGGGCAGAAGATCTAAATAGACATTTTCCAAAGAACACATATAGATGGCCAGCAGGCACATGAAAAGAAGCCAACACTGCTAATTACTGCTGCTGCTGCTGCTGCTAAGTCGCTTCAGTCGTGTCCGACTCTGTGCAACCCCATAGATGGCAGCCCACCAGGCTCCTCCATCCCTGGGATTCTCCAGGCAAGAACACTGGAGTGGGTTGCCATTTCCTTCCCCAATGCAGGAAAGTGAAAAGTGAAAGTGAATTTGCTTAGTCGTGCCCGACTCGTAGTGACCCCATGGACCACAGCCCACCAGGCTTCTCCATCCATGGGATTTTCCAGGCAAGAGTACATATATATATCAGCAATTTTTGATCAGTCTCCTAGAGTAATGGAAACAAAAGCAAAAAATAAACAAATAGGACTTAATTAAACTTCAAAGTTTTTGCATAGCAAAAGAAACCATAAGCAAAACAAAAAGACAACCTAAGGAATGGGAGAAAATATTTGCAAACAATGTGACCAACAAGGGAGTAATTTCCAAAATATACGTCTTACCTAACTCACTATTAAAAAAAAAAAGGGGGGGTGGCAGAAGATCTAAATAGACATTTTTCCAAAGAAGACATATAGATGGCCAGCAGGCACATGAAAAGAAGCCCAACACTGCTAATTACTAGAGAAATGCAAATCAAAACTACAATGAGGTATCACCTCACACCGATCAGGATGGCCATCATCAAAAAATCTACAAACAATAAATGCTGGAGAGGATGTGGAACAAAGGGAATGTACTGCTGTTGGGAATGTAAATTGATACAACCACTATGGACAACAGTATGGAAATTCCATAAGAAACTAGGACTAAAACTACCATATGACCCAGAAATCCCACTACTGGACATATACCCCAAGAAAACCATAATTCAAGAAGACACATGGACACCAACGTTCATGTAGCACTATTTACAATAGCCAGGACATGAAGCAACCTAGATATCCACTGATAGATGAATGGATAAAGAAATTGTGGTACATATATACAATGGAATATTACTCAGCCATAAAAAGAAACAAATTTGAGTTAGTTGAACTGAGATGGCTGAACCTAGACCCTGTTTACAGAGTGAAGTAAGTCAAACAGAAAAAGAAATATTGTGTATTAATGCATACATATAAATGGTACCAATGAACCCATTTACAGGGCAGGAATGATATGCAGATATTGAGAATGGACTTGTGTACACAGTGGGAGAAGGAGGGGGTGGGACAAAGTGAGAGAGAAGCATTGACATATATACATCACCATGTGTAAAACAGAGAGCTAGTGAGAAGTTGTTGTATAACACAGGGAGCTCACCCCATTGCTCTGTGATGACCTAGAGACGTGGGATGGGGAGTGGGAAGGAGGTTCAAGAGGAAGGGGATATATGTACACTTATGGCTGATTCATGTTGTTGTATAGCAGAAACCAACACAACATTGTAAAGCAGTTGTCTTCCAATTAAAAATAAATTTTAAAAAACTATAATTCAATTTCTTGTAATAACCTACAATGCAAAAGAGTCTGAAAAAGAATATATACGTATATATATATATGTATATATATGCTTAAATCAGTTTGCTATACTCCTGAAACTTTGTAAATCAACTATATATCAACTTAAAAAAATAAAATCTGTAAGTTTTATAGTCTTAAACATATAGTAAATAATAATTTCTTTTCTTGGGTAAACCCAAGTAGTCTAAACATATATGTTTGTATCATAATGCTGGTAATTCAGATGACACCGTTGTTTTTATTATTAAGCCCAAAATAATTAAACTAGTCTTATTTACCAAACATTTACCCAAATCATGTGAATTTGAATAAGACAATTTTGAACTTTAGAAATATTTCATTTATGTAAGTTTTCTTTTTCACTAAGCAAATAAAGTAGAGCTCTTTTAAGGAATTTCATACATTGATTTGGCAATGGCATCCAGAGGTAAGAAAACGCCACATACACGTATCTATCTACAGAGACAGACATAAGCATACATGCAGACACCAACAGAGACCTTACAGCTTTCACAGTAATCCTGGGTGTCCTCAGACTGCTGTGGCTTGGAGCAGGATTTTAGTTCTGGGTCAGAGACTGAAGTCAGGCCATGGCAGTGAGATCACTGAATTCTAGCCACCAGACCACCAGAGACCAGGAACCAGTGACAAGGCCCTGGCCTGTCAACTATGTAGAAATGAATTTCCACATAGAGACTGAAAGTAGTGAAATAAGTGTTTATGACAAGGAAAAGGGGTATATGTGGATAGACAAATGGAGGGCTTAGAGAGGATGTCGAGCCCTTGTAGTAGTTTGAGTCACGTATATGGGGCATTTTTTTCTGGGTCTCCTTTGCCAATGATCTTGCTTTGCCTGGTTCTGAGTCTGTATTTGGTTATCTCAGCGCACTCCCATGTCTGCATGTGCATCTCTTAGCCAAGATGATGTTGTTCAGTTGCTCAGTCATGTCCGACTCTTTGCAACCCCATGGATGGAGCAGCATGCCAGGCTTCCCTGTCCTTCACCACCTCCCGGAGCTTGCTCAAACTCATGTCCATCAAGTCGGTGATGCCATCCGACCGTCTCGTCCTCTGTCGTCCCCTTCTCCCCATCCTCAGTCTTTCCCAGCATCAGCGTCTTCTCTAATGAGAGTCTTAGCCAAGATGGATTCTACCAAAGAAGCCTATGGATATGTTGACGTCACTCCCTTTTTGATCTCCAAGAAGCCTTTCTGTTCAAGTATGGTCAGGAAGGTCTCCTTGACCTTGAAAATGAGAAATATGAGGTCTCTTATCTGGGCAGGGCTTAGCTTCCCCTCCTCTTCATCTCAGAATGTCTGTCCACAGGGGACAGGCTCCTGCTGCTCAACCAGGGACCCAGCTATCTCCTGCCTCAATAGTAAGAGTTGTGTTTGTCTTTGTCCCACTTTTTACTCAGACTACGTTTCTAGCAGATGGAATGAGTTGCTGTTTGTTCAACACAGGGCTAAAGCTTTTTACCTATATTTGTAGGCGAGAGTTTTGTAGGGTAGACTTCACCTGGTTACCTATCTTTACTTTGCCTTAATATGTAACCAGTAGAGGTTGCAGTTCAGTCTCAGATGGTTATAGTGGACTGAGAAGTTACTTGTTAAAGTCTGGGTTGTGCTGAGGAAAAGAGCACTGGGGGGCTTATTAAAAGGGGATATATTAATTGATTCACATCAGGAGGAGAAATAAATTTCTTATATTTTATGACAGGAAGCAGTAGTACAAGTGAAAGCAAGAGAGCCCTCAGGCTGACAGCCAGCCTTATTTCCTTGGATGTTTGCATTTTAAAGAGTTGGCTCTTGAGTCCTGGGGAAGACAGTTCTGGGTGGTAGAAGATTTACATCTCAAAGAGGGAGAGGAAGAAAGCAACCTTTTTAAATAACTGCTCTAAGAGTGTTTTTCAGGGCTATATTTGCCTATTGCCAGATTTTGGCTGGGACAAAGAGTAAATTTACCTGGTAACATTGAGCTCTGCAAGCAGGCATTTTAAGGGGGCTACTGGTGAACAGAATTATTTGTGTGGAGAGTCTCTAGTTTCTAATTGGCCCAGGTTGAGGCCTAATTGAGAAGAGGTTCAGAGGAGCCTAAATGAGGAGGCTGAGGCCTAGAATAATTACTATCTGTGTTTCTTTTCCTTAAGTTCATGTCAGTTTCCCCCCCAATGTCCTGACATTTTAAAGTATTAGCAAGTATCTCGAGATGAATAGAGGAGGCTTTGGAATTGGCAAAAAAGATGGTAGACTTTGCGCTAGTTCTAGAGCCATAGATCTGATTTTGTAAAGATTAAGAAGGTGAAGACAGATATTTTTAATTCTTCAAAGAATTGAGTGGCAGCCTCAATAGTACCATAGATGGTTGGCTGGCATCACCGACTCAAGGAACATGAGTCTGAGTAAACTCTGGGAACTGGTGATGGATAGGGAGGCCTGGCGTGCTGCAGCCTATGGAGTTGCAAAGAGTCGGACCCTACTGAGCGACTGAACTGAACTGAACTCAATAGTACCAAGGGGGTGGCCTACCCATCCAACTATATTATTTTGAACTTATTTCTTACTTATATCAGAGAGAGTTCCAGTTAAGGCAGAAACCAAGATTCTTAAGGTTCTAGGGTGCCTGGATTTAGAGTTCTATGTCTTTGAAATGTTTTTTTTATAAATCACTCAACAAAGATTTTATGATGTATTTCTTTCCTCTGGGTACCATTCCACTTCAGCCCAATTAACCTTCGGGGAAAGGCTTCTATAATAATTCCTATTGGGCCCTGAACACCAGCTTCCAAGTGGGCCATTTGTACCAGGGAGGTGGTGGAGGGGAGTTTATGGTGGTTGCAGATTTAATTTTTGTTCTAAATCTGATTTCTGTCCTTTAATTTTGTTAGTGGAGACTTTAAGCTATCTGTGATCTTTTTTATGTCCTTTTTTCATATTGGTAAAAGGATATTTGTTTAGGGTGAGAGTTTTCTCAAAACTCTTACAAGTATAAACTCTTTTCCAAATCAAAGGACTTGTTGACTGGCCATTGATATTTAGGATCCCCAAAGGTATATCTATTGTAAAATGTGACTCAAAACCAACTAGCCTTTTTATGACTTATCCCTGGACACGGAGGCATCCCCCTAAAAGGGTACAGAAAATGAAGCGCCATAGTTTAAGGTCACTCCCAACAGTAGCCAAAGAGAAAGAAAGTAAAGCATCTCATTTGCTGAGGGACTTCCCAGGTGGCACTAGTGGTAAGGAATCACCTGCCAGTGCAGGAGACATAAGAGATGAGAGTGCAGTCCCCGGGTCAGGAAGATCCCCTGGAGGCGGGCACAACAACCTACTCCATTCCAGGAGAATCCCACGCACAGAGGAGCCTGGTGGGCTACAATCCATAAGATCTCAAAGAGTTGGACACGACCGTAGCAACTTAGCACACACACACGCTCATTTGCCACAGTTGATGAGTGTTGGTGAAAACTTGTGTGTCTAGTTTCCCATAAAAGTGAGACGCCTCCAGTTACAGACCTCCCTATCTGTATCTGACATCAGGCAGGGTATACGAGAATAGCACTTGCCAGCATAAGTCAAGGCAACAAGGAAACAGAGGATGAGGTCCTGATGGACTGAGACCCGAGATGGACACACTCAGAGCTGTCAACGGTTAGCAGGACACCAGCCACAAATAGGGTGCTCAGTCTGCTTACATTTTTGTCTGGCAGGCTACAGGTTTTCATGCCCTCATGTTTGGCTTCTTCTGAACACAGATCCAAAAATCTACATCTCTGTGCAGACAGACAACCAAAGGGTGAATGCTCTTCTTATTAGATCCAAACCAGGCTCTCAGGACACAAAAAGCAATGAATAGATAGGACAAGAAGCTATCCCTGGCAGGGAGAGGATCTATCATAAGAGAACTCAAACCATGAGTCACAATATACAAACAACTAGTTCATAAAAGTGTTTTTTTTCCCCTTCTAATCTGAACCTTAGAAAGAAAAGAAAATGAGAAACTCCTACGGCCTTTCCTCACCCAGACCCTGAGGGATGTGGGAGTCTGGCTGGCAAAGAAATTTAACTGTCAGCTTGGTCAGAGTTCCCAAGATCTTGTTACAGGCTCCAGAGTGAGCAGGGTGCCCCAGCCACCCTGTCCTCATCACTGAAGCTGCTGAACTATTGAAGAAGGAAAGCTTCTCTTCTTCCAACTTATTTATGTCTAGTGGTTGAGGGCCTACAAATTAACCCACAACAGATTAACAAGAGAAAAGACAAGGATAATTTACACATGCAGGTGGAAATAGTCAGTGATGAGAGACTCACTCAACAGTCAGGGATTAATAGGTGCATGTGGCAGATTTAACAAAGGGCTCATGGTGGACGTAGTGGTGGTAGGGAAGGCTCTGTGGGACTTTTTGATGCTAAGGGAATGGGTAGTCTGTCTCTAGGGCAGCTGAATTTACAGGAAACTCCCTGGGAAGGAAGTTGGTGGCGGTAGTTAAGTTGTTAAGTCCTGTCTGACTCTTGCGACCCCATGGACTGTAGCCTGGCAGGTTCCTCTGGCTCCATGGCATTCCCCAGGCAAGAAAACTGGAGCGGGTTGCCATTTTCCTTCTCGGGGGAATCTTCCCAACCCAGGGATTGAACCTGGGTCTCCTGCATTGCTGGCAAATTCTTTACTGTCTGAGCCACCAGGGAAGCTCCAGGAAAGGAGTTAACCACAGGTGTATTTTTCTGGAGGCTCTGCCCTAGTCAGACAAGGACCATTTAGGTAAGATTTCTTTCTGCTTCTGCTTTAGCTAAAACATTTGCCTTTAAAATTATCTTAATTTTTTAGACTCTAGGGTTCTGAGTGGATCCCCCACAAGACGTAAGACTCTCATCATCACAAAAATTTTAAAGAAGGAAATCTCCCAGGTGTTTCCTCTGAAAAGGATTGACATAGGCTATATTTCTATGATGGACATAAGAGCTTCTGGAAGATTCAGTGACATTCCTGGTGACAGACACATTGCTGCCTAGTACAAAGGCGCTGTGGGTTTATCAACGTGGTCTCTGCACATGGAGAGATCATCATGGGCCTCCTTCCAAAAACGCAAGTCCTGGCTTCTGTGCCCACAGTGAGGGCTGGTCTTTAACTTCATTAAGTCCCCAGGGTTCAACACCCATTACCTGCCTTCAGAAAACCATTGCACAATATTTCAAGACTTAAGTGATATCAGTTTTCAAACTGTTTATGTATAGTTGCTTTTGCCTTTTACCCACCACAAGCAAGAAAGACAGGCTGGTTATATTTTCAGGTCACAAATTGATCTTATAATTAAAATCCTAATGTCCAAGGAAATGCGGTTATCTGGGAAAATATCTAGAAGAAAAGGAAAAATTCAATTCTAATTTCCAAGGCAGCATTTCATATTCTCTATTACTTTGAATTAGTGGTATGATTTAGCGCTGTTTGGTTGCTGAAGAACAAGTTTCCTGTTCATTAAAGTCATTTTCACACTTTTAGAAATTCTAGTTATTAAGATAGATACGGATATCTCCATAAAAAAAATTGCAGTCTTGGGTCCATCAACTCAAATTTCTCATCCAGAATTCAAAGTGTAGAAATTAAAGATAAATGATCTACCAGGTAATCTCAGAAGATGAGAAACATCCTAAAAAGGCAGGTATTTGTTTGCAGTACAGACTTTCAGGATGAAATTCTAAAGGATGGGCAACATGGATTTGGGGCTTACTAACCTGTAGGGATACTAGAAATGAATAGCAATGAAAATAAGAACATAGCTAGAATGGTTCAGAGTTTGAATCACTGAACCATTGGACCATCCTACATATTTTTATATAGAATGGACTTAGACATTGCTAATTAGTGGCTCAAATGCTAGTTCACCCAAACACGAGCAAACAACCTTTTGATACTGGGTAATGCTTTGTTAGAGAAGCCAATGGCACCCCACGCCAGTACTCTTGCCTGGAAAATCCCATGGACAGACGAGCCTGGTAGGCTGCAGTCCATGGGGTCGCTAAGAGTCAGACACGACGGAGCGACTTCACTTTCACTCTTCAATGTCCTGCATTGGAGAAGGAAATGGCAACCCACTCCAGTGTTCTTGCCTGGAGAATCCCAGGGACGGGGGAGACTGGTGGGCTGCTGTCTATGGGGTCACGCAGAGTCGGACATGACTGAAGCGACTTAGCAGCAGCAATGTTTTGTTAGAAGAGGGGGATTGTCTTGGGCAGGATATTTAGCAGCAATCTTGACCCTGACCTAGATGCCAGTAGCAACCCTGGTCATGACAATCAAAAATATCTCCAGACACTGCCCCATGTCACCTGGGAGGCAAAATCAGCACCAGTTAAGAAGCCAATGCTTTACAGGTAATAGAGATCAACACCTTGACAGTCTTATCAGAGGCTCAGAGTTGGGAAAGAAGATTGAAAAGAGTTTTGAGATTTTTGAAGCATACCTTTGCCAACATGTGTCTCTTCCTTTTTTTTTTTTTTTAGTGAAAGTTGCTCAGTCACATCCGACTCTTTGTGACTCCATGGACTGTATAGTCCTTGGAATTCTCCAGGCCAGAATACTGAAATGGGTAGCCTTTCCCTTCTCCAGGGATCGAACCCACGTCTCCTACATTGCAGGGGGATTCTTTACCAGCTGAGCCACAAGGGAAGCCCCAACATGTGTCTTTCATTTTGAGCATGGGGAAGAACTGGTTAGGGCTGAGTGAGGACTATAATACAATCTTTAGGATGAGTGGACATAGCAAAGTGAACATTTTGAGGTGCATGTGTGCTAAGTAGCCTCAGTCATGTCCAACTCTTTGCAACCCCATGGATGGCAGCTTACCAGGCTTCTCTGTCCATGGAATTTTCCAGGCAAGAATACTGGAGAGCATTGCCATTTCTTCCTCCAGGGGATCTTCCTGACCCAGGGATTGAACCCATGTCTCTTAAGTCTCCTTCTTTGGCAGAGGGTTCTTTACCACTAGCATCACCTGGGAAACCTCATTTCGAGGTGAGGGTTTTGAAAATTGGTGTAAAATTATCCTTTGTTTTCTATAGATGAATTGAGGGCTTCCCTGGTGACTCAGCTGGTAAAAAAGTTCGCCTGCAATACAGGAGACCTAAATTCAATCCCTGGGTTGGGAAAAGCCCCTGGAGAAGGGAAAGGCTACCCACTCCAGTATTTTGGCCTGGAGAATTCCATGGACTGTATAGTCCATGGGGTCGCATAGAGTCAGACACAACTCAGCGACTTTCACTCTCATAAATGAATTGAAGGGTCTTTAAGGAGGTCTTTGGAATGAATGATAAAGTCATTTGTAACTGTCATCTTCCTGGGCTTTCTGGAACAGAAAAGTTATGCTGGTGAAGACTGCAGAATAGAAAACGCCTGCTAATAGAGTGTGGGGATGGAAATGGATTTGGTTCTTGGTAGGTTTCTTGAGCTTTCCCCTCTCAGGTTGCTACCTGACTTTTTGTTTCCTATTACCACAGTCACAAAAGTTAGTATATGAGACGCCAAAGATGCAGAAGTGAAGCAGATTCTGGGTTACTCTTAGGGTTCCATCCTGGTTTCACCACATTATTTGTGACCTAGGCAAGCAACACACTCTTGTCAAAACTCAGCTTCTCCATCAATAAATATACTGAAGTCAGTAATAGTATCTCCTCATCAGATTGCGGTGGAGCTTGAATGAAATAATACTTGTCTGGAGTGCTGAACATAATATGCACTCAAAGGGTATGAACCAATTATGCAAAACTGTGAAAAAAAAAATGTCCTAGCAACAGTGTACCTATGCTCAGACCATCATAGTTTTTAGGACCCACTGCATTCTCTTTCTCATAAGATCTAAGAAAAGACTGGGTTGAAAAAGAAATTGAAACGCTTTCTCTGCACCCCAGAAGTATCACGGAGAGAGAGAGTGGCTACCTGTTCTAAGTTCCTTCACTCACGTTCTTAATGGAGCTTGATCTTTGATCACCACTAACATTCGAGGGGAGACTTAGGCTGTAGTTTCATTAATGTCGCTGCTGTGAAAGTTGGTGAATAGTAAGAGCCCCATGGCACTAGCCTGGGGTAGGTTATAAAGCTACTTTCCTGAAACTTATCCAATGTAATGTTTATCTATTTTCCATGGGATGTTTTAAAAACAATACCTCACTTTAATAGTCAAGACCTTGAATCCATTACACTGTGGAATTATGCTTTTTGCTGTCTCCTAATTTTAATAACAGGTCATATTCTACAGGTGCTGATTTAGGCACTTATAATTTTCTAATTTAATTGTCACTCTATAAGGTAAATTGGAGAAGGCAATGGCACCCCACTCCAGTACTCTTGCCTGGAAAATCCCATGGGCAGAGGAGCCTGGTAGGCTGCAATCCATGGGGTTGCTAAGAGTCAGACACGACTGAGCGACTTCACTTTCACTTTTCACTTTCATACATTGGAGAAGGAAATGGCAACCCACTCCAGTGTTCTTGCCTGGAGAATCCCAGGGATGGGGGAGCCTGGTGGGCTGCCATCTATGGGGTTGCATAGAGTTGGACACGACTGAAGTGACTTAGCAGCATAAGGTAAATATTGTAATGAGAAATCCGATATGCATAGAGTCAAAGTAACTTGCTGCAGAGACCTGGCTGATACATGAGTAGTAGCTGGTCTGCTCCAAAGTTGATGGTTCTCTACTACAGCATGGTATGTGCTATTTTTATTACATGTCTATTTCACAAAATAAGAGCAAACAGAAAAGCCCAAGGATAAGACATCAAACACATCCTCGTCATGGTTTTACAAAACTTGGTTCCATGTATAGTATTTCACCAGGTGAATTATTTCCTGAAATATTGTCAAAGACTAGACAATCTTGCGAACTGGTAGATCTAATCTGATCACAGGGTGATTGAAATAACCAAACACTAATCTCAGGGGAACACAGCCATTGATGGGATTAGGAGGGGGAAAAAAAAAAAAACCCTCTACACACCATCCAGTCCTCCAAAGCACTTCAAGGACTGCATACATCTGGCAAAGAAGTATTTCAACAGCAAAGATTATCAACAAAATGGTAGCAGGCTAAGGGAATTTCTTGGGATAGCACTGTGACTGGGGAATAAAATGCCTTCAAGAAAAAATGTCAAAGGTTTTCTGGGATAGTGTCCTTTTTTATGGTGATATGATATTATTGTTTTCAGAAAGGGTGATTCAGTAACTAGAGAACTGAATGCAACTTGAGTTTTAGATTCTGTAAGTTTTTTTAAACTTGGATCAGAATTCTTCATTCTCTAACACAACGTTGCAAATCAACTATACTTTAATTTTAAAAATTAAATTACAGGAAAGAATTCTTTATTTTTATCTCAGCTCTCCTTAGTGCTAGCTGTGCATTTCTGAGCAAGTCAACTGATTTCTCTGGGCCTCAATTTTCTCCTCTATAAGAAAGAGGAATCCATAAAGTCCCTTCCTGCTTCAGTCAAAAAGATGTTATTAACTGACTACTGCCCTCTACAGGCAACTAGCTCCTCTGTTTGAGAATTCGTAAAGGGGATGTTGGCAAAATTCTCTGGGTACATTTCAAGTTGTGACAGCGTCTCACAGAATATCTTGTTATTCAATGAACCATGGGTGTGAAGCAATTAAAATGTTAGATTTTGTCTAGACTTCATTTAACAGATAAGGAATGATAAGGAACATGAGGACTCCCATGGCTGTGAACTTTTCCAATTCCTCTGGAGTAAGGCTGGGCTTGAATACAAGTGTCTTCATAATCAGTTCAATAACATCCAATAAATGACCTTTCCAGTCTCTTGCACTTGTCTTCAAAATATGCTTCCCATCTCTTGTTGGACAGCATTGGAACTCAGCATTTTCTAAATTTTCTATGAACTTACTACCCTTAGGAGTTGAGGAACTGTGGATTTTTCCATTAGAGCAGGAGATAGTGGTTTCAGCATTGCCTGGTAATTATGTGAGCACCATGTTGTCAGCTTGCTTTCTTGCAGCCATCCCTGCTCCTGATGGGGAGGCCATTTACCTATAGTGCCAGTAGAAAATGTGTGCATGCTCAATATCTGATTGATTCCCTTTCAGTACAAGGACTGCTAAAAATTTTAATTTTTCACCCAGAGACCTACTAGGAAGTTGGGACACTATTCACTTCCAAGGTGGAGGACACAGAAAAAAAATGTCTTAGACAGCTTTCAGTGAAAATCTGAGCCTCCTTGAAACATCTTAAAAATTCATTCATGTTTTAATTTTTATTATTGCAAAAGTTACATTGTGCCTTGCAGAAAGTTATAAAATCAGATAAAAATATATAGGAAAATGCCCCATATTCCTACCACTGTTAATACACCTGTATGTAGATTCTGAAAGCTTTTCCCATGCATATATAAATATACACATATATATTTTTTTACCAAATGAAATCACATGTTGTTCATAACCTACTTTCTTTAGTTAATGATCTCCATCTTTCTTTGTCAATAAATTGTTTTCTTACCTAAACCCTAGTCTGTATTCAAATTTCCCCTTCTTGTCCCCAAAATGTCCTTTACAGTGTTTTTATCCAAACCAGACTCAAACCTAGAACTCTGCATTGCACCTATTTATTCTGTCCCTTAAACATCTTTTATCTAGTGTCTTTATTATTATTTTATTTTTCATCAAACTCCTAATTGAAGAGAACAGGAAAGGTTGAAGTTTTGTATGTTTTCCTTTTGTCTTTCATATTTTATTCTGTACATAAACCAGATTTTTAGGAAAGGGCCCAACTTTCTGCTTTATCTTCACCTGAAGCAGTACTGCCTTAATGGTATAACAGATGGTCAACTGCTTAAAAATAAAGTCTAAGATGAAATCTTTTAGTCTAAGATGAAGTCTGTAAACCTGATCAAACATCTCTGTTTTTCCTGAGTTTCTCTCTCCCACTCTAGCACCTAGAACAAAGGAAAATGCATCAAAATGATGTCAGCCCCATGTTTTTTTTTTTTTAATACTACTAATTTTATTTCTGAAAACAAGTATTTTTTGAAAGGAAACAACCACACACACACACACAAAAACAGAAAAACTTTCTTTGAGCACCTATTATGTGCAAGCAGAGAGGCGTAAACCACCGCCCCCTGCCCTCTGGGGCTCAGAGCTTAAGACAGATGCAGCAATGACTAGGACACCCTACATAAGCACGAAAGTGACGAAAGGAAAGAAGGAATACGCTCTTTGGGGCACAGCTAAGAGAAGGGACTTAGGGCAAGTTTGTGCTGTCTGACTTGGGATTGGACTGAGGGATGGGGTGTATCAGGCAGCAGGGATGTCGCCAGAACCCTCTTTAGGCTTTAGTAGAGTCTCCATATAGAAAAGCATTGAGGGCCCCAAGGGTCAGCACAGGAATCGAAAGTATGAAATGATCTGGAACAGGGAAAGTCTAGACGAGAGGGGTCCAGTGGAGAGGCTGTCCACTTGAGTGCTACTGAGGCTGAAGAGGACTCAAAGGGAAGGGAAGCGGAAACAGGGGTGAGGAAACTTCTGAGGCAGAATCAGCAAGCCTGGAAGGTGATGTGAGGTTGGCAGTAAGGAAGAAAGAGGGCTAGAGGGTGATGCTGAAGTTCAAGCCAGACCTGGAGAAGGGTGAAACGTGGAGCTCCCTGAAATCCCAAGGAAACACCGTTTAAAAAGGAAAGGACTGGTGAAGTCCCAGTGGTAAAGACTCTGTGCTTCCAATGCACGGGGCGCAGGCTCCATTCCCGATCGGGGATCTAAGATCCCAGGAGGCTGGGATGAATCGGGAGATTGGATATGACATAAATACACAACCGTGTACAAAATAGCTAGCTAGAAGGAAACTAGCTGCTGATGGACAGGGAAGCCTGGCATACTGCAGGCCATGGGGTCGCAAAGAGACACGACTGAGCGACGGAACTGAACTGAGAGGGAAACTGCTGTATAGCACAGGGAGCTCAGCTTGGTGCTCTGTGATGACCCAGAAGGGCAGGATGGTTTCAAGGGAGGTCCAAAGGGATGGAGCACATGTATACATATAGCTGATTCGCTTCACTGTGCCGCGGAAGCCAACACAACATTGCAAAGCAATTATACTCCAATTAGAGAGGGAAAGGAAAGGACGAAGGTGCCACACCCTGACCCTATGGAAGTGTCCAGCAAGGAGTGTGACATGAAGGGTTAGGAATGAGGAAAGGGGGCTGGGGCTGGAGAGGCGACTTTTTCTAAAGGAGGAGGGGGTCTTCTGATGTCAGAGTGGCATTTCAATCATCTTGGCTGCTCCAGCCAGTCTGTCTTCCCTGGAATCCCAGCTCTTCCACTTAGTACCTGTGTGAGCTCGGGCTTGTCACTTAACCTCTCTGAGCCTCAATTTCTTTCTTTCTTTTTTTTTTATTAATTAATTTATTTTAATTGGAGGCTCCACAATATTGTGGTGGCCTCTGCCATACACTGACATGAATCAGCCACAGGCATACACATGTCCCCCCGTCCAGAACCGTCCTCCCACATCCCTCCCCATGTCAGGCCCTTTGAAAAGCTATAGTGGTAAACAAAATAGTCATGACCCCGATCCTCATGGAGTATATAGTCTAGTGGGAGAGTTAGAGTTGAGGTTAATCATTAACATTAAATGACAACAAATACACATGAAGAGAAGGAAAAGTATAGAGTACAAGGTGTGAGAGATGGCTCAGGGGCAAAGGGGGCCTGGTTCAATATGTTAGGGAAGCTTTCTTCTGAGGAATGACATTTAAATCATAGGTAAGGGGAGATCCGGGGAAGCCTGTTCCAGGCACTGGGAATGGCATTTGCAAAGGAGCTGAGATTTAGGAGTAATGCCTAGCACCTCTGGGATGAAGAGAGGAAAAGGGAAGATGGAATGAGATAAAGCTGGAAAGGTAGACAGGAACCTACCCATTCACCCACTCACAGGGCATGTGAGCCATTGGGGACATAATTAATGGGCAAGAGGGATCAATGGAGAGCTCGAAGTAGAAGAGATACAGTCAGATTTTAGGTTTTATTAAGATCTTGTGGACCATTGTGTAGAGAGCAGATTGAAGATACCAGAAGGGATATAAGGAACCAGTTAGAATGCCACTGTGATTGTCCAGAAATGATGGTTTGGCTTAGGGTGATGGTTGGACTAAAGTGAAGTAGGTTGATTTTAGAGATATTAATATTTAGCTAATTAGGCAGTGCAATAAAAAAGACTAAAGGACTAATTGGACTGTGTGTGTGTGAGAGAAGGGGAGGCACTAAAAATAATAGAACTGTTTCTATGTAAGTGACTGCAATCCAATTCAAAGTGGCTTAAGCCTGGAAGGAAATTGATGAGTTCAAGTTTAGGAAGAGTCAGGGAGTAGCTCAGATGCTTCAGGCACGGCTGGATCCAGGAGTTCAGACGCCATCTCTCAGAGCAGGTCTCTTTCTGCTGCTTTTGGCGTCCCCTCCTCTCTGGAGAGCTCTCTCTACATGCTGGCAAAATAGCAGCTGGCGGTTGCAGGTTCACATCCTCACAGAGCAGCAGCTCCCACAGAAGAGAACCTCTCATCATTTTCAGGAAACACCCTAGAACTGAGTTTCATTGACTAGTCTTGGGTACCCCTGGAGCTGAAGGGTAGAATTGGTCCCACTGAAGCAAATAGACCCAGAGTAGGAAAGGAAATTTGAGGAGCTCTTATCAGTACAATGGTGAATGAAAGCTAAGCAGGCAAGAATACCAGCACTTACTACAGTTAACAACTGGGATATTTACAGGCACAGCTAAGCAAATGGTAGGGTCATTTGCTGGACAAAGGGTACAATGTCAAGAAGAATGATCACAAGCTCAAGTTTGCACCATGTTCTTTTTGGGGGGCCTATTAAACTTATACATGCAGATGTCATGTAGGCAGATGGATACATGGGTCTGAAGATCGGTAGAGAGTCCTTGGCAGCAGGTCAAGGTTTGGGAGTTATTCGTGTACAGGGTATGGATGAGATCATCTGAGGAGTGTGTCAAGTGAGAAGAAATTTAATGCTGAGTAGAAGAAGAGGAGGCAGCTACAGAGCAGGGTGAAAAAGAAGGGATGGTCAGCCAGTTAAAAGAAAACCTAGTGGGAATGGTTCCATAGAGTTCGGAGTCTTTCCTGAAGCTAAGTGTGGAGTGTCTAACTATGTGTCATGCTTCCGAGAGATAAGATCAGATGAGGAATTGTCCATTGAATGTAGCAATCTGGAGATTTTTGGTGAGCTTAGTTAGTGGAACAGGTTTAGATAGAATGATGGGGACGGAAGCAGGTTTGGTAAGAGCTTGAGGAGTGAATAAGAGTTTAAAATCTGATAAAGGTGAGAAGCTTACCATGAATGGGTGGAAAAGTGGCAAAATAATGGCCAGAGTGAGAGGTGGAAGTCTAATGAAGGATTTTTGTTTTGTCTTATTTTTTGATAGAGACGTGAACTTATTGAGAAGACTGTCAGACATGTACAAGGTAAATGATAGAGGAACATGGGATCCAGAGCCCTGTGGAAGAAGAAAGAGACCTTATAATAGAGAAGGGCCACCTCCTCCACTGTGACTGGAATGGGGGGAGAAATGAACACTGATGCAGGAACATGAGTGGATTCCATGGCCAGAAGTCGAAGTCATTTCATATCAAGTTTTCTATTGTCTCTGTGGAACGGGAAGTCATCTCCTTTAAGCGAGGAAGGGATGTGAGGTGTGAAGAGAGTAGACAGACTTGAAACAGGGTTTAGGAAAACTGGAGCTAGAGCAGGCTCTCAGAGCAGAACCTGAACTTGCCTTCACCGGGCCAGTTGGTGATTCCCTCCAGCAGTTCTCAGCAGGTCAAGTGCTGGACCTGAGGAGATGTACAGTTGGCCAATGGATGTGATGAAGGATCTCTCAGTTAAAAGGAGTCGATAGTGGAGTAAAATCCCATCATAACATTATGCACAGCGTAAAACAAAGAGCCTTGTCATGCCCAGGTTAGTGAAATGAGACTGGGGCCACATGAAGAATGTCTATGGAATTCACATTATCACAGGATAGGTTCTCATTCTCATGAGGCTTCACTGAGTGTGCAAGAGAATGAATGAAGGGATGAGCCACGAAACCTGTGTTGGGTGGGAAGGGGGTTGGGAGAGGAAGTCACTGAAAACAGGGGTTGACCAGAGGACTGACAGCCAGCAACACTGGGCCAGCCTTAGGAGGGAGAGGCAGCCTTGCGCCACAAAAGCACACTGAGGTGGGTATGGGAAGGTCTCAGCCCTACCACAGATTAGTCACATGAACTTGTCTCTGCTTTGCTGCTGCTGCCAAGTTGCTTCAGTCGTGTCCGACTCTGTGCGACCCCATGGACTGCAGCCTACCAGGCTTCTCTGTCCATGGGATTCTCCAGGCAAGAACACTGGAGTGGGTTGCCATTTCCTTCTCCAATGCATGAAAGTGGAAAGTGAAAGTGAAGTCACTCAGTCGTGTCTGACTCTTAGCGACCCTATGGACTGCAGCCCACCAGGCTCCTCTGTCCATGGGATTTTCCAGGCAAGAGTACTGGAGTGGGGTGCCATTGCCTCTCCCTGTCTCTGCTTTAGATCCCCAATTTAAAAACTGGGGACAATGGTATCTTTCCTGTTCTCCTCACTGAGCTACTGTCGGCAACCAGCTGAAGTGCTATTAACGTGTGAGCTATATTAGAAAACAACCCCAAAGGTCTGCTTTTTCCATTGTGTGCAGAGGGCTGTGTGGAAAGAGAGGTGGTTACCCAAGAACCCACCACCGACTAGTGGTGGCCTCACATGTGTGCTGTGCTTAGGTCAGGAGAGGAAAAACAAACTTTGCCTGCTCTGTCTTGAACTGTTGCTATTTACTAACAAGCTGTTCTTTAGCAGTGCTGTGGTTCTATTTTAATTTTTTAATTGTTTGTTTTTATTCCATAACACTGTAGCCTTCCTGGATCATCCACACACATTAGAACATTGGATCAGGACACAGTGCCTGAGGACTGATGCTTCAGAGCGATACCGTAGAGGAGGTTAGCCAGTCTCTCCCCAACGAGAGGCACAGTATTTTTAACACTTTAGTCCCATTTTTCTCTCTCCATTTTCTTTTTCCCATTAATCTCCTGCTCTGGGGGAAAAACAAAACAAAACAAAACCCTTTTTTTCCTGCAGTAGTCTCTATGGTATCACTACTCATCCAGATGATCAAGCCAAAAACTTG
Organism: Bos javanicus; assembly: GCF_032452875.1. Classification (NCBI taxonomy): domain Eukaryota; kingdom Metazoa; phylum Chordata; class Mammalia; order Artiodactyla; family Bovidae; genus Bos; species Bos javanicus. The sequence continues at coordinate 11,075,367 of NC_083887.1, read as the reverse complement.
GGAGTCATTTTTGATTGCTGCCTTTCTCTGATATTCAGTCCACTGACAGGTTTGAGTGACTCTAATTCCAAGAAACATCCACTTTTCTTTGCCACTATTGCCGCAGTCCAGCAACCATCATTTCTCCCAGAGACAACTGCAGTGACCTCTTACCTAGGCTCCCTACTTCATGTTTGCCTAATCTGTTCTCCCCACAAGCCATCTGCTGGAGCCACATTTTTCAAAGCCCAAGTCGATGTCACTTAGAACTGAAATCTGTCCTCCTCCCCTACTTCGCTCAGTCTACCTTAGCCCTCTTTTGAGTCCTTGAACTTGTTGAGCTTGTTTTAGCCTCCATTCCTTTGCCACAGCTGTTCTCTTGCCTTGGAATGCTGTTCTCCCTGATCCTCATATGGCTGCTTCTTTCTTGTTATTCAGATCTCAGATTGCCACCTCTCCAGAGAGTCCTTCCCTGCCCACCCAGCCAGAAGTAGGATAAATCATTTCATCTGTCTCACAGAAACATATCCATCATTTTCCTTCTCCTCTCTTGTCTATTCCTCTTTTCCTTTTTCATTCTTAAAAAGATATTTTTCATCTATTTCTCAATTTAGCCTATGGTTTATAAAAAAATCACTGGTTAAATTAGTGGAGAACATTCCCTTGAGGGTCAGATAGATTCCTCCTTCTTCCCTTTTTTTCCTCTCTTCATCCTTCCTTCCCTTCTTGCCTTCCCTTCTTCCCTTCCCTTACATCATTAACTCTCCCTGCTCTCCCTCCCTCCCTTCCTTTACATCATTAACTCATAGGCTCCCAAGATATATCAGAGTCATATTTCTAACATAAAAGCGGCTATGGTACGAAGACTTGGGCTAAATACTATTTTCCTCCTATTTATTTGTTCCTGAGCATCAGTTTTCTTATATTTGAAGTAGAAATAAAAAGCGGTATTTCACAGGTTGTAGTTGAGTGAGATGAGGTTTCAGTTATATACTGCCTCAGTAATGCTGTGTAACAAATCACCTCAAATCTTATTGGCTTAAAATAGCCATTATTTTTTTTTAGTCATTTCTCTATATGAATCATAGAGAAGTTTTGCTGATCTGGCCAGGGCTCACACACATATCTGCAACCAGCTGTCCACTTATATGGGGCTGGCTGGCCTGGGATGCGTTTCAGCTGGGGTAGCTCATCTCTGTTCCATAGGGTCTCCTATCTGCCAGCCAGTTAGTCTAGACTTGTACTTCTGGTGGTAGCAGGGTTCCAAGAGAGAAATCGGAAATCACATTTCAAGTTTCTGCTTGCATCAAGTTTGCTACTATTCCATTGTCCAAACAAGTTATATGGCAAAGCTCAATGTCAAAGGGCATGCCTATAGGGAGGTATGAAAATCCCATGGCTAACAGTGCAATTTATTCCTCACAATGAGATCAAATCATGATAACATACAGCCTCCTCCTCTGGAAAGACTTCCCTGATTTCTCACAGCAGGCTTGCACACTCTTTCTGATTTGCTTCTGGTGTAGAAATTACTCATAAATATGTATTGAATCTTTAACATTCTCTAGAGTCTAGGTGCTGGGGTGCTACAAACCTAGCAGTGAACGTAATGAAGTCCACTGCACTATTGTGAAGGACAGAGTGAATAAATAAACACATGAAAATACACATAATTCCACATACTGGTATGTGCTTTAAAAGTATTGTTTTGTAGCTCTTTATGAGCATGTCTGTCTCTCCCACTATGCTGGGATCTCACTGAGGGCAGGGACCACCAAGTCTTTTCATGTTTGCATCCCCAGTCCCTAGCATGCTGCCTGATCCAAGAGGTGCTCAATAAATAATGCTCAATAAACAATGAAACTGCAAGTGGGCAAGAGAGCCCTGCAGAAGGAATAGCCCACAGAAGGCATGATGATGAGAAGGGTGGAGCCAAGAACCCTGCCTTGGCAGAGCTATTCATTCTCAGGCTTTTTTTATTTTGTTTTGTTTGACTCATGTATTCCCATGAGAAGATACAAGGACTGACTTTTCTCCCTGAGACTCTTCTCTCTACTTCAGTCTCCATAGGGACCCTCCTGTCACAGATGTTTATCACTCAGCAGTGATTCTGACATACAGCTCAGGCAGCATTTGCCTAGTTTTTCAACTCCCCTAATGCAAAGAAGCTTTTGCTCCCTACTTCTCAGCTCTTGTATGTGTCATCACAGATGGTTGTGGTGTCAAAGTCAGATAGGACAAGGGACACGGGGACTTGGGTGCTTGCATTTTCCTTTTGAGACTGTGAAGGCAAAAGTCAATCACTTTGAGTAGTAAGATTCCACATTATTCTACCTCTCCTTGTGAATGAGAGAGAGATCATTAACTATGAGAGTTCCTCTTCAATTGGCTTGGTTCTATGTGCCCTCTATTTATATGTTATTCTGAAACTCTTTTCAAAGACTATATGCTTACTTGGAGACATAGATTGGCTTAAAAAGGACTGATGTGGCTACTTGAGAGGTTTAAACTGCTCAGCCATTAAAATCACTCCTTCCTTTCGGGGTGTCCTCAAAGCATGCATCTTGGCAGAAATCCCCCATTCTAGAAACTGAGGAGACAAGTCTAACTTTCTGTCTGTTCACTGGCAGGGGTGGTGTGTACATGAGACCAAGTTCAGCCAGGTGCTACCACCTGGGGCACTGGAGTATTGCTCCCTCAGTGATCAAGGCAGGAGAGGTAATAGCACAAGCATGAAACTGAGTTCTCTAACTAGTATTCAGTGGGGTTATCTGTTTTGGGTTGAACTGTGTCTGAGTTGTGTTCACCCAAATTCTTATGTTGTTGTTAAGCTGCCCAGTCGTGTCCAACTCTTTGCGACCCCATGGACTGCAACATGCCAGGCTTTCCTGTCCTTTACCATCTCTCAGAGTTTTCTCAAACTCATGTCCATTGAGTCAGTGATGCCATCCAACCAAATTCTTTTTTTTTTTTGATTTTTTTTTAAATTTTATTTTATTTTTAAACTTTACATAATTGTATTAGTTTTGCAAATATCAAAATGAATCTATCACAGGTATACATGTGCTCCCCATCCTGAACCCTCCTCCCTCCTCCTTCCCCATACAAATTCTTATGAATACCTAATCTCCAGTATCTCAGAATGTGACCTTGAAAAAAAAAAAAAAAGAATGTGACCTTGTTTGGAGATAGGGTCTTTGCAGAGGTCATCAATTAGAGTGATGCCCTTAGGGTGGGTATTAATCCAAAATGACTGATGTTCTTATAAAAAGTGGCAATTTGGACACAGAGACATGAGTAGAAGGAAGACAATGTGAAGAGAAATACAGGGAGAATGCCATGTGAACATGAAGACAGCCATCTATAAGCCAAAGAGTGGCCTGGAACAGATCCTTCCCTTACTTCCCTCAGAAGGAACCAGCCCTGAAAACACTTGGATCTTGGCCTTCTGATCTCTAAAACAACAAAACAATAAATTTCTGTTGTTTAAGCCGCACAGCCTGTGGTTCTTAGTTATGGTAGCTTTAGCAAACAAACCAACCAACCTCACCAGAAAATTCCTGTAGCATGGCTTTGGCTCTGGTCCTAGCCTCTTTAGATTCTTTGTTCTCTATCTCCCAGGACTTTCTGAAGCAATTAAATATATTTTCAAGAAAGTTTTTAAAATTAAAACTTAGCCAAAGTTTGTTGTTTCCAACTATTAATAAGAAACCCAACTAATACAAATACAAAGTACTATAGAGTATCCCCTCTATAAGGGATTCCGAGTTCATTTTTCTTCCTCTCTCAGTGAAATAGTTCCTGCTTCTGAGCTTCCTGGTCCAGCCAAGCCTTTGTAGGATTGACATATCTGCCCTTCCGTTGTGGTTAGTGAGCTTTATAACAGATCTATCCCTACTCTTGGAGGAATACGGGGCTTCCCAGGTGGCACAGTGGTAAAGAACCCACCTGCCAATGCAGGAGACATAAGAGACGTGGGTTTGATCCCTGATTGGGAAGATCCCCTGGTGAAGGGATACTCACTCCAGTATTCTTGCCTGGAGAATCCCATGGACAGAGGAGCCTGGTGGGCTACATGTCCATAGGGTCACAAAGAGTTTGACAGAACTGAAGTGACTCAGCACACATGCATCCCTACTCCTACTCTTCCCTTCTTCCTAATAATACAAGTGCGCCTTTCTTATATGACTCCTCTTAAGATTGGCTGATTTATTGACCCTCTTTATTTAAAACAGCCAGGATCAGAATACTATTCAAGTCATACTACAGGGGGGAAGATGTGCTCTTGGAAGCATGGCATATTCTGTAATATCAATAGGCTAACCCCAGCTGCAACCCCTCAAAGGTACACCCCAATTTTATTCCTGCTCTAGAGTGTGTTATGAGGAAGTACTCTGTTGCCTTTACTTTGGGTTTAGTCACATTAACACCATAACTTGAACTCTTGGGTTGCTAATACATTTTGATACAACATCCAGATAAAATCTACAGTAATAGTGCTACATTCCTTATAAATATATGACACAGAGGCTATGTAACCAGTGATTGGATGAAACTGTCTTATCAAAGCTTTGCATAAGGTCAAAATGCTGGTGAGCTGAACAACGGTTTTCTTGGTTCCTCTTATATTTCACAGTTCATAAGACAAAGGAAAAAAAAGTCCCTATAATAGAAGTATATTATTCAGCCAAGGCACTCTTATTTCAAGTTCAAAGCAGAGAAGAGGGAAAGAGGAAAAAGCCAACAGGGTATATTGCCAGCTTTTGCCCCTATTTCCATTTCCCAAAAAAGCAGCAGAGGATTCACTTCTGTTAGGGAAGAACCATATGCTAGATATAATGCTGACTACTTCACAAATATCATCTAATTTAGTTCCTGCAACAACCCTCCACATTCACTACACTCATTGTCATTCTCATTTTATAGATTAGCAATTATGTTTTTGGGCTTCCCAGGTGGCTCAGTGGTAAAAAAATCTGCCTGACAATGCAGGACCCTCAGGAGATGTGGGTTTGATTCCAGCGTTGGATAGATCCCCTGGAGGAGGAAATGGCAAACCATTCCAGTATTCTTGCCAGGATAATCCCATGCATAGTGGAGCTTGGCAGGCTACAGTCCATGAGGTAGCAAAGAGCCGGACATGACTGAGTAACTGAGCATGTATGCACACAAATATGTTTTCACATTGATAAATGGCCAAATCAGTATCACATATTACTCGAAAGGATGTTCTTCCTTCCTTCCTTTCTTTCTAAGGATGTTCCTTCTACCCCACAGGGAAAGGAGAACATGTTTTCACATCCCCTAAGAAAGCCCAGACAACCCACTCCAGTGTTCTTGCCTGGAGAATCCCAGGGATGGGGGAGCCTGTTGGGCTGCCGTCTATGGGGTCGCACAGAGTCGGACACGACTGAGGCGACTTAGCAGCAGCAGCAGCAGCAGCAAGAAAGCCCAGAAGTCATAATGATCCCTTTGCTCCAACAGAGTAGCTGGGAATAAATAGGACAGAAAAGTCAAGTTGCTCCTCTGAGAAGTCAGTAATGCTGATACACTATCACCTCTCATTATCCCCTTTCTTCAAGCTCATTCCTCACAACATGTGTAGACCCATCTCTCAGGGGTGCTGCCTGTTCAACATCTAGGATTTGATGTGTTGTATCCATTTTTAGTGTCCAGAAATTTTGTTTGTTTTCTACTCTTTTTTTCTCTCTAACTCTTCTGTAGTTTATAGTGGAGAATTTGGTGTATATTCTATCATTATTGATGGCAATGACCCCTTGCTCTCCCTGGAGGAAAAAGTCAGTATGGATGGCAATAAGGTAAAGTTATTTTCTTACTTTCACCTTTATTCTCTCCCACTAACAATGATCTAATGGAGTGATCTTGGACAAGTCAGTTAACCTCTTGAAATTTTGGTGATTCCATTAGAGAGTAGAGATGAAGGTGCCTTGTGTGTCTGATGAAATGGACATGACCTAAAGAATCTCTTGAGCCTCTGCCTTTTCTACATCAGAAACTAGGACTCATAACAAGTACACGTTCTCTCTTATGACATAAATAATGAATTGCTACTCCAACTACATGTCTTCAATAGGAACATCTTACAGTGAGCATTCTTCTGAAGGGCGGTTATGATTACTAAACAGCACCAATCTTGCAGCATTAGGGAACAGAACATCCCTGACCACAGGTTCACTTTGCACATGTCACTGGTCACAGTCATCCAAACACTGTATTTTAAAATTAGTTTCCTCAGATCTTTTTAATTTCCAAATTACATAGGGAAAAGGTTATGTTTTATAAACCATTAACACCAGGGCACAAAGCACACTTTGACCCAGAAGGGAAGGGCAAAGTCATTTGGGAAGTGAAGTTTGACCTGCTCTCGTTCATTTTTTAAAAATTATACCCCCCTGTATCAGAAATTCCAAAAACATCATGGGATATTCTCTAGGAAATATTCATGGTTGAGATATTTGAGCTTACTGTTGAACACATGAAACAGAAGTTATACTTGGCTTCTCTCCTGCTGGAGTACAGTAATAGCCCTCCCACTAGAGCCACTTGTTTGGAGCGTGGATTTGAGACTGTGAACCTGAAAGGGGTCTCTGGTGGATGTGAAATGATGCTGCATTTTGTGAATGCTGCAAGTGCGGGTTGAAGACTTTTACTTCCTTTCTTTCCATGGAAAAGAGGAGGTGGAGTCAAATGATAGATGACTACTTCTCTATGTAGCAATGGGAAGAGTCTACTGTTATGAGTAAAACTCTTGTACTCGACCTTCTTTCCTTTTGGAGAGTTAGAAGAGCTCTAGGTATTGCACTGGAGAAGGAGATGGCAACCCACTCCAGTGTTCTTGCCTGGAGAATCCCAGGGACGGCGGAGCCTGGAGGGCTGCTGTCTATGGGGTCGCACAGAGTCGGACACGACTGAAGCGACTTAGTAGTAGTAGTAGGTATTGCATGGAGATGAAAACCAAAAAATATAAGCTTCTAGTGATACTAGGTTTCCTAGGATGAAACTGCTATTCTCTTTTTAAAGAAGATTATGGTGACAGTAGCAGGATTACCAATCACCACAGCAATAATATATACTTAACATGCATGAGGCATGATTCATAGTCCAGGAAGCTTTATTATTTAAAGATTCCAGGAATCTTTAAATGCTTTACATGTGTTAACTCATACCATTCTCACAATAACCATATGAATTAGATGCAATTATTATACACATTTAACAAATGAGAAAAGCGGTGCATAGAGGCCTCCCCTAAGGTCACACAATTAGTGGCATCAGGATTTGAACCCAGGAAGTCTGCTCTGAAGCCCACACATTTTAATTACTGCACAAAAGACTGATGTCCCCTCCTCCCCTGGGATCTTCCCAGTGCCACCTCTGACTGGTGACTCTCAGTGGTAGCCCTGGGGGTAACTGCTGCCAGGCTACTGACATCACTGCAAGGGGCTCTTCTCCTTGGACACGGTCCTGTGGCAGGGACCCTGCTCAGCAGGTGTTCCACTGGGGAAGTTTTTGTCATTGGAAGTGGCTTCCATCACCACCTCTTTTCAAGGCTGCTGCAGATGAATGGTGGTTTTGGGAATCCACTCCTGCCAACATCATTTTTAGGGCCCTCTTCATGTCTGCACCTCCTATAAAAATATCCAGGTGTCTCAGCCCTTGTCAGCACCACCTCTGTCTAAACTGTAGCTTACTGAAGCTTCAGTGTCACACAGCTTTTTCAAGGAACTTATTCGGGTAATGTAATAGTTTAAAAATGGCAGCAAGAAAGCTAGTTTAACTACCCCCTCATCTCCCTTTTTTTCTTTGAGGCATAGGACTGGTCCTCTTGGCTTACCAGACCCAATAATGAGACCTGCATATTGGTGGCTCAGTGGTAAAGAATCTGTCTGCCAATACAGGAGACACAGGTTCAAACCCTGGGTAGGGAAGATGCCCAGCAGAAAGAAATGGCAACCCACTTCAGTATTCTTGCCTGGGAAATCCCATGGAGAGAGGAGCCTGGCGGGCTACAGTCAGTCACAGAAGAGTCAGACATGACCTAGTAGCTAAACAACAACAACAGCATATTATACTTGTATAGCTGTGTGTCTATTACTTTTGAATTTGCAAAGTCCTTTTTAAAATTCATTATCTTATCTAATCTTTAACCTTGTGAATGAGACTATTATGCGCTCCATTTTAAAGATGAGCAAGTTGAGGCTAAGAAAGCTTTCCTAAGATTTTATACATGGCATCCAGTCCCATCACTTCATGGCAAATAGATGGGGAAACAATGGAAACAGTGAGAGACTTTATTTTCTTGGGCTCCAAAATCACTGCAGATGGTGACTAAGCCATGAAATTAAAAGACGCTTGCTCCTTGGAAGAAAAACTATGACAAACTTAGACAGCATATTAAAAAGCAGAGACATTACTTTGCCAACAAAGGTTCATGTAGTCAAAGCTATGGTTTTTCCAGTGGTCAGGTATGGATGTGAGAATTGGACTATAAGGAAAGCTGAGTGCCAAAGAATTGATGCTTTGACCTGTGTTGTTGGAGAAGACTCCTGAGAAAACCTTGGACTGAAAGGAGATCCAACCAGTCCATCCTAAAGGAAATCAGTCCTGAATATTCATTGGAAGGACTGATGCTAAAGCTGAAACTGCAATACTTTGGCCACCTGATGCAAAGAGCTGACCCATTGGAAAAGATTAGTGCTGGGAAAGACTGAAGGCAGGAGGAGAAGGGGACGACAGAGGACAAGATGGTTGGATGACATCATCAAGTCAATGGACATGAGTTTGAGCAAACTCCAGGAGACACTGGACAGGGAAGCCTGGTGTGCTGCAGTCCATGGGGTCACAAAGAGTTGGACACAACTGAGTGACTGAACAACAACAAAATCTAATCTTGGAGTGTTAACTTTGGCACACCATTACTAAGGCTATTATCAGTCTTTGATTTTATTGGCAAAATAGTGTCTTGTTTTAATTTATTCTACTTTAAGCATCCCTGGGGCTCTTTTGTACTTCTTTCTTACCAATTGACTATGCCATTTTTTTTTTTTTTTCCTTTTGAGGGAGTATCTTTTCTGAATTGACTAATAAGAATTGTTGCTATCAGGGAGATACTGATTCTTTATCATATTTTGAAAATGTGTTTTCCAGTTTCTCCTATGCCTTTAACTTTTATATTTTTAGGATGTACAGAAACAGAAAATTGTTAGGTTTTCAAATTTATCCACCTATTTCTTCATAGTTTCTGTCGTGGAAAAGGCTCCTTAATCCAAAATCATATACAGTTTTTCCTACTTAGTTTGTACTTTTACTTTTCTACTTAATTTTTTAGTCTATCTGGAATATATTTAAGTATATACTGTGAGTTAAAGGTTCATCTTGACACTTTTGCAAATGAACAGTGTTTCCTGTCCTGTTTATTAAATAATGTGTTTTTCCCCATTGACTTGACCTTTACTACAGGTTAAGCACAACTTATATTTGGCTTTGACTCTAGGCTTTCTTTTCACTTCCTCTGATATGTTAATCCTGATTCCAATTACAGATTCCTCCCATGTCTAGCCCATGACTGTCACTGGGGCTAAAGAGGGTAGAACCTGCCCTCCCGTCTCAGCATCATTTTCCCTTAGGCACCTAGGAAGGGACTTGGCTTCAACACCTAATGCCTTGTCACCTGTTCCTCTCTAGAGAGAAGAGCCATGTTCTGCATGGACTGAAAAAGGATGCTTCCTTCAACTATAAATGTGTGTGTGTGTGTGTGTGTGTGTGTTTCAGGTTCTCCAAACTAGACAGTGTCTACCTATGACTTGTGTTAGAGAATACCTAGAATCTGAGGTTGATTTAATGGCTGTTCCCATTCAGAGAAATCTCATTTAAGAAAAGTTTTGCTCCATGTAACATGGGGTCTTGTGGAGAAGATTTTACACACTTCATTTCCTTTTAAATTGTGCAAGTCATAATAAAATATGGAAATACATGAGCGCTCAAGACCTAAGTTACTGCATGTGTAGAAACAGAACATCAATCTGGGGAATCAGAGATCAGTTTTTCTGGTCTTAAAGTCCCCATGTCTGTGCCATTTATGGTCTGAGAAGGAAATGGTAGCCCACTCCAGTACTCTTGCCTGGAAAATCTCATGGATGGAGAAGCCTGGTAGACTACTGTCCTTGGGGTTGCAAAGAGTCGGACACGACTGAGCGACTTCACTTCACTTCAAGTCACTGAAAATCACAAAATATTATCCCTGAAATGGACCCTAGACCTCTTTGAGTCCATCCTCTTTGTTTTTACAGATGTGGAAACTGAGACCCAGAGAGCTTACACAACCTGCCCCATAGGGCAGAAACTGGCTTAAAAAAGGGGATCTCAATGCATAACACTCTGCACCCCCCCTTGTTTTATAGCTTCAGTTCAGTTCAGTTCAGTTCAGTCACTCAGTCATGTCCAACTCTTTGCAACTCCATGAATTGCAGCACACCAGGCCTCCCTGTCCATCACCAATTCCCGGAGTTCACTCAAACTCACGTCCATTGAGTCGGTGATGCCATCCAGCCATCTCATCCTCTGTCGTCCCCTTCTCCTCCTGCCCCCAATCCCTCCCAGCATCAGAGTCTTTTCCAATGAGTCAACTCTTCGCATGAGGTGGCCAAAGTATTGGAGTTTTGGCTTCAGCATCATTCCTTTCAAAGAACACCCAGGACTGATCTCCTGTAGAATGGACTGGTTGGATCTCCTTGCAGTGCAAGGGACTCTCAAGAGTCTTCTCCAACACCACAGTTCAAAAGCATCAATTCCTTGGTGCTTAGCTTTCTTCACAGTCCAACTCTCACATCCATACATGACCACTGGAAAAACCATAGCCTTGACTAGACAGACCTTTGTTGGCAAAGTAATGTCTCTGCTTTTTAATATGCTCTCTAGGTTGGTCATAACTTTCCTTCCAAGGAGTAAGCATCCTTTAATTTCATGGCTGCAGTCACCATCTGCAGTGATTTTGGAGCCGCCCAAAATAAAGTCTGACACTGTTTCCACTGTTTCCCCATCTATTTCCCATGAAGTGATGGGACCAGATGCCATGATTTTCGTTTTCTGAATGTTGAGCTTTAAGCCAACTTTTTTACTCTCCTCTTTCACTTTCATCAAGAGGCTTTTAAGCCTCTTCACTTTCTGCCATAAGGGTGGTGTCATCTGCATATCTGAGGTTATTGATATTTCTCCCGGCAATCTTGATTCCAGTTTTATAGCTTAGAGTTAGTTAAATAAATCAAGCAATCCAGCTGACCAAAACTGTGTTAATCTCTGGTGTCTGAGATTTTCTTCAAAATAATAAAGGAGGGGTGAATCATAGAGATGAACCAGAATCAGCCAAGATGGAAGCTGAGTAGTAGGTACATGGAGGAAATTATAGTATTCTTTCTGTTTGCATCTGTTTAAAATTCTCCATATAAAAATTTGTCATGGTTATCAGGCTGTATATAATACTTTGGGACTTCTTCTAAACTAAATATTTTATTGCTAAGAATCATTCACCTTGTTACTTATTTTGATTTCTGCATGATATTCCCTATTGTAAATAGATCACAGTATATTTGAAATATTTCTGAATACAAAAGTTGAAGCAAAAGGTTTTCTGTTCACCTAAAAGCCCAAAGTAAAAATATTCTCCTTTTCCCCCCGTCCTCCCTGCCTCCTCTCCCCCATCTCTGACACCATCTCCCAGTGTTCCGTGAACTGGGTCCAGCTCCCAGTGAGCTCTGGTCAGAACCTTGACATTTCCACCTGACTCCAGTTGGATGTGGCTTTTAGTTACCATGCAGAGCTTGGTTTCCCTGAGGTGTTGCCCTCCAGGGACATTCCCCCTTCCCTGTGCCAGGCAGTGCAGGACCCAGGAGAGCGCTGAGGGTGGGTGGGGAGGGTGTTCTTGAATCTCTGCAGTAGCATTGCCCCTTCTGCAAATAGCCTCACTCTTCCAGGACCTATCACTGAGGCCCCCCTTCCCAGGAGCTGGGTCCCAGTTGGACCTAAACTTTCAGTCTTCATGCAAAGACTGCTCTAAAGTAAATCTAGAGAAAACAACATGCCTCCCTCCCTCTCCCTCTCTCTCGGCCTGCTCAGTGACTTTCCTGTCCTTTTGAATTTTCACCTGCATAACGCAGAGCACCACTTTCAAATGCACTTCTAGGTGGCCCTTACATTGATTCACTTAGAGACTTAGCAACAATCTTTTCAGGGCATCATACACTGCATGTGACCCAAAATGTTAATCATTTCCTTCCTTCATCAAATATTTATTGGCTGCCTATTATAAGCCAGGGCTTTCCAAGTGGCTCAGTGGTAAAGAATCTGACTGCCAATGCAGGAGAAGTGGGTTCAATACATCAGTTGGGAATATTCCCTGGAGAAGGAAATGGCAACCTGCTCCAGTATTCTTGCCTGGAAAATCCCGTGGACTAAGGAACCTGGTGGGCTATAGTCCATGGGGTTGCAAAAAGAGTCAGCTATGACTTAGCAACTAAACAAGAATAACTATTATGTGCCAGGCACCACGATAGGGTTTTGTGTGTACACAAAGAAGATGCAATCTCTGCTTAAAGACCTCTTCATTCTGTCGGGGACACAGAGAAGTACATGAGCATATGTAACGAGGCGTTTGCCAGTCAGGGCTGTATTATGATACCTGTGGCCCCGAATACCTTGTCCTCATTGGACTCTTCCTCTATAAAAGTCTTAAAATTATGTGCAAAATTATGTGTTAATATTATACATTAAAACATTTTTTTCTAATTTTAAAAGAATATTTTTATGATCCCCTAAAATTATCCCGAGTCCTAGGCTCTCTATCTACTGTGCTTAATGGGAGACATTGGCCTTGACTTCCACATATATTTTCTTCTCTATTTTGAGATAACTCAGCCCTACCTCTTTATTCCTTCCATCCCTTTCTAAGAATGAGGATCTCCTATATGATAGTAATCCTACATTTGATTTCTATCCACTGAAACTGCATATATTTGCAGAGAGTAGCAATGAAATCACATTCAAATGAATACCTTTTTCATTTACCATGATGGCAGCCACTAATATGTCTGTCAAGCAGTAACAATAGTTAAAATGTGTTGGGTCCTAGTTTCTTTCCTATGTGAGAGAACTAGTTCACATTTTGCGGAGATGAGGAAACAAAAGTATTCAGAAGTGAAATCATGTGCTCAGGGCCACACCACTAGGAAGCCACACCATAGCCAGCATTTGCACCTGTCAGGCTCCAGGGCCTTAACCACTAGGTTAGATGTCTGAGGACACAATTGTATGAGATATATCATGAAGGCTATTTTCTATCCAATTTCTCACCCTTTGCAAAACTGCAGCCTGCCAGGAGCCCACAGTACACAGGCTGGGAACCTATACTTAGGGCAAAAGTTCTTACTCTTTTTATAGCATTAAGCTGCCATTGGGAGTCATTTACTACCTGCAATGTTCCTATTTCAGGGAACCTATTATGAAAATGCAGGAGCCGTGCTTCCCCCGTGTGTCCCGGAGCTCTCTCTGGTAGCTGTACATGAGCCAACCTAATGAGAAGCTGTGACCCGCCTCCTCCCAGTCCTTAGTACCTGTTAAAATAATTTAAAATATTTAAGTCCCCTGGACCCTTGTCCTTAGACTGGAGCACTGAAATTACAGCCAGTATCCCCCTGGGTTGTGTCTTCACCAACAACGTAGATTCACAGGAAAGGAATTTAGGTGAAAAAAAGAAAAAAAGGATGTCTTAAATTCTAGGCCCACAATGCCAGAAGAATCCTTGTTTGCCAAGTAGAAATTTATGTAATCATGAGACTAAAGACACTTCTTATTTCCCAAATGTTACTGCCACCAGCATAATAATTCTCCCTAAGTAGGTGCCAAAAGACTTTCCCTGAGTCTTCCCAAGTGCTTAAAGTTGATAGAAAATTATCCTCTTGAAATTATACAAGTCAACTACAGAACTACAGCTGTGCCACATGAGAAAAGAAGACAGGAAGGAAACAATTCAACTGAGATATACATTATGGGGGAAGAAAAGACATAACATCCTGACCCATATACACTGTTTTCTGTTCCAGAAATATTATTTGCTTAACAAGAACTGTAGTAGAGAATCAAAAGCAATGATAAAAAATTCTGATGGTTTTCTGTCCAGAGGGACAAAGCTCGAGAGTTTGTCATATTTTTCATTCATACAGCTTGGGGCCAACAAACATGCTGTAACTGGATAATATAAGGAACAATAAATGCAAGAAAACATATGAAAGCTGACTCACAGTGGCCCTCCACTGTGGTCTCTGGATAACTAGCAACGTGCTGACAGATGAAAGATCATATGACCTTCTCTACAACATGGCCACCTTTCTTAAAAAGACCCCCAAAGTTATGTGCTTTTTAAAAGAAGTTTAAATTCCATGGGAGTCTATCCCTAAGTCACTGAACTCTAGATGAAGAAGTGTCTGATACTTAGTTTGAAGTCCTGGGATGGGATTCCAGACTCAGGCAAATGCTTCGGACAGGGCGTGTAGATAGGTGACAGATGGTGGATTTTCGCCTTTCAACACATAACTGTAACCTTATGCACTGTCTGAGTTTATTTTCAATCACATACACAAGGGCTTACTGTGTATAATAAGCTGTCTTCCAAACCCACTTCCAGGAAAAGATGCTGTGTGTGTGTCACCCTGCATCACTTCCTGGGTCGCACAGTGATCATGAGGACTTCGGGACCCAGGGCCAAGTGTCCAGCACCAATCATGGGGTTGGTCGGGGGATGACATTTCCGGTCCTTGTTACTATTTATATTTGTTTCCCATCCAATCTAGTCTCAGACCATTTTAGATGCATTACTCAGAATTTACAACCTTACTTCTACTTTCTCACCTGGAATGAAAACCAACACACATTTCGCCAAGCCATTCCTACTTGTCAGAAAAGGAGGAGAGAAGAGAAAATTCTGTCTCACAGGTCAGGTTTCTATCTCAAAGTGGGAAAACTTGATAATTTATACTTAAAAGTAAACAAGCTACACCCACTGTCAGCCTATGAGGTGTGTAAACATAAAACGGGCAATTCTAATTTTATTCCTGGTATTGCATTCACGTTTTGAGTCAACTCTTGTCTTTATTTTGAAGCAGATGAAGGCAGGCCTCCAAAGCGACCTGATACCTTGTGATTCCACTGGGCTTTTCAGAAGGATTAAGGTCAACACAAGGACGTGAATTTGAACAGAACTCTAGCTATAGGGCTCCCAGCTAAAATATGAGGCAGAGAACAGCTCTGGGATTCATGAATGTCAATTTACTTTGGAGAGAAGCTGGATAAAACTTTGAGTTTGATCTCAAAATAGCCTGGACAATTTTAGTTTTCTGACAGCATTTGGTGGCAAGCCTGTTAAAGAACACCATCTTGAAATTTCCCATTTGTGTGCTGTAGATATCAGATCATCTGGACACACCCAGAGCTTCAAAAGCATTAATCACCAAAGCACACCTGGCGTGGAACAGAGGTACGAGGAGAGGAGACAGAGCTTCAGGTGGACTCCGTGCCTTGTGATTTCTGCATTTCCACCTAGTTGGTGAGATAGCACTTCCCTCATTGCTAACCCAGGGAGGCCTTGGGACACAGTGCTTAAGACACAGATGCTGGACTCATGAAATCTTGATTCGGAATCCCAGATCTGCCACGTATTGGCTCCATGACCATGCGCAGGCTCCTTAACTTCTACCAGTCTTAGCTTTCTAATAATGAGACAAAGTATGTCTGGACTAGCACAGTAGCTGCACAGTATTTGGGGGCTCAGGGCTCTTCCTTACCTAGTTTTTCCTCTTGACTATCAATAAAGATGATAGGTATGAATGTACTCAGCACACAGTCAGTTCTCACAAACTATTAGTTTGTCACCCAATATGTAGGACTTAAAATTATTATTTTATTATTAGTATTTGAAAAAGGCCATTTAAAATTCCCTGTTTCTGATTCTAATTATCAAGTTATCTAGCTAGATACTAACTATCTAGCTATCAAGTCCCTTTGATGTAGACAATTTTGCTCTGCACTAACCTGTATGAAGGGTTCAATTGAAGTAAGGCTAGTGCTCACCCAACATTCTCATGAAAGGGTTGTAACAGGGTATTCCCTGACTTGACAAAGTCTTAGTGCTTGGCTGCTATTGGCATTGGCATTATACAGGGCACTCCTGTAAGAACCAATATTCATAATGGGATTCAGGGATTCTTCAGTGGTTGAAGAGACACAAGACTCAAAGTTCTTATTTTAGATACTCCAAGTTTAAAACCTTCTTTAAAAACATCTAAAGAATATCTCTGAAATAGAGAAATGTTTTGCATTGAACTAACTTAGCAAGAAAAGTCATTGAGCTCAAAGGGAAACTCACCATCAGGTACATTTGAGTGCCTTCAGTTCAAGAACAGGGTTAAGACTGTCCAAGAGGGGAGCTAGTTTGGCACTGATACCATCCTTTCCTGATTCAGTTGTCTTCATACAATGTCCATGCCCAGTGGAAAATAACTGAGGATGTGAGAGAGGAAATTGATCACAAAGACTCGCCTTGCCAGGACTCCATATGCTGTGGCAAGGAGCCTCATAGCTGAGTGGAACATGGCACTCCAGGGAGAAACACTCTGCCCTGCCAACCTCCCCAACCCCAGATGGTTGTCAGTAGAGACAAAGCTGGAGAAGAGACCTGTCATCTTCTTCCATGAGTGCTTGTCCTTTGTGGACTTGGGTTCTTAGTCTCCTCATGAGTAATGGCCAGGAAAGAAAGTATAGACTTCTCGGTGAGAACAGGGGATTAAAGTTATTATAAACTGAACTTTCAAAGAAGTGTGAGGTTATTTCATATTCCAAACTGATGGAGCAGGATATATTAGTGACGCCTAGGTGCATTTGAGTTGGCAGACTTCATAGCATATGTTTCCAAGTCCTTCAGCAAATTCTTAAACTCAAGAATTTGTGAAAATCGCCAGGAGCTCATATCTTAGAATGAGTTATACCTCTTTACCTTACTGCCTTCCAGTCCAGATTTCTAAATGAAGACTCTGATGAAATGGAGGTTAGGGACACAAATAAGCTAAGTTGTCTTTTGAGCTGGACAATTCATTTCCCTTTGGTGACTAATTTCCAATCCCTTCCTCCCACTAGTTTGACCTTTGGCCAATTTCAATTAATTATAGAAACTTGCATTGTTTGAGGTTCCTGGTTTTAGAGACAGAAATGACATTGCATTGAGGTGATCCAGGGTCTTAGTATTCTTAAAGGAAGATCCAGACAAGCTCATTAGAAGTAAATGTGGTAGATATTCTTGTGACGGTACCAGGAACAAGCAAAGAACAGGGATCGTCATCCCAGCTTTGTTTAATATAGGCTCAAAAGTATCATCAAAATTGATTGGCCATATAGCAAACTTGTCAGGTTGTGTATAATTTTAAATAAATGACATGACACAGGGAGAAACATTTCTCCTTATATAAAGATGTAGTCATAGAATTGGTAATTTTTGAATCTGACCCATATAGCATTTTTTACCTGATAATCTCAGAGCAATTTTCAGCATCAATACTGACTTTCATTACATTATCAGTGGGTGGGGAAGGTATCAAATATTTGCTAACCAGTTGTGTACCTTAGCTTCCAGCATTAGCTCTGGGAACAAAATGGAAGGGAAATAGCACAGAGCCTGAATTTAGACTCCTCTCTCTCTCTCTCAATCTGTCATTCCCAACAGCATCCCAACTGCCCCAACTGCTGGGCACCTGAAGGGATGGGATGTCAGAGAATGTGTATATTCTTGTGATGTGCTTTCCTGGTTCTTAGAATTTGCCCTGGGGTGGGGCTTTGGTTCTAAGGGATGACTTCTCTCTGTGGGCCTGAGAAGCTGCAGTACAATCAAGCTCTCTAGTCTGTTGGGCTTGAATGAGCCCATTAGGAAGGAACACCCAGTATGACCACAGTGCCATAAAGATACTGGACGTTCTCCTGTTTATTTAGTAGAAAGTTTTAGGGGAAAAATAATCACACTTTCAAAATGCCCATTTACTAGGTTCTTTAGGAGATTTAGATCAGACCCACAGATCTTAACAATTGTCTACACCAAACCCCCTGTTTTACCGACAAATGAACGAGCCCAGTGTCACACAGATGACAAATGGCAGGTCCGTGTCCAAGATGGCTTTGTGTTCCTTCAATCACACTTTTTGTGTGCTCAGTCATGTCTGACTGTTTGCAACCCCATGGACTGCAGCTCACCAGGCTCCTCTGCCTATGGAATTTTCTAGGCAAGAATACTGGAGTGGGTTGCCATTTCCTCCTCCAGGAGATCTTCCTACCCAGGGATCGAACCCGCACCTCTTGGGTCTCCTTTATTGGCAGGCAGATTTTTTACCAGCTGTGCCACCTAGGAAGCCCTACTCTTCCCTATGTAAAAACAAATAGGATGTGACTTTTGTCCTGGAGGGGTTTACAGTAATGAAGGGGAAATGAGACTTCATGCCAATGAATAATGAATATCCAGGCAGGAGAATGTGACGGGTGGGGGCGGAGAATTAATGGGTGCTGAGCATCTGCAATTTACAAAGGGTTCCACTGCACATGTTCTCACATAATTCTCATGTTAAACTTATAAGGAATACATAATCATTCCATTTTATTGATAAGGGAACTAAGGATCAAAAGCTCTGCAAATCTTTATTGGCACGTGCATGGAACTGTGGTCCATCTATCCACCTACAGCTCTGAAGCCTCAGTCAGCAGACTCCCAAAGAGGAGTGGTCTGGGCAGAGAAGCCTGCTCAGAGAGGCAAGGCTCGTGTTGGTTTCTTGTACTTGTTTAGGCGCAGAGAAGACTCAGCAGATGGAGAAAACACAGATGGCCTCCCCACGATTGCGTCACCACCCAGACAGGGTTGGAACCAGTTACACACCCACTGCTCTGCAGTCTCCAATGTAAATTGCTTAGAACATCTAGCCCGCTGAAGAGAAAATTTGCAATTTAAACTTGTAGTGGCCTTATTTACAGATAATCTATTCTGGGCAAGGAGTTACACAATATATAATGAGGAGTTCCCAAGGATGTAGAAGACCCTGACGCCCCCTTTGTGAGTTGTATCCTTTCATGATGAATCAGGTGATGGATAGTTGGACATGGCTACATGCTAGAGTCAAGGGAGAGTCAGATGGAGCAGGATGAGGACAGAAGGGTGGAACGTATGTGCCAAGTTTAAGAAGGAGGAATATCCTGAGTGATGGTTTGAAGGATGTGCTTGGCAGAGAGCGGGGAAAAGCACTTGAGGGAAGGTTTTAAAGTGAGAGAAGGAAATCCCATGCTTAGTTGGGACAGAGAACACGAAACAGCATGGGAGCTGGAGATGAGGCAGTTTGGTTAGGAGTATATGTTAGGAAGTTGAGAAATTTATAAATTCAACCACATTACCCTTGATTGCCTACACACAAAACTGTCAAACCTTCTCAAGGACCCATTTTCTCTGTAAACACCTTTGCATGTGACCACTCTGACACTGTTATCTTTCTTTATACATGGGATACTGAGTCAGCAGGGAAAGTCAGGACTTAGGTTTCACCATCCCCTTAAAGAACAGGTTCAAAGCAACACAGCAACTAGACTTAAGGAAACTCTGAATTTGAATTTTATGAAAGAGTGTCAGAACACACAAAACGTTGGTGGAAATGTGCCCCAGAAAATAAAGCCATGAACTGTCAATGGGCAGGAACCACTCTGTGAGGAATCTCCATGAGGTATAAGTTCAATAGTATCCCACATTTCCTGAAACCCCTGGTGGCTGTAAAGGTGCAAACTGGAACTGGTGTTTAAAGCAGTCTCTCATGCAGGGAAAAAAGTGAAAATGTACTTTCTGAGAAATCTCTGAACAAACAGAGTGACCTAGAGGCAGGTGCTTCAGACCGAGATGGTAAATATCCTGTTGAACAACGTAAGAGACTTGAAACAGGTAGGTGGGTTCATTTGGGGAAAAAACAATGTTTGTTGTGTGCTTTTTCCCCCCTGACTTCTTCTTCTGGTAGACAGAGAGAGAGAGAGAGGCCTTTATCCCCCAGGAATGACCAGAGTCATCAGGGGAATAAACAGTGGTACAGTTGTGTCCTGCGTGGAGGTGCTCAGCTAAGGGGACAATTGGGGGTGGAAACCCAGTTTCTCCCATTACAACATAAGATCTGAGAAGGGTGGGGCCTTGACATCTTGGTGTGTCCCATATCTAGAACAGTCTATGACACACAGAAGTTGTTTAAGAGTGTTTGTTAATTGAATGAATAAGGAACTAAAGTGGTCTCAGCAGTATGATGTCAGGCTGGAGGAGCAGGAAGTAAGGCCCAGCAGGCCACGCCCCCATGAGGACACAAGGCCACCACCAAGGTGCTCATATCTGGTTAGAGTTCTGCCCTACAGTGAGGAGATGGCCAGACCTGGCCTGTGAGGAGCAGCCAGGAGAAGGGGCTCAGGGTGACGGGTGGGAGGGCTGGCAGACCCTGCTGGGGGACTCAGCTGCCACGCTCCCCTTTTTCCTTACCAACCACATTCATATTTTGTTTCTTCAGGTGGGAATGCAGGGAAAGCACTGGTATTCGTGTCAGGCCACTGAGACGTAATTACCAGTCTACGGGGTATCTCGGGGAATCTTTTGCTTTCCTGCTTCAAGTGTTACCCTTGATTCTTTGTCATTTCTTCTTTCGGCTTAGAGCAAAGACCTGAACTTGGAAAAGGGGCAGCCATCTCATGACCATGAAGCAACAAGAATGAGGCAAAAGCCTTATGTTAAAGATAGACAGGAAAGAAATATTGACAGGGCTTGGAACACTGAAGACCTCACAGAACCGCTGGACTGCTCAATGCCAGACCTGAAGTGTGAGAAAACACCCCTCCTTCTGTTTGGTTAGACCGCAGCAGTTAAGTTCTGGCTATAGGCAGACATTCCCAATTCCTAACTAAGACAATAAGCAACCACCAGGAATGCAAGTCATCCAGGAATGTTTAGAAATACTTGAGGAAGAGACAGGTCTGCTGTATCCAAGATGGAGACTTGGTGTAAGACTGATGCCACTCAAGGACACAGTGACTCCTCATGATGCTGGAAGACTTGGGTTACAAAATAAAGAAGTTTCCAATAGGGGAGCTTTAAGATTTATTGAAATACATTATGCAGACTCTCTGTGGACTCTAAAATATGTGCTTTTGGGATTTCCATTCTGACAGCAGCAGAAATGATGTCCTAGTTGAGCAACGTCTGAAAGAACCATTTGTCCAGAACTTCATCAAGCTTGAGTTGGTACAAACCAGTTTGAGAACTTCACATTCTTTCTATTGCCTAATGCCACTGAATTGAAATAAACCAATTTATTTTGAATGGCTGCTGTAAATTTGAGCTCTAAATGACTGGTTGGTAATTTTAGTGTCCATGATCTAAAAGTACCCTATGATTGTAAGGAAAAACAGTTGATATAATCACTGTCATCAACATAACAACCTCATTTCACACGCTAACACCTTGAGTTTGTTGACATTATTGGTAACTATGCTACATATCTATTCTGCTTTCCACAATACTGGTGTGAATTAGTGTCCTGAAGAGCTGTGGGCTCTTTGAAGTCTATTTGGAGACTTTTTCTGCCTTAAGCCTCCACACAGCTAGGAACAACAGGGAGGTGTTGATTGGTAGGTATATTTTTAGTTGGATTACTTCAGCCCCAAACAGGGAATGCTTCAGGCAGTAAGTAGCGAGGTACATCTGATTAGGACTCATAAACTTTGTTTAGGACTTCTCATATGGCTAAGTGGCTGGCGTGGCATGTCTACAGGTGTGTGTGTTTTGATGGAAGCCCTTAGGTGACCCACTGTCAAATGAAAAATAATACATAATTGTGGCAAACTACCATCTTTATTCTGCAGAGCTTCAAATTTTATTTTTCAAAAGGGTCTTCTCTTTTTCACCACAGGTCTGAGATATAGTTAGACATCCTGTGCCAAATACCTCTCTCCTGACACATGAGCAAATTGAAAAGCCAGCTTCAATATGAGGTTAAAGGGTCAGAAACTTATAAATTATATTGAAATTTGCAAAAGTAAATAGAGAGTCTCAGATCTTATCTTTGTCGGGAGTGCTTTGTTTCCACAGGTAGGCAAAGTTCATGTTATCACTTCCAGGTCACGGTCTCTGCTGTTCCTTGAATGCTCCAGGTCTCGGATGCCAGGCGGCCATTTGGACCTGATTTCTGCTGCCTGTGTTCATCTCTAGTGTGGTATAGCTTGTCTCATGTGTACCTAGCCCTTGAGGTAGAGTCTGTGGCTTCGGCCATAGTCTTCTGACCTGAGGACTCAGCATCATGAAATAACCTCCCCACCTCACCTCTTGGACTTTGCTTTGTCCTTCTCTACTTCAGTGGTGTCCAGCACCTCTTGATTCCTTTACTGAAATGCATGAGGATTCTGGAGCTCTATCCTGGCCATGCAGAATAGTTTGGGCCTTTCTAAATTCCCACTCGGGTGGCCCAGCGCTAGACTGAGAACGGGGAGTTTCCCTGATGGGCTTTTGTATTCCCTCTACTTATCTTGATATCTTGAGATGTTTGGGCTACCTCAACCTACTCTGAGGGTTTCTCAAACCTTCTTCCACCCGGAATTTTCATCCTGAAGGTGAAGTCACATTCTTCAATTCTGCTACCTTGCCTCTCTTTCTCTCTCTTCCTTCTTGAACTCCTCTCTCTGGAACCTTAAGGGATTTCTTAATTTCCCTTTCAGTCAGGTGAAATTTTTTCTTACATCACATCTTCCTTCTTTCTTTTTCTAGGGCTCATAAGTAAAGCTCTGGAATCCAAATCTAGCAGGCTTGCCTCTTGTTAAGTAAAAGCAAGCTTTACAATTAGAAGGGTCTTTTCTTTTTCAAAGGCTTGGCTTTGAAGGTATCGTCACACTGTAGACTCAGAACGTCAGCTTTTCAACTCAGAGCTAAATGCTAACTTCTGAGGCGTTTGAGTATGTGCCCACCTTCTCTTTTCCTGTGGCAATCAACTGTAAAGGTCCAAGGAATTTACAGAAACAGGAGTTGCCAGGGATTAATGTTTGAAGGGAAGAGGAAGAAAGACTGGTTTAATATTTAAAGCTCTACTGAGCTTACAGGAGAACTCACTGTGGCCCATCAGCTATATGCCAGGCACAGTGTTAAGTGTTGCTGTTCCTTCCTTCCTTTCATCCTCACAGCTCCCAAGGACACTAAAGGACACTGAAGACACTAAAGCTTATAGAACTTACTGATAGCACTGAAAATCACATAGCTAAAGAGCAGTGGAGCCAGTATTGGAGCCCATGGGCTCTGCCTTGACAGCTTGCAGGGTGACTGACTTGTGTCAGAGAGAGAACAGAGAGGTGAGGACATGGAAATCCACATCATGTCCAAGAGCACACTCCATAAATCTCATCACACCCTGATTTCTATATTTTTCACTCAAGTTTTCATGCCCCCCTGAAACACATCAGGCAAATCCAAATACTGCTCATTGGAAGAGAAGATGGCTCACAATTTGGCAGGAGGAGATAGGAAGAGGAAGGCATAGGACGTCCACAGAATTCCAACTCCTGGGAAACAGACTTGCTGGTGAGTTCATTAATTTCTCACCCACATCATTTTGAAGATGATTTTAATGAGCCATTTATTGGAAGTTTGTTAAGGGCCTATATTTTGGGTGCTATATTTTTATTGGCTTCCTTTTTATAAAAAGGCAAAACCAAAGTACACAGCGTTCAGATGACTTTCTTAAAATGGGAGGCCATCTGAGTCACAGAAGTAAAGTTAAATTCTCTAAGCTTCCGGTCCCATAATATCTTTCTTTAAATACACGTTTGTCCTGCAGCTCCACTTTCTCAAGATCACAGGATGATTCTGTAGGAAGAAGAAAATCCATCTGACCTGCCTACACGACAGTGAGGCAACCTCCTTGGAACCTATTTCTTTTCACACTCCAAAGAAATCATGTTTCAAACAACAGAGGTGGCAGGAATTTGGAAATAAAACAGAAAGTTTAATGTTCTTTTAAAAATTCAGAAAGCAGTGTTTCTTAAAGTGTAGCTCAGTAGTGTGAGGCCACATTTCAATATTGTCATTCAGACCGGCTATATCTTACTGTATACTATGGGAAGGAAAAAAGAGCAAGCCAGCATCAAACCTGTCTAAAAATGAATGACAAAATGTTCCAGAATAGTAATGAAAACCATTAAGATCTATAATTGTTCTTAGATAACTTAAGAAGGGTTCTTTTGTAATCAAAGGTAGTGAAAACAGATGAAGACTCCAAATGAAAACAAGAGAACTAGAGGAGAAAAATGGAGCAAGAATATTACACAAGAAAACAAGAGTAGTTTAAAATACATAGAGCAGAGGAGGACGACAGAGCCCATAGGACTGTGGAGAGAGAACTCAAGAACTTTAAGAAGCAGGAAAGATGGCTTGAGGAAAGAAATGACTTCTTTGTCTCAGTGTGTGAAGCTGGGTAAGTGGGCACAGATGCCAGAGACAGGCACACTTGCCAAAGGAGGAAGAAATAGAAAATTGGTTTCCTGCCAGAACAGGTGGCGTGCTGACATGCGCATGTATGACATGTTTCTGAAGCTCTCCAAGGGGCTGCCCAGGCCAGCTGAAGTTGTCTCCAAGACTTCAGGGAGAGGCGCCGCAGGGGGCCCCAGCGATACTGTTTCAGGTGTGACTGCATGAGAAACAGCAGTGGTGGGTAAGGAAAGTCATGTAGCAGCCTGCTCTGAAGCACAGCCTGGAGGTTGGACCAAACTCTTTCAGAGCTCACGGTCTGATATTTTTAACCATCCATTATAGGACGAGAGCCAAATGTCTGGATAATTTCAGGAGCGGGCAGATATTAACTCACTAAACTCCCTTTGACCTTCTCGAATACTGTGGATGCTTTATCAGGACATTTTTTTTTTCTCCTTTTTTCTCTTTTGGTTGTGGTGGCGAGTAGGGAGTAAGTGGGTGGGTGGGTCTAAGACTGGAGAAGAACATGGGTGGTAGGGTGCAAGGCTGCTATTCAGTTTTCCTACAGAGTTTAGAGTCTTGTTTTGTTTAAATAACTGGCTTATAATATGACCTGTGAATGGGACTCTGTAAATGGCACACTTATCCAATCATAAAAATATTTAAATAATAATCTGGGGCTAGCCCTGGGTGAAACTAATCAAACAAAATAGTGATGTCTTGAGAACAATGTTTCTCAACCTGTGATAACTGAGGGGCAGTAGAGGTGTGGTTACAAGCATGGACTTAGGAATAAAACTACTTGTTTTTGAACCCCTATCCTACTGACTCACTCTGTGGTATTGTGTGTTAAACCTTTGAGCCTTCATTCCCTCGGCTATAAAGCAGGGATTATGGTAGCGCCTATGAGGGGCAGAAACACTGTTGCAATGTCTACTACACACACTTTTTCTTTTCCTTGCTGGGAACCAAGGAAAATCACATTTCCCATTTTCCCCTTGCATCTGTGTGGGAAATGCAGTGACTAGTTCTAAACATTAGAATGTGGCCACAAGTAGTTATGCCACTACTGGGAAGATCTGAAAACCTCCCACAAGATTTTCCATGTTCTTTCTGCCCTCTCGCTGTCTGCTGACCAATTACAAAAGATCCAGCAGACGATCGCGAGGACCCCATGGCTGTTGCTGCCTCCTCAAATCACGGCCGTCTGCCAACCATTCAGTGGCCTGTGATGTAAGCACAAAATAAACCTTCTGTACAAAGCCACTAAGATTTAGGGGATGCTCGTTACAGCGATCTGTCAGTTCTAATGCTATCTCAAATATTAGCCACTCCTCAATAAAACTATATTGTAAGGTTATTGTAAAGATTAAATGCATTACTATATATAAAACTATTAGATCTGTTATACAAAGTGTTTGTTGTTCAGTCATGTTTGACTCTTTGCGACCCCATGGACCTACCAGGCTCCTCTGTCCATGGAATTCTCCAGGCAAGAATATTGGAGTGGGTAGCCATTCCCTTTCCTAGGGGATCTTCCTGACCCAGGGATCAAATCTGGGTCTCCTGCATTGCAGGCAGATTCTTTACTGTCTGAACCACCAGGAAAATCCTTAAACTCTCAATAAATACTATTTCACATATCATAATCAGTATAGAATTGGCCAGTTGGTTATTAGTTGGTCCATTAATTCTAAAAAATAATATTTGCATCTTCTTGGCAAATTTGAGAGGCTTCCCTAGTGGCTGAGTTGGTAAAAAATCTGCCTGCAATGCAGGAGATGTGGGTTCAATCACTGGGTTGGGATGATCACCTGGTTGGGAATGGCAACCCACTACAGTATTCTTGCCTGGAAAACTCCATGGACAGAGGAGCCTGGCCAGATATAGTCCTTGGGATTGCAAAGAGAGCACAGACTGGGCCACCTATACCTCACAGTTGTCGGATCAATTCTATGATACGCTTCAAATAATCACTTTGGGTCACACTGGGCAAGATAGTGTGTTTGAGTGGTTGGAAATCTGCAAGAACCTTTAAGTATAAGTCATTCCGACTGGAGATCCCTTTCCATATTAACCTAAGATTCAGATGGATGACAACGTGGCCTCTAAATTCTGATTGGGAATTTTATAAAAGAAGTTATACCAACTAAATACTTGTGCTGAAGGGTTGTTAGGTTTAAAAATAGCGTAGGCACTGGGTGCAGCAGCACAGGACATAACCCAGTTTCAAGTGCACGCTAGGTATCTAATATGTATTAGCGATAACAACAAATATAAAATAATTGTCACTATTATTTGAAGACTTTTTTTTTTTTCTTAGAACTTCAGGAGTCTGTCTGCTATATACTTTCTACCTGGGGCTCTTGGGAAAGTCACTTTATATCCTGACGATGCAGCTGTGGCCTTGCTTATCACATAATGCCATCTTTTCTAACATTTCAGTTCCTTTTTCCCTAGTGCAGTCAGAGGTCATTACTCGTCCTTATGCTTGCCCAACCTACTGAGATGAACTGGTCCCTACCCTCTTTATAACATCCTTTACTTACTTGCAAACTCCACACTTATGTACTATTGAATATCAGGCATTAGATATGCAATACTGCACAGAGATCTCAGAAATAATTAGGCAGTAGGAGGTGATATTTTTCAAAGACACATGAGTCTCAATCCTAAAATTCCCTTTTCCTCAGTAGTTTAAGTCAATAGATAAAGACCTTAATGATCCTTTAATATGGAGATGAGCAAATCTGGCTGCTTTTGGTTCTTGCAAACTCTTCCTGGCTATTTTTCAAGCATTATATGGCTGGCAACTTCATGGATATATTCTGCCAAAGGCTTTCTCTCCTTAACCTCTAGGTGTATATGTATTTCAAAGGGAATTTAAACCTTGACTTTCTGACTTATTCATACTTAACTGATCAAAACTGCCACATTTGTCTTAGTCAACACTTACAGTTTCTAAATTTTGTTTCTTTGACTCAGGAAACTTGAAGAGGTTAGCAGCAACCACCTCCTGGAGAAGAAATCAAACCAGTTGTCTGGGTCTGGGAGGCAACTAGTTTATATCTGTCCTTCAGATGATATTTACAATGATTTTTTTTGTCTTTGAATTCTAAGGTAAGGGTAAAGAAAAAGATGTAAGTGCTTTCAAACCTCTCTTAGCTGATATCAACTTGAAATTTAAAAGTCCCAGAACACCTCAATAGGAGAGGTCTGGGGGCTGCAATCTGGTTAGGAGGGTGTAGGTATGGGAATCTCACCCTGGAGCCTAGTTTACACAGCACTTCAAATACGTCTGAGAAAACATCAGCTATCCATATTTTTAAAAGGACAGAGGCGATGTGGGGGGGAGGGCAGCAGTGGGAATAGTGGTACTAGGGGGCCTCTCGGCACTCCTTCCAAGCCACTCCTTAGTTCTCTTCCTGACCTGACAGCACCGCACTTTGGACTTAATATTTTGGGGCTGATGTTTCCAGAAGCAAAAGGAAACACTCAAATACTGGTTAGGCAAAAAGCGGCAATTAAAGGCAAATCTTTGCTAAAAGGATGCAGACATCAAGCATGCCAAACTCACAGGTTGGTTAAAAGCCCAGGTTATTTGGCTGTGATACATTTTTTTTCCCCATGGCAATATTTTATAATATTGGCTCTCCTCCCAAAGATGACAGAGCATCATGTGAGTGTTCACAGAAGACTTCACTCTGCAGATAGTCCAGGGATAGCAGTCTCCTAGAAAGGCAAGTTAAAAAATGCGATAGATTTATTTTGGCTGAATATTGCCTAGTACAGGATGGAATGATCTTACTACAAAAAGATAGGAGGTAGCCTTAGACTGTCACGAATAACATAACTGTGCAGATGTCTGTTGATTTACAAACCAGTTCAAATTAACGTTAAAAAGATATCCCTCCTGCTCTAATTTCAGAGGAGACCCGTGGACAACAAACTTTAAATTTATAAATGGAACATATTTAAGACATCTGCTGCTTAGCAATCACTGAAGTTTATTACATTAGTAGGTTATAACTTCCAAAGACAATTATCTTTTTTAATAAAACCAAGAGTGGTGGGAAGACTCTAATATGGCCCCATGACTCCGGGTCCTATGTTCTGGGCATTCACACCCTCTATACTCTGCTTCCCTTGGGGACGGGTACTAGATTTACATCTAACCCAGGAGAATGTGGCAAAAGTGATAAGCTGTCACTTCCATGATTATGTTGTGTTATTAAGATTCCTTCTTCTTAGCAGACTGGCCCACAAGGCAAGGGACTGACAGCAGCCTCCAGAATGGCTTCCAGTTGACAGTTGGCAAGAAGTCAGGGCCCTTGGTCCTGCAGCCACAAGGAAATACATTCTCTCAACAAACTGTCGGTGACCTCAGAAGCAGGTTCTTCCCCCAGGTAAGCCTCCAGATGAGAATGTAGACCAACAGACACTCTGATTACAGGCTGCTGAGACCCTGAGCAGAGGACCCAACTGAGCTGAACCTGGCCTCCTGACTCACAGAATCTGTGAGACAATAAATAATACACCAAATTCTATCATAGGTTTTCTGCTACTTAGAGGTTTAATGCTGAATAACCAGAAAGAAAGCTGAGCTGTGTAGTTAGCTTATTAGGTGACACAGTGAACCACAACTCTGCTACTGCCACATTGAGCTCAGTCACTCAGTTGTGTCTGACTCTTTGCAACCCCATGGACTGTAGCCCACAAGGCTCCTCTGTCCATAGAATTTTCCAGGCAAGAATACTGGAATGGGTTGCCATTTCCTACTCCAACTGCCAAATTACCACCAAAGTAAAATGAGCTAAACAATTTGTCAGGGGTATTCCTTCTCCCTCTTCCATTTCAGCATAGATAGAAAGAAAATCATAGATCATAATGACCTTTCTGTCTCTTAGGCACTTGGACACCATGTGCCTAAGTACAGGATAGAGTGCCCTTACTACAAAAAGACAGGAGGTAGCCTTAGACTGTCATAAAAACATGGGTCAAGGGCCATGTTTTGTTAGAACAAATAGAACTGAATGCACTAAAGCTTTCCTTACCCTAGAGGTCACTAGTCGAATTACCTTAAGGCCCCATCCAAATATATGAAATAGTTAGGACAGCCCACATACATTTGCGTTTGCATCATCAGTCGACTGTGAATTGCAATTGCGTTACACACATTTTTCAAAATTCCATTATGCCCACAGTGAAATCCATACTCCTTCTTGTGACATTCAAGGTCACAGAATCTGGCACAGCCTTCATCTCTGACCTCTGCGCTAGCCTCTTTGTTCAATATTTGCTCCGCAATGACCTTCTTTCTCTTCTTCAAGCACACAAACCACAGTCACGTCTACCGTCTGGGCTTCTATCTGGAACACTCTCTGGAAATCCCATGGCTGACTACTCAGACTTTACTCTCCATCACCCCCCTCCCTCAGCAAGGCCTTCCCTAATTTTCCCGAAGGCTCCGTTCCTGCCCAGGCACTCTCTTTCACATTAACTTATTTCCATCAGGATATTAATACTACTTGAAATGACCTGCTTATGGATGTACGTGATGGTTCCATTTCTCACTAGAATACGACTGCCATGTAGTATGTGCTCAGTAAGTATTAACTGACTATATAAATGAAACAATCGGGTTATTATAACAAGACTCTCAATTCTTGATTTTTCTTCTTTTCCCCCTTGTTCACCCTTTCACAGGTCTGAAATCCCACAGCAGTTTCGCCACCAACTCAGCCAGTATACTTCACAGACCTGCACACAGCACGAAATGATGTATCTGAAAGGAAACAGAAACGAGAGAAGACATCGTTCTGCCCTTAAGGACCATACACATTGACCGGGCAGGAAGATGCCGCATACATAAATTGATTAAAATCCAACTACGAGGCACTCACCACAGTAACTGGGCCAAGCTCAATATGAAATTGCTTAGGGAGTACTGAGGAAGGGAGTGATCAGAAAACTTCTTATAGGAGCTGATTCTTGAGACAGAAGTGTCTATGGAAAAGAAGGCAAGGGCATTCAGAGTGGGGGTGGGGGGGAGAATGAGGGGAAGCCACTGAACCCCCAGAATGTATGCACCCATTTCTCAGAGAAAATGTATCTCTAATCCAGAACTTGCTTGAGTTTTGCATTCACTTTTTTTCCCTAACTTTTTATTTTGTATTGGGGTATAGCTGGTTAACAAATAACGTTTTGGCAGTTTCAGGTAAGCAGCAAAAGGACTCAGCTATCCATGTATCCATTCTCTGCCAAAACTCCCCTCCTAGCCAGGCTCCATATAACATTGAACAGAGTTTCATGTGCTATACAGTAGGTCTTTGTTGGTTATCCATTTTAAATATAGCAGTATGTATATGTCGATCCCAAACTCCCTAACTAGCCCTTCCCCTGCGGCAACGATAAGTTCATTCTCTAAGTCTGTGAGTCTTTCTCTTTTGGAAGTAAGTTCATTTGTATCATTTCTTTTTTAGATGGAACCACTTTAAAAACAAAAAACAAAAACAAATACTGGCCTCTACCTAAACTGAAGATATTAATATTCTCCTCAGCTCCAGTTTAGATAGAATCTCTGAAGGCTGGGCTTAGGCTTGGTATATTTCAAAAGGTCCTTAGTGAGTTAATGTGTGTCCTGGGTTGAGATCCCTTGCTAGCCTGAAATGCCATCACAGAGTTAAATTGATGAGAAATGCCCCAGGACAATAAAGGAAAACAGTGGCAGATAGCAGCTAAGGCTCTGGAGTAGAATAGCCTAGGTTCAAATCTAAATCCTGCAACTTACCTATTGGGTGACCTTGGGCAAGTGACTTAACCTCTCTGAACCTCTGTTTACACATCTATAGGCTAAGAATTATGAATGTAATTACTTCATAAGGCTTATGGAGAATTAAGTGAGATATGCTTATGAAACACCTGATAATATGCATGGCACATAGTAAGATATTGCACTTTTTTCATTAGCATTATTATATATGCCCCCAATTCTTCATTTTTCCTAAAGGCACTAGAAAGTCCAATATGCATTTCTGAAGTCTTTGCATCCATCAGCTTAACAAATTATTTGAAGTCTGACCACAGCCTTAACCTAGCACACGTGAATTCAAGCACATTTAAGCAGGGTCACAAAAGAGTAAGACAGGACTGAGATAAGTCAACCTGGGAGCAAATGAGCATTTTAATGGAAATTGAAGTCATGAGTGATGGGCCAGCAGCCTTGCCTGATGACGAAACCAGGAGCTCACAATGTCAGAACAACTCTGTCTGTAAAAAATATTATAGGGCATTTAAATGAAACATAGCCAAGATTTTCCATATTATTTGGATTAACAGCACCATCCTTTCCCTACCATTAGTGTGGACCCAGCCCTAGAATAAAAATCATATCCTGAATCACTCTCTCTCTACCTCTCCCTAGGTCTGATCCCTTGACTCCAAAGTTCCTGAACATATGTCCCACCTAATATTTTTAGGACAAGTCATTTGAAAGTTTCCCAAACATTTTAAAACTAGCAAGAGGCCAAGAATAAAACAATTTAGGTCATTTATACTTATCAGAGAAGCAGTTAAGTGTAGAGAATTCACTGCATAACTTTGTTTTCATATTTCTACATTATGTTTAAAATTGTGTGCCCTGTGATGACAGAGCACACAGATTTGAAAATCTTGGGCACATAGACCTGAAGTTACAATACAGAAGAGCTTTAGAAGCCACGGGTTTTAGAGACCACAAAACAAAAGGGCTGCAAGAACAGAAAATTGATAAAAAGCAATAACAGCATGAAGAGATACCTCATCAACAATTTCAAATCCTCTGGAAAGTCAAGTAAAATAGGAGTGGAGAGGTTTCCTTTCAACAAAGCCACGTGGTCTTTGGTGATTTTAATTTCAGTTGTTGTAGTTCCAAGTTCTAAAATATACATTTGCTTCTTTTATAGTTAAAAAAAATACATGCCTTGAATGCTCTTAAATGTTTAGAAAATAAAGTGTGGAAAAGTATCCTCCAATCCTTTGATAATGGTCATTTCTAGATGAACATTAAAGGTGACTAAGTTTTTAAATTAGTCTGTTTAGTGGCATTTGAAATTTGTATATACGCATTTATTTTTGTACTACTTAAAAATAAATACAGTTCTAGATGAAATGAAACACATGTTTTACAGAAAGACCTTGGCCCTTTTGGAAATAAGTAAGCTTCAAAACCGCCAACCCCTTTAACTTAGTCGAGAAAGGGCTGTCACTGAGTATGAATTTTAAATTTTTAGTGGGTTGGAAGAAGCCTTCTGCACTGGAAAGAGAAGATGAAAAAGACTCCCGGTTAGAAAAGGACAACCTTTCTGGCTCCCCCTGGGTGGTTTTGAGGATCTCAGCTCAGCTTTCAAAGGCTGACCAATGAAGTGACAGCGAATACTCCCTTGCATATGTTTGTGAAGTGTAGACCTCCAAGGCTGGCTAAGAAACGTCCTCCTCAGCAAAGACTTAAGTCTCCATTTTACTCATTGAATCAGTGCTTTTCATGATTCCAAAGGACTACCATTCAATTTTTTTTTTTTCCCCTCTTCCCTCATTCAACTCGGAAACATTCCTTTCTGTGGATTTTCATGAACCCCTGCCCAACACCAGGTGCAAATTGAAAAAATCCCACTGGCCAATTTCAGCATAGGAAGGCCTACTGTTCTTTCAACAGAGCCCCTCTTTCAGGCCAGGAGTTCAGATCTTTGCCCCTGGGCACACAAGTCAGGGGTTTCACTTTCATCCGCAAGCGTCACTCATGCAAAAACTCCTTCTCTGTGGTGGCTGCCTCTCCAGACCCCCCAGCCGAGAGGCTCTGATACATCTGCTTGTGTGAACCTGGGCATTTGTCAAGGAGGAAAGCCAGAGGGATTCCTTGCTGATCCTACCTTTAAATGTTCAACTGTCCCCGGCTCCGACATGTAATTTTCCACCCGCTGTGGTTTATGTGTGGTTGACATTATCATTTGGCAAATACTTTACAGCAGGTTACCCTCCTTGGTTTGCAATTCAGAGACTATTGGGTGGTCTTCCCCACTTGGGACACTCCACAGATGAATCACAATGTTACCTCTGCTATCAATGTCCCAGGAAGGACCTGGGTGCCTTCAGAAACTGGCGGGTTCAGATATGAATTCAATTCTGGTTTCAAGTCAGCACTCCACAGTACTTGTGGCTTGAGCAATCATTCAGTTAAATTATATTTTATAGGCCTGTACTGAGCATCTACTTTGGATTAATTATCTGTGGCCACCCAAATTACTAATACCTGTTATTGAGTTGCATTGCTACCACCATATTGGGTGGTGGGATTGGAAGATCAGGACTGGGGTCCACATTGCCTCCAGCCTTTCTATAAATGTTTCCTCCTCTGCTAAGGGGCATAGGGTACATCCAGGTATCAAAATTCTACTGTTAGGATTTTCCTGATCAGAATTGACTAGATATGTCACTGTGGACTCAGCAAATGGACACGGTGTCCAAACTCCCCATCTGAGGTGCAAAAGTGGGAGTTTGGGATAGTGTCTTCTGCTGTTGTTAACAGTCTGGGCTACCCATCGTATAGCTCAAAGAAGCAGTTCACATGGCATCTTGAGGAAAAAGCAATACCAAATGAGCAGACTGTAGATGTTACATAAAGCTCCTGATTTTACTGTGGAAACCAGGTGTATTAGACAGAGTCCTACAGGGTACAGATGGTCCACTCAGATCGGGTCATTAAAGACCGTTCACAAAGGCCTGGGCAGGGTTTCAGGGAACAGACAAGGGTGGGGCAGTACGCCATGGCCAGCAGCAAGGAGAAACTGCTACTACACTAGAGACCCGAATAAGCAGGAAGGGGAAGAGGACCCCAGACGCAGGAAAGGATACCTCTAGGGAGAGAGTTGCCTGTGAGGAATTGTAGCTTTTTGGTAGAAAGACCCTAACAAATCATAGCAACCACGCAGCAGGGAGCCAGGAAATAAATGCCTCAACTCCCTCTCATCCTCCTCCCTGATCTCCTGCCAGTGACTCCCATTGGCCAAATCCCACTGGGGGCAACAAAACAAAAGACTACAATAAAGGTGCCCTTTCCTGGCAGCTAAAAGCAAAGGTGTAGAGAGCTGATGCCTGACCGCTTCGAGCACAGGTAGAAGTGTCATCTAGGTGGGAGGAGAAGGTTATGGGGAAAGAAGCTTCAGAAAATAGCTGTGTAGGGACTGCCCTGGTGGTCCAGTGACTAAGATGCCATGCTCCCAATACAGGGGGCCTGGGTTTGATCCCTAGTCAGGGAACTAGATCCCACATGCTGCAATTAAGATCCCACGAGCCATAAGTGAAGATCCCTCAAGTGGCAGCTAAAAGACTCTGCATGTTGCAATGAAGATCGAAGATCCCAGCTGCCACAAGTAAGCCTGGCACAGCCAAATACATACATAAATAAATAAGCTGTGTGGCTGAAGCCTGGAATGTAAACGGCATGTCAAGTAGGAGCCTGGAGGAGAGGGGGGCCAGGCTCTGGAATCCTATGCTAGGTTGAGGCATTGGGATTTTCTATGGATTTTAAGCAGCAAAGTGTTATAATCAGACTTTCATTTTAGAAAGGCTATGAGCTATACAGAAATGGGATGAATGATGCTGTGGGGCTTCTAACTTTTTTTCTGGAAACAGGTAGGGCAAGGAGATTAGATAATCACAATAAGTGAAAGAATTCCTTCTGACTATGACAGTCCCAGATCTGGTCTTGGTAATAGCTGAGAAGGAGTCAGTACAATTATCCTCCTTCCTAACCCTAACAATGATTATGTTCAATTATCTTTGCCAGAAGATAGCCTTCCTCTAGTTTCTAATATTCTTTCCCTCATCTACAGATGTTCTTTGCAACAACATTAAACATATCACACAAAAGAACCAGGTCCATTTTTGTTGCAAGCTTGTGAAGAACCCTCCTTGGCACTTGGAGCTCCCTCTGGCTGACTTCGTTGCTAAATTCTTATACCTTTTAAATGCCAGCCATATTATTTCACATTAAAATATGTACACAGTGTAATTTTCTCTGTGTTGTTAATTTTGATGAATTAGATTGCAGCCTCTTTGAATGCACCATGCTGAATCCTGTTGTGTGTTCCTCACTGCCACCTCAATGCTAAATGTGTATTTGTTTTTTCGAGAGCATATATGATCATACTTTACCTAGGAAGCAATTTCTGCTTTGAAAGGCGGGGTGTCTTATGACTCACTGGTGTGTCTACCTTCAAAGCAATCCATGCCTTTAAACACCACTATGAACCCAGGAAAAGTATTTATTTAATTTAATAAAAAGTATTCTGAGCATATATAGTACACAAGGACTAGCTCATATAATCAATAAAATATAATAATTTGGAACATAAAAATAAGGAAGTTCAGGCTAGTATATTAGCGACTAAAAATGACCCACTGTATAACCGTTTCCAAATAATATTTTAAACTTTGCAGAGACCTTCAAAGCCAAAAGGTGGAGGATGAAATGTTATGTAGGAGTTTTGAATCCTGTAGGGGGCTAATGAGGAAGGCATTTTTGGTTAGGGAAGCTTTTTGGCATTTGTCAGATTATACCAGTCCCTGAGGATGAGATGGTTGCATGGCATCACTGACTCAATGAACATGAGTTTGAGCAAACTCCAGGAGATGGTAAGGATAGGGGAGCCTGGCGTGCTGCAGTCTAAGGGGTCGGAAAGAGTTGGATACAACTTAGTGACTGAGTAACAACAACAAACCAATCCCAGCACACAGGGCTGCCAGAAGTCTGGACTGACTGAACTGTCATCTCTGTGGAGGCTTTCCAGACGAGTCCCTGCACAGTCTCAGAATCGCTCCAAACTCAGGAGTATTTCTACAGCTAATGCTCCTTAAAAATGTGATTTCCAGTCATGCTCTTCAGAATAACTCAGGGAATCTTGTTAAGCCTGCATCCCATCAATGGCATCAATGGTCCAAATCTTGATGTTTCATGTACATCTATCATTTCCATCAGAACTTCTTAAAAACAGGAACCATATATGAATAGCTATATGCCCCAGCTTGGCACAACACCAGGAAAACAGTAGATTTTTTTTTTATTAAATGTGATCATTTTTGCACAATTTTAAGATGTTGCTATGGATCACCATATTCAAATGCTCATCCCTTGAACCCAACCACTGTGTTCTTGGTATCTACTGCCACATGACAAAGTACCACAGAGACAGGCACAGTGATACCTCCAAAGTATTCTATTGATCAAGCAGCCACAGAGCATGTCCAGATTGAAGCTGAGCAGACATAGACCTCACTTCTCATTGAGAGAGTGTCAAAGAATTTGTAGCCATCTGTAAACTACCACATAGCATATGCCAAAGCCTGCTAAATGAAGAATGGCTATAATTCTTTCATCTGGCTTTATAGTCCTTTCAAAGAGCCAAATAAGGAAACCAGACATTTCACTGGTGCTGAATGGAATAACTTGCACTCCTCATCAGTCTTAGGTCAGGATCAGAGATTGAAGCTGCAAAAGTGTTATAACCCCCTGGGAACAGACCTAGGGTATCGAGCCCAGGAATCTTCTACCATAAGGATTCTCTTAGCTTATAACTTTGGGTCCAACTCTGGAGGTGGGAGGTTGTTTCTCTGGATGACTCTCAACTGGAGAATCTCCTCTCCTTATTTTGCATGTTGGCAGCTCTCATCCATGTGCCTAAATAACACACATCTTGTGATCCACTTCCCATAATAGAGATATAGGACCTCACCACCCAATTCGATGTCTGGACCAAATGTGTGACCAAGCCAATAGAAGTGGATCAACCAAGTTGGTTAGCTATTAGACAGTCAAAAGTGAAGAACTGTACTTGGTCAACATAGAAACTAAAATAAGCTGTCCTTCTGAAGCTGAGTGAAAATGGCATTTCAGCTAACAGCACTTTTGTTGAGCTTGAAAAGTCTTGACTAAGGGGTGAGAGTCACAAAGTACTTTATGAGTCACGGGAAGGTCAAAGATCACCTTTCAACTTGTAAAACTCACCCTAGCTACTTACGGTAGCTTTCTTTCTTTTCCTCTTCCCCCTACCCTCTCCATCAGCTTCATCATCTCTGTCCACTTCACAGTATATCTGTAATGAATTTGGATCAAATTCAAGGAATACACAGGAAGCCTTCAGCTCCCAAAGCAAGCTGCTCCGTAGGCGGGAGAGAGAAAAGAAAACACCCTGGGGCAGCTCTGTATTTCCATAAGATTAAAAATAATTAAACAATATGATATTCAACTTGGATTATTTCAGCACAGTGATTAATAATGTTTTTCCCTTTAATGATGCCCTCCCCTCTGCTAATCCTTCCCAGTCTCATTCCAAAGAAGATGTTGGTTAATGCTTTGTTTCATTCCAAGTGCTCCTAAGTCAGGGTGTATTATGCCCCCGACACTCATACCAGCCAGCTGCCTCCCTCTCTCCCCTCTTGGAATAATTGAGGGTGAAAGAAAGAAGACATTCTCAAAGGTATCAGTGCTTAACTAATTACCTCCCTACCCAAGACAATCACACTGGGGTCACCCAACAGGCTGCTCTTGGAACTAGAGGTCAGAGCATGAGTGTCCCCCAGCCAGTATTCCCGGCACTGTGTCTACCACAAATAGCCATTTGGCAGATGTTTGTTGCATAACACACTGTAGGAACAATTCTTTTCCTTTTTTGACCAGGACTTTTTTTTGACCAGCATCTTTTTCCTGGGGACACAGTCTGAGCAGAAGTGATGCCGATGCCACTATTCACATAGGATTTCTCAGATGTCATAATGGGCTTGTGTATTCAGTCATCAAGCATTTACTCAGCACCCACTATGTGCCAGACTCTGGATGCCATGTTGTAGTGCATTAAAACAAGGCCTCTTCTAGCAGAGGTGGCAGCAAATTGCAAATAAATAATTAATCCAGTGACAGTAGATAGCGGTTTTGTTGCACTTAGATAGTACACAGCATATTAAAGCACTCAGGAGATATTAATTGAATGAAGAATAATGTAAAAAAAACCCAGATCATTTTTAAGTGTGACATCTCCCAAGCTCATGTCCTTGAATCTCAATGCAGCAATCTGTTGGCAGCCCAGTCTTGGGACATCTAATTTAAATTGTAAGAATATAACAAAAGCATAGATTTTAGCTCTTGTGTCTCTCCTACCTTAACATGGTCAGGCAGACAGCCCTTTTCCCTGGGGAAGTCAGAAGGTTCTTTGGCAAGATGACAATTTACCAAAACCACATGGAAATGGCTGAGTGTGGCAAGTTCATTTTCAAAAATTCATGATAAATTTAATTTGAAATAAAACCTTGACCTTTGACTTAATGACAAGAGTAAGAACAAACTTAGCAACTTTTACCACACAGTTTCAATTGCTTCCCCAAAGGACTTCATCAGCTTCCAATTTGGATTCCTAGCATAGGGACACTTAAGCTTTATTCTGTAAC
This sequence comes from Bos javanicus, assembly GCF_032452875.1. Lineage (NCBI taxonomy): Eukaryota > Metazoa > Chordata > Mammalia > Artiodactyla > Bovidae > Bos > Bos javanicus. Next base: position 11,036,351 of record NC_083887.1, on the reverse strand, counting down.
TCCACCAGTGGAACTGCAGCAAATAAAGGTTCGTTCTTTAATCAATGCCACTTGATTATATCTTCCTTTATTCACCCAAGACAGAAGCTTTCCATTTGGGTAACAGTGACTCTCTTTTTTTCACTTGTAGGAACAGAGAAAACCCTTACAATTATGGGCCCAAGAAGACTACACTGCACGTAAATTTTAAAAAAGACAACTTCTGTCCCACTCAGCTGCTGTCAAAAAGCAACTCAATGCAGCCTCTATGTAAGCTGGAGCTGGGCTCTTAAGCATCCCTTCCTGAAATGTAACTCTGTGACTCTCTGACGGAAGTCTCTGTCACTGCATAAGCAAGAAGCTGACCCTACCACCCAGGGAATACTCCGGGGAAACACAAAAAGATTTACCCCATCAGCTGTGGCATAGACTCGTGGTACCATTCCCTTAATGACCACAGAAACATAGGGCTGAGTGTCTTTTGAGAGTATTATCACTACTTTCTTTAACCAATAATACAAATCAGATATTTTTAAAAGGTTGAAGCTTCTATGAAAAATAACCTTGGTTCAGTTCAGTTCAATTCAGTCGCTCAGTCATGTCTGACTCTTTGTGACCCCATGGACTGTAGCACGCCAGGCTTTCCTGTCCATCACCAACTCCTGGAGCTTACTCAGACTCATGTCTATCAAGTCAGTGATGTCATCCAACCATCTCATCCTCAGCACAATAAACATCCATTTAATACTCATGTCCCAAGAGTTGGATGGTTTTCCTAGACAGTTTGCATTCACATGATGACTGTGCCACCATCATCTACAGCATGTGGACTCCTTATCTATATGGAAAAAGAAGAAAGAGCAAAGAAAATGGTCTAGAGAAGTTTCTGTCCAGGCTTGGAAGGAACATATGTCACTTTTTGTCCCATCTCAGGGGCAGCAGGAGCATGTGTCTCCAAGTTAACTTCAAGGGAGAACAGGAAACTTAGACTTCCAGTGCACCTGGCAAGAGGAAAGAAGTTAGCATCTACCTAGTCTCTGCTACAAGTATTATGATTTACAGTAATAAAATGTGGAGTGGGAGAAATAGAGAGATCCTAACATTTTAAAGTGCTAAAGAAAAGATCATTGTAGGCAATGTTCCCTGGGCTATTTCAGCAAAAGGAGGGAGAGTCGCTTAGTGATTAGGAGCATGGGCTTAGGAGTCACACATCTTCAAATCATATCCTGATTCAACCAGTTATTAGATATGTGACACTGGGTAAAATGCTCCATTTCTTTGTGCACCAAATTTACTTGCAAAGTGGAGAGAATAACAGTATTTACGTCACAAAAGAGCTATTATAAGGATTAAATAAGATGAAAGATTTGAAGCACCTGTCTACTTTGGAGCCTAAGATAAAGTGTAATGAGTTTTTGGAAGGACTCAACCTCTGAGATGGAAAAGGCAATGGCACCCCAGTCCATTGAAGTCTAATGGACTTCATGAAGTCCATTAGACTTCAATGGAGTCCTACTCCATTGAAGTCCTACTCTTGCCTGGAAAATCCCATGGACGGAGGTGCCTGGTAGGCTGCAGTCCATGGGGTCGCTAAGAGTCAGACACGGACTGAGCGACTTCACTTTCATTTTTCACTTTCATGCATTGGAGAAGGAAATGGCAACCCATCCCCAGTGTTCTTGCCTGGAGAATCCCAGGGACAGGGGAGCCTGATGGTCTGCCATCTATGGGGTTGCACAGAGCCAGACGTGACTGAAGCAACTTAGCAGCAACAGCAGCAACCTCTGAGATGCTCTAAAATGAGAAGTACTAGTAAACACATATGGCGAGAGGAAGGGGGTATTAGGAAAACATTCGCAACTTGGACCAGGAATTCCCTGGATTTCCAATGCTACAGGCCAGCCAGATGTCCGATCAACTTGTCAACTTGTTAAAGATTAAATTGCTTCCTGCAGAAGAAGAAGTGCACCCTTAAATGGATACAGAACTGTCTCATGGATCTCAAGGACAAAGGGAAGACTGAAACTCAGGACTACTGAAACTAGAGACTAGAGCCCATTAGAGAACCAGAGTCCCTTCTCTCCTTCTTTTATCTTTGCTTCTCTTTTCACATCTGCCCCATTCATTTTCCTCACTGCAAATGATTTTCTTTGCTTTGTCAAGATGGAAAATGGCTGCTACCAATGTTTACATCTCTTCTATAAAGGATAATAACCAAACTACACCCAATTGCAAATACCTAGGAGGTGATCTGATTGGTCCAGCTTGGTCAGGTACCACCCTTGGCCCATTCAGCTTTGGCCAAGCAGGTGGGTTCACATTACAAGAACATGACTTCTACAGCAATCCTGTCTATCAGGATGGGGAAGTGATGCTTCCCCTAAAAATGAAAAGGGCAAAGTAGATTCTATTCTTCAGTTTTCTGATCATATATTGCCTTTTACTGATTTTTGTATTGACATTTCCACTATTGATTACCTTAGTTTCTCATGCACTTGTATCTTTTCTCCTTAGTTAGGTTCTACTATGGTATGAATGTGAAAGTGAAAGTGTTAGTCACTCAGTTGTGTCTGACTCTTTGTGACCCCATGGACTGTGGTTTGCCAGGCTCCTCTGTCCATGGAATTCTCCAAGCAAGAATACTGGAAGGGGTAGTCATTCCCTTCTCCAAGGGATCTTCCTGACCCAGGGATTGAACCCAGGTGTGGATTCTTTACCATCTGAGCCACCAGGGAAGCCCATGGTATGAATGTATATCTTCAAATCTGATATGTTGAAACCTAACACCCAAGGTGATGGCATTAGGAGATGGGGTCCTTTGGAGGCGATTACATCAAGGCTAATCACAGCCCTCACAAATGGAATTAGTGCCCTTAGAAAAGGGGCTCTCAAGAGCTCCCTTGGCCCTCCCCCACCTTCGTGAGCATACAATGAGAGGTCACCATTTGAAACCCAGAAAAGGGCCTTCACCTGACCATGCTGGCACCCTGATCGAGGACTACCAGCTACCAGAACAGTGAGACATAAATTTCTGTTGTTAACAAGTCAGCCAGTCAATGATATTTTTGTTATAGCAGCTCAAACAGACTAAGACAGTTTATAAGTAATGAGGGTAAGTATGCTGTGTACAGTTTTTTCTGTTCTACAGTTTTACACCTATATTAGGTATAAAAATACTTATTCAATGAAAGAAGAAACAATTAATATGGGGGGAGGGGACAAGTCTTGCCAACCTGTGGCTTCAAAGCGTCAGTGGAACACCTTTGGATGAAAGTCATAATGAGAGCAGAGGAAAAGCTAAAGTTTTCCAGCTCTCTCTCTCTCTTTTTTTTTTTTTTTTTTTTTACCATCCTTGCAAATGACTGATTTGAGGCTTAAAAAATTAACCTGCCAGTGACTACTACCTTCTTTTGCTTATCAACCCTTGGATACTGCAACTTCACTGAGTATTTTGACCCTTACCTCTTCTTATCATCACTCATTCCTAAAACTGAACGTCAATGTAAACAGAAAAAAAGCGTATTTTCACCCTAACATCACCATTATGGAGGCACATGATGAAAGTTTGGTGTTAATTAATGCATTTGTTACTATAGCGCTCATTCTCAACTCTGTAATCCCCCTTGTTGCTAATTCATTCATTCACTCATTTACTATCCACTGAGTATCTCCCATGCACAGTAGCCTGGGTTTAAGTGATTAGAGCCCAATGCCTCTATCAAGGAGATTACAGTCAGAAGTAATGAACAGGCAGTTACTGAAGAAGTTAATATACACCTTTCTCATCTTAGTGGTTCTGCAGACAACAGTCAGCAAACGAAGAAGCTTTACAGAAAACTGTTCCTTAGCATCTAAGTAAAAAGAACCATTGGAAAGTCTACAAGTAGGTTGGAGTAGAAATATGCACCTCATTTAATGGATAGAATTGTATCCATTCTCTGGTTATAGTAGCCATGGTCTATATTTCTTTCTCTTTTCAAGTTGAAGTCTGACTATGGTAAAACTGAAGGGCCACTTCTCTTTTCTTTTTTTCTAGTCTTTCCCATCTATTTATTCTCACTGGCTTGGAATTCAATTCTCAAAAGGCATTGTAAAGAGAGAGGACTCCCTGAGGGCCTGGAGAGTGGTAAGTGTGGAAATAAGAGATAATTGCAATCTTGAGAGGTCTGTCAAGAAGAGATCTGCCTTTAATTCCACTCCCCTCCCTCATTAGAGTGAACCATCCGAACACCTTCAGTGGCCACAAGGTGAGGAATTGGAGAGACCTGGTTATGGAGGGAGTAGTAACTGGCCTTTTTCTTGGCTATTTAGCACTTATTCCTAGTAACCTAGCACTTACTTACCATTACCCAGTGAAAAGGAAAGTCAACTGCTAATCCCCTCCACTCTAAATAATCAACAAGGATCTCTTTGGAAACTCAATGGCACAGCTAGATTCATGAGAAAGAGATTGATGTCACCCTCCTTCCTACAAATTTATCTACATATTCCACTCCCCCATCACTTCCTCCAAAAGTAACTGTGACACAATCAACCAACCAAAAAGCAACAGAACACCCTAAATACAAAAGTAACAAAAATTTCTGGTGTTGTTCAGAACTAAAGATTCTAATGTGAGAGGAACGCAAGCTCTTTGGTGGAGCTCCAGATCCCTATGTACGTGTAACTGCAAGGTTTGGCTTTGCGGTAACTTGTGGATCTGAGAAGGTTGCAGAATTAGCAGTTCTTGTGTGAGAATGTGCTTCCATTATTTATTCAGAGTAAATAGTCACATAAAAGCCCACAGGAGCTGTCAAAGCCAGCATTAGACCAGGCCTGCGGGCAGAACTGTTCTTTCTTATGTCTTCTTCAGGGACCCTTTCTAAAGAAAGCATCACCACATATTTAAAACATGATGGGCCTGGTCTGACTTCACTTTGGGTGGTGCAAAACTTGGGCTGTTTTTTTTCCAACTTGGGAAAATTGAAGTAGTGGCCATGCGGTTAACCTTGGGAGACTCGCGACCTACGCCCCTCCCACATTTATGGATTGTGCCATTCTTAGTTTCCTCTTCCAAAGAACGTGGATTCATTGTTCTACCGTTACACCAGTCAGCTTCTGCCGGCGGAGTGGCAGCAAATTTCAACTCTTTCAGAGATGAGGCTTTTCTTTTTCATTTCTGGAGCCATGGGTCACAATGCTTAGGTTAGTCACCACCAAATTATATAGCTGGGACTTTTCTGACCTAGACCAGAGTGACAAATACATGGAGAAGAGAGCTTGACAGTAGCCAAGGGCCTTGGTGAGATCTTTGTGTATTTTTAAACTTTAGTAATTTAGGTTGTAGGCCCTGTTAGAAATAATTCACAAGTGGCTTTTATAACAGAAGGAATGGCTGAAGCTCCAATACTTTGGCCCCCAGGTATGAAGAACCAACTCATTAGAAAACACCCTGATGCTGGGAAAGATTGTGGGCAGGAGGAGAAGGGGGTGACAGAAGATGAGACAGGTAGACAGCATCATGGATATAATGGACATGAGTTTGACCAAACTCCGGGAGAAGGACAGGAGAACCTGGTATGATGTGGTTCATGAGGTCACAAAGAGTTGGACATGACTCAGCGACTGAAGAACAACAATAAGTTTTTAAAACAGCTACATTCGGTAAGCACACAATGTATCCCTCCCCACTCCCCACCACCCACCCCCAGAATCCATGACAGATTTAAAAAGACTTCCATAGATAAACTGTGTCCTGTGGTGAGCAGGACTGAAGTCTGTATCAGCTGTAAGAAAAAAAAAAAAAAACTCAATTTGTATTTAAATGCCATTTATAACTTTGTTTCTTTCACAGTTGCAGCTGAAGTTGTTAAACTTTGAGAGTTAAATGTTTAAAAGCTGCTCAAGGATTTTATGATGTCTGAATTCTAGAAGCAAAAGCATGTTCATGTTCACCTTTTACAGAATTTGTTTAAATAATTAAATGAAAAAAGTATGAGCAAAGGGTATATTTAATAAAACCCAGGTGAGGAAGAGTCAAGGTCAATTAACTGTTGAGGACCTTGAACCAGAGGTGTTGGGTAACCCTCTCTGCTTTTCTCCGAGACTCTGCCCCTGGCTGTTGTGCCTTCTCCACTGCCCCATCTCTACAAGTGCGCTTGGGAATCAGTCACGCAATTCAGGAACCAGTTTTGTACCAGCAAGCACCCGTATCTATTTCATGTTCCATCTGGATGCGAGTTGGGCAGCATTCCATGGGGTCGCTAAGAGTCAGACAAGACTGAGCGACTTCACTTTCACTTTTAACTTTCATGCATTGGAGAAGGAAATGGCAACCCACTCCAGTGTTTTTGCCTGGAGAATCCCAGGGACGGGGGAGCTTGGTGGGCTGCCGTCTATGGGGTCGCACAGAGTCGGACACGACTGAAGCGACTTAGCAGCAGCAGTAGCAGCAGCAGGGGCAAGCTTTGGAAAATGGGGACTAAGTTCAACCTTCCCTTTTCCAAGCCAAAGGATTGAAGGTGCCACCTTCTGCACAGAATGAGGGTCTCCCTGAGGGGACGCTTTGACTCTAAGAAGAATTTGCTGTTGGCATTGCCTAGACCTCCTGACCCATATGGGGGTGTGGCCACACCCCAGCTCACTTTCCAAGCCCCTGAGCTCTCTTATCAGTACCTTGCCTGCAGTCAGAATGACTCTAGTCAGTGAACCTGAATTCTAATTCCAATGCCACCATTTATCAGCTGTGTAAGTTTAGGCTGAGAAAGACTGAAGGCAGGAGGAGAAGGGGATGACAGAGGATGAGATGGTTGGATAGCATCATCGACACAATGAACATGAGTTTGAGCAAACTCCTGGAGATGGTGGAGGGCAGGGAAGCCTGGCATGCTGCAGTCCATGGGGTCGCAAAGAGTTAGACACGACTGAGGGAATGAACAACAACAACCTTCGGCAGGCCACCTCTCCTTTCTGAGCTTCCACTCGTTCATCTGTAAAATGAGGGTCATAATAACACCTAATTCATGGGGCAGTTGTGAGGACTGATGAGATAACACATGCAAAGCACTTCCTACAGGGTCTGGCATACAGTGAACACCCAACAATCACGTGCAGTTATTATAATAATCCACATGCATCTGGCAAAGTGTCCAGCCCTTTGAGGCTAAAACCATTAAAGTCATAGACTGTCTCATGTTGACACAAAACACCTATTTAAAATGATGTTATGAATAGCAGAGTATCTATCAGGCCTAAAACTTACTTCTTTTAGTTGTTTCTGAACTTGGAATCAAAGTCAAATGTCTATGTAGAGCTGGAATATTGTAGTTTCCAGTCTTAAAGTAAAAATCCTCAACAATCAAGGCAGCTTGGAAATCCAATAGTTCTCTTCTATGAGAGTTCTTTGCCATGCTGTCTCTGAAATGTCTCTTGAGTCTGTTCCTTCTCTCTCTGTACTGCTTTTGTGAGTTGTGATGACCCGATCTTGCTCTCTCTGACTCTATTTCCAAGCTGCTGAGATAGAAGAATACTAGGTGGACTTAAAAACACAGTAGAGTTGACCCTTGAACAATGCAGGAGTTGGGGCCAACCCTCCACATAGTCAAAAATCCCACACGTCATGACTTGCCATATAGGCTCTCCCCACTGCCCCCACACTATCAGCCCTTCTTCCCCTCCAGATAGGGTTGGATTGTAAATACAGGATGCACCTGTATCAAGAAATCACCAAACCTGAAACCTTGACCAAGTCTTTAGCTGGACAACTCAATGAGCTGCCTTTATCCCTTTTGGAGTTTTCTCCTAAGGGTTCTTCCACTGTTCCCCTCAGAGTTTAGGGCCTCTTTAGACCTCTACACTGGGGACTACCTTGGCAGTCCAGTGATTAAGACTTCCCCTTCCAATGCAGGGGGTGCATTTTTGATCCTGATCAGGGTGTTAAGATCCCACAGGGCTCATGGCCAAAAAAACCAAATCATAAAGCAGAAGCAATATTGTAACAAATTCTCATACCAGGATCTACAGTATCACTTAGGAAGTATATTTTAAAAATGCAGATGCCCCTCTATCTCCTTCCTTACCCCACCCTACCCCACTCACAGGTCTTTTATTCAGTCGTTGGGACATAGGCCTAGGGACATGCATGTTTCAAAAGCTGTTCTGATACAACTACCTGGTTCCCGTGAGTGGACTTGCCTTTGGAAACAATGACTTAGGTCCTCCAGCAGGGCTCAGTTAAGACTTTCCTAAACTCATCGGTCCACTGTGTTGCAAGGGATAGAGAACCAAGGCAAGGAGAAGGGCACCTGGGGAGAGGTGTGGCACCATTCTGAACTCTCCTGTCAGGCGGAGGGATGTGCTAGGAGAGATGTGGGGATGGAGTGGCATGGGGGTGAAGGTAAGAGGATAAACTCAATGCTGGACCAAGGAGGGATGCAGGATATGACATGAGTAACGAAAGAAAAGTTCTCCAGAAACAGGGTTTTTGAGAGGCAAGGAAAGAGAGGCAGGCAGGAAGCCTGAGGAAGTTGTACAGCAGTTCAGGAAGGCTGTGCAGTGGTTCAGCCTGGGGGATTTCCAACTCCCAGGACAATCAGGTGTTCCAGCCTGAATGCACAGGGATGGAGGCAAGGCTGAGAGCCTTTCTCATTTCAATAGGGTAAGTTGTGATGACACTCAGGAGACAGAGCAGATGTGAGATGGCTCAGGGCCACTGTTGGGCACCTTGGGTGTCTCCCTCTGAGAGATCCAGGAGAGGCCAAGTGAATTTGAACAAGAGCAAAATCAGAGAATATGACTCAAGGAGATGATCTATGTAAGTGGAAAAATATTTGATGCTGATATTACCCATTGGTTCACTGCTGCTGCTAAGTCGCTTCAGTCATGTCCGACTCTGTGCGACCCCGACGGCAGCCCACCAGGCTTCCCCGTCCCCAGGATTCTCCAGGCAAGAACACTGGAGTGGGTTGCCATTTCCTTCTCCAATGCATGAAAGTGAAAAGTGAAAGGGAAGTCACTCAGTCGTTTCTGACTCTAGCGACCCCATGGACTGCAGCCTACCAGCCTCTTCCATCCATGGGATTTTCTAAGCAAAAGTACTGGAGTGGGTACCCAAACCAGGTTGTTCCCAGGCCTTTGGTTGCACACAGAGGGCTGGGTGTGACTCCCTGAAGGCACAAGATGAGCCAGTCAGGTGTTCTCTAAATGGAAGAAAGAATCAAGAGCTCAGGTAGAGGCACAAGCAGTCCCGGACATAATGGAGCCATCTTGGGGGTGGGCAGGTATCAGCCGCAGGATGGTAGGATGTGACACCGTAAGTTGGGAATATTCTGAGAGAGAGGAAGAGTCTTATGAGGAAGAGCCTTATGTCCAAAAGGGAGATCCTACTCTGAACTCTGTACTGCATACTTTACAAGTCACATGCTTCTCAGGCCTCTGCTGGTCCACTGGACTTCTCAGCACCTGTTGGTCCTGCTGTGGCCCTCACCAAGCCGTTTGGGAACTTCCAGGGCCCTGTGTGCCCTGCCTGGAAACTGGGGAATCAGAAGCACCATTATACATCCATTGGCCTAGACGTCACCATTGCTCTCAGTCTTAAAATGCACTAGATGTGGCACTGAGCCAAATATGGGCTGCCTCCAAAGACACATCCTGAAGAAGGGCAATGCCAAAGAATTTTCAAACTACCATACAGTGCTTATTGTGCATGCTAGCAAGATTATGCTTAAAATCCTTCAAGCTAGGCTTCAAAAGTACATGAACTGAGAACTTCCAGATGTAGAAGCTGGGTTTAGGAAAGGCAGAGGAACCAGAGATCAAATCGCCAACATTTGTTGGATCGTAGAGAAAACAAGATTGCTCAGAGGGTAAAGCATCTGTCTAACAATGCGGGAGACCTGGGTTCGATCCCTGGGTCGAGAAGATTCCCTGGAGAAGGAAGTGGCAACCCACTCTAGTACTCTTGCCTAGAAAATCCCATGGATGGAGTAGCCTGGTGCAGGCTACACTGTCCATGGGGTTGCAAAGAGTTGGACATAACTGAGCGACTTCACTTCAGAGAAAACAAGGGAATTCCAGAAAAATATCTATTTCTGATTCATTGACTATGCTAAATTAAAAGACACTTGCTCCTTGGAAGAAAAGCTTTGATAAACCTAGACAGCATATTAAAAAGCATAGATACTACTTTGCTGACAAAGCTCTATAATCAAAGCTATGGTTTTTCCAGTAGTCATGTATGGATGTGAAAGTTGGACCATAAAGAAGGCTGAGAGATGAAGGATTGATGCTTTTGAACTGTGGTGTTGGAGAAGACTCTTGAGAGTCCCTTGGACTGCAAGGAGATCAAACCTATCAGTCCTAAAGGAAATCAATCCTGAATATTCATTGAAAGGACTGATGCTGATGCTGAAGCTGAAGCTCCAATACTTTGGTCACCTGATGTGAAAAGCTGAATCATTAGAAAAGACCCTGATTCTGGGAAAGATTGAAGGCAGGAGGAGAAGGGGACGACAGAGGACAAGACGGCTGGATGGCATCATCTGCTCACTGGACGCAAGTTTGAGCAAGCGCGGCAGATGGTGAAGGACAGGGGAGCCTGGTGTGCTTCAGTCTGTGGGGTTGGAAAGAGTGACACAATTGAGCAACTGAACAACAACAACAAAGCCTTTGACTGTGTGGATCACAACAAACTAGAAAATTCTTAAAGAAATCAGAAGACTGGACCACCTTACCTGCCTCCTGAGAAACGTGTATGCAAGTCAAGAAGCAACAGTTAGAACCATACATGGAACAATGGACTGGTTCAAAATTTGGAAAGGAGTATGACAAGGCTATATATTGTCACTCTGTTTATTTAACTTATATGCAAAGTACATCATGTGAAATGCTAAGCTGGATGAACCACAAGCTGGACTCAGGATTGCTGGGAGAAATATCAATAACCTCAGATATGAAAACAATACCACCCTAATGGCAGCAAGTGAAGAGGAAATAAAGAGCATCTTGATGATAGTGAAAGAGGAGACTGAAAAAGCTGGCTTCAAACTCAACATTCAAGATCATAGTATCTGGTCCTATTACTTCATAGCAAATAGAAGGGGGAACAGTGAAAAAAGTGGCATATTTTATTTTCTTGGGCTCCAGAATCACTGCAGATGGTGACTGCAGCCATGTAATTAAAAGATGCTTGCTCCCTGGAAGGAAAGCTATGGCAAACCTACAAAGTATATTAAAAAGCAGAGACATTACTCTGCCGACAAAGGTCCATATAATCAAAGCTACGGTTTTTCTAGTAGTCACGTATAGATGTGAGAGTTGGACCATAAAGAAGGCTGAGCACCAAAGAATTGATGCTTTTGAATTGTGGTGCTGAAGAAAACTCTTGAGAATCCCTTTGATAGCAAGGAGATCAAACCAGTCAATCCTAAGGAAATCAACCCTGAATATTCCTTGGAAGGACTGATGCCAAAGCTGAAACTCCAATACTTTGACCATCTGATGTGAAGAGCCAACTCATTGGAAAAGACTCTGATGCTGCGAAAGACTGAGGGCAGGAGGAAAAGGGGATGACAGAGGATGAGATGGTTGGATGGCATCACTGACTCAATGGACATGAATTTGAGTGAACTCTGGGAGATAGTGAAAGACAGAGGAGCCTGATGTGCTGAAGTCCTTGGGGTCACAAAGAGTTGGACATGACTTACCCAATGAAGAACAACAAAAAGAGACTTGGAGCCACCCATGGTTATGCTCAGAGAAACAAGCCGCTACTCTGACATTCTCTGATTTGTTTTTACTAAACTGGTTGCTTCCATAATCTTCTATCCCAGTCCCCCTTCAAGGTTTCATACTGTAGTAGATACTGGGGTTTCTTCCCCTTTCTTCTCTTCTAATAGAACCCCAATCTTCTCCAGGTAGCCTGGTACTAAGGAAAAGCTGATCCCACTCCTAGCCCCAGGGGTGATCCTGATCAGAGTAAGGAAAATCTCATTTTCCTTGTCATGTTTGTTCAGGAGTGGTTATGTGACCTAATTCCAGCCAAAGAAACATGAAGGGAAATCTGAGCACTTCTGGAGAAACTTTTCAATCTTCCAAGAGAGCTGCAGGAAGAGATTGCGCTCCCCTTTCCTCTGCAGACATTGCCACATCTGGACATGTGGCCCCAAACTACTGTGGCCATCTTGCTGCCAGAATGCAGAAGAAGCCAGCTTTAAAAATGAGGCATAGGAGTGTTGGTGAGAACATGGGTCTTTTAAGAGACCAGGACTGAGCCATTGAGTCAACTCATTCTGAAGTCCACTCTGCCCTGGACTTCCAATTACGTGAAATAACACACTCCTTCATTGTTTAAAGCAATGTGAGTCAGGGTTTCTACTACTTGTAGCTGAAAGCATTCTGATTGTTTAAAGTCTCAAGAGGAAAGGGAAGCATCTGAATAGATCTTTTTCATTCTTTCCCGAACTTGTAAAGAATGGAAGGGTGGTTTCCATTTGCTATTCCAGTCCTCCCTGTTACTGAATTAGTGTTTCTACCTCTACATGACCTCCAGTATTTGCAGTGTTTAGGGCATCTGTTTAATTGATGCAATTCAAAAGGAAGAAATTGTTTGAAGCAATGGGACACAGGAAAGAAAAGAAGAGGGAAGTAAAGGTTATGGACGAAAGTTCTGGTCACTGTATAAAATGCTTACAAAGTTTCCATGCAGACACGGTTATGGCACACTTGAAAATGCAATGCAATTTCAAGACACCTTTCACACCCACTGCTCTTGAGGACCCCTCCTAGAGAGCTACGCTGTCCTATATAGTAGCCAACAGCCATCAGCCATCTGTTCTAGCCACTAGACACATAAGGTGATTTAAAATTTTAATTACAATTAAATAAAAAATTCAGTTCTTTAGTCACACTAGCCACATTTTTATTCTCAATAGCCATACATGGCTACCATATTGGACAGAACAGACACAGAACATTTCTATCATTGCAGAAAGTTCTATTGGACAGCACTGTTATAGTGCCATCTCTTTATTCAAAGTGGAACGATAACCAGAGAACCTATTCCGGGCTTAGGAAGCAGGAAAGATGGATGGCACGGTGTCATGGACTCAGTCCTGTGATGAGTCCTGGCTCTGCTTCTTACCTAATTTCTATGAACCTTAGCTTTCTCATAATAGAAATGAAGATCTTTACTAGCAGGATGTTGAGAGGAGTAGAGTTGATAAGAAGGGTCTTATCACACTGTATGTGATCCATGACAGTAAATATTACCACTGGTTTACTTCCTTGGAAACAGGTTATACAAAATTTTGTTGTGGCCATACAACCCTCTACACCTTTGATACTCAAAGGGTGGTCCCCAGACCAGCAGTATCAGCCTCACCTCTGAGAGTGTTAGAAAGGCAAACTTTCAAGCCCCACCTTAGAGCTATTGAATCAGAATTTAAATTTTAACAAGATCCCCACTTGATTAATACGCACATTAAATATTAGGAAGCACTAATCTATATAGGCAAAAATCCAAAATAAGTGAACTATGTGAACACATAAAAAGGATTAGTAGATTACAGAACCTTAACCATAACTTAGATTCCTCAGTTTGAAGGGTATGTGAGAGACTAATGGTTAAGCCCAACTTAACCATGATGACCTTGGTCAAGAAGGAGAGACCAGGACAGACAGCCCTTGCACCATCCTAGCAAAACAGGGCTGCAAAAAGCAGAATCTGCCAGTTCCCTGGGTGGCTGATCTGGTGGCATCCCTGAATTCTCCCAGAAGAATAACAAATTACTCCCAAAGTTAATGGTTTAAAACAACAATACAGTAATTATTTATTATCTCTCTCAGTTCCTGCAGGTCAGGAATTCAGACAGGGCACCAGACTGGTAGCTCAGCTGGTAAAGAAACTGCCTGCAATGCAGGAGACCCCGGTTCAATTTCTAGGTCAGGAAGATCTGCTGGAGAAGAGATAGACTACTCACTCCAGTATTCTTGGGCTTCCCTGGTGGCTCAGCTGGTAAAGAATCCACCTGCAATGTGGGAGATCTGGGTTCGATCCCTGGGTTGGGAAGATCCCCTGGAGAAGGGAAAGGCTACCCACTCCAGTATTCTGGCCTGGAGAATTCCATGGTGTCGCAAAGAGTCGGATATGACTGAGTGACTTTCAGTTTCATTTTTCACTTTCACCAGATCTGGGGCCTCAGCTGGAAGATGTACTGAGGGCTGGAATCATCTGAAGGCTCCTTCAACCACATGTCTGGCAGTGATGCTGGCTGTCAGCAGGGGGCCTCCTTATCGTTGTCAGTTGGAATACACCGAGATGGCCTCTCCATGTGGGCTATCTTCCTCAGAAAATGGTGGCTGGGGTCCAAGGACAGTAAGAGAGAGAGAGAGGAAGAGAGAGAGAGAACCAAATAGAAGCCATATTGCTTTTTATGACCTTGGAAGTCGTGCAGAATCACCAATGCCACATTCTGTTGGTCAAGGTAATTACAAAGGTTTGCCCAGGAAGGCAACAGAGACCCAAGGCATGTCAAGGTCATACTCGGACATAAAAACAGAGGTACATCAAGCTCACATTGTAAGAATACCTTGTGGGAAGTGATATTTCTGTGATGGCCATATAATTGAAGCCACTTTATTATGGCCATCTTTGGAAAACAAAATCTGCCAAGTGAAATTTTTTTTTAGTTCAATTTATTTGAGATCTCATATCACCACACCCACCACATTACCATAAACAAGTTCTTATTTGGTATCTTCCACGTGGAGGGCACCATATTTTCATTCATATTTATTTTATAGCAGGAGTTACAGCATGTTCATCTCCCTCCACTGTACCTCATCTTTGGGAATTCTTTTTTTTTTTTTTTCAAAAAAGATAGCCTGAAGGTTAGTTTCAATTTCTATTCCGTCTTGTTCTCTTGCATTATTTCATTAAAGTCAATCTCTTTGGATGTGGCATCAAAGAACTTCAAAAATAAAGTGAGAATAAGTAGGATAATGACTCATTCACTAGTACTAAGTTCTCAAATAGGTTTTTGGCGGCTCTACAGCTTGAGAGTCCATGCTAATGGCAAAATAATTATAGCAAAATGTGCCCATGCATTAAAATTTTGATTTCCAATTTTGTAGCTATCTAAGTACCTTATATTTTCAGACTAAAACTTTTCTCTGTGTATTTTCATCTTCATAATAAAACTTTCTTGGCAAGACTGATCTCAATCTGTTTGGTGGTTCTTAGAGTAGAATCAAGAAAGAGGGAGGAAGAGATAGAGTTTTCTACACATGACAAAATGAAAATGCTAGTGTTTGTTTCTCATTTTAAAAAATCAAAGGCGAAACTACAATCGGATCTGGCCTACAGTCATTCATCCTAAAAAGTGGAGGAAGAGAAGCATAAGGCAACTGGATGTAGAGCTGGCACAGCCTTTCAGAGTTTCTAGTTCTATACAATCTTCTTTGTCCCTTTTCACCAGAAAGGCACATTGTAACTTCATACGGTTAGAGGATCTGCCCCTGTGATAGACCTGTCCTAACCGCTGTTAACATCTCAGGGCTCCCATTATTTCCTTCTTCTAGAAATTTCACACACACATACATAGACACACAATCATTCACCCCATATGTATGCAATCACTTACACAAACTTGCATGCACAGAGACATACACACAGTCACACATGTACATGGTCACCCACACACAAAGCCATTCCCAAGCACATATGTACACACACACACACACACACACACACACAAGCCTACCACAGTGCACTTCCTGACTTGAACATCCCAGTTCATCCACCTCTGAGCAGGAGAAAACCTTCTATCTTTTGGGATCTTTCCATATGACAATAGCAACTTTCACGTTCAAGACCCCTGTGCCCAGGGTCGTAAACCTTTTCTGTGCCAGCAATATATGACTCCACCCTATTCTTTTCTGCTAATCAAGATTATCAGAATGTGATTTAAAGTAAGTGAAATTTGCATAAGGTTAACACCGAATCTGTTCTAATTTATTTTTAATTTCACAAAATTCTGTTATGTGCATTGATTGGAAAAGACCTGAATCAGGAAGAAAAAAGATTTCTTGGGAAGGTGAGAGTGTAGACATGATCAGACAGCAGAAGAACAGATTCCAGATGAGAGAGAATAATGTATATCAAAAGAAGAAGGAAAAGACATTTCTATTTATCCTATCAATTGTACCTATATGCCTGGTATTTCACATTTGTATTGATATTTAACCCTAGCAACATCTTTAGGCATGGGCACCAAGTCCATTGTAAGGATAATAAAATTGAAGCTGCTGCTGCTGCTAAGTTGCTTCAGTCCTGTCCGACTTTGTGTGACCCCATAGACGGCAGCCCACCAGGCTCCCCCGTCCCCGGGATTCTCCAGGCAAGAACACTGGGTGCTGCTGCTGCTGCTAAGTCGCTTCAGTTGTGTCTGACTCTGTGCGACCCCATAGATGGCAGCCCACCAGGCTCCTCTGTCCCTGGGATTCTCCAGGCAAGAACACTGGAGTGGGTTGCCATTTCCTTCTCCAATGCATGAAAGTAAAAAGTGAAAGTGAAGTTGTTCAGTCATGTCCAACTCTTAGAGACCACATGGACTGCAGCCTATCAGGCTCCTCTGTCTGTGGGATTTTCCAGGCAAGAGTACTGGAGCTAGGAGAGCTTAAATGATCTGCTCTAAGTCACATAGCCAGTAAGTGGATGACCTAGGATCCGAATCCAGTTATGTCTGACTCCTAATCCTGACAACAGGTAGTGGAAACTCAAGTATTCGATCACCTGTTCAGATTTACCAGAATCAAGGAAGAAAGCTACATTCTTTGATTATCAACTTTAAACTGTAAGTAGCCACATCTTTTAAACTGAATATAATGGCAATCTTCGGAGAAGGTGATGGCACCCCACTCCAGTACTCTTGCCTGGAAAATCCCACGGACGGAGGAGCCTGGTAGGCTGCAGTCCAAGGGGTTGCAAAGAGTCGGACATGACTGAGCAACTTCCCTTTCACTTCAGAATGGACTGGTTGGATCTCCTTGCAGTCCAAGGGACTCTCAAGAGTCTTCTCCAACACCACAGTTCAAAAGCATCAATTCTTCGGCGCTCAGCCTTCTTCACAGTCCAACTCTCACATCCATACATGACCACAGGAAAAACCATAGCCTTGACTAGATGGACCTTTGTTGGCAAAGTAATGTCTCTGCTTTTGAATATGCTATCTAGGTTGGTCATAACTTTCCTTCCAAGGAGTAAGCGTCTTTTAATTTCATGGCTGCAGTCACCATCTGCAGTGATTTTGGAGCCCAGAAAAATAAAGTCTGACACTGTTTCCACTGTTTTCCCATCTATTTCCCATGAAGTGGTGGGACCAGATAATCTATGTTAAAATAAAAAAAAAAAGCTTGCTGATATCCATAAAACAACTTGCTAGGATTCTGATGGGCAATGAACTGAATTTATAGATCAGGTTGGGAAGAAATGACATCTTGACAATATTGAATCTTCCTATCCATGAACATGGCACATCTCGCCTTTTATTTAGCTCTTATTTCTTCCATCAAAGTTTTACAGTTTTTTTCATATAGCTCTTAAGCATATTTTGTTTGATATATACTAAGTGCTACATCTTGGGAGGGTGATATTAATGGTATTGTGTTTTAAATTTCAAATTTGCTTGTTCATTGCTGATGTCCAGGAAAGTCTTCGAGTTTATTAATTTTTTATCCTGAAACTTTGCTAAAATTACTTATTAGTTCCAGGAAGTGTTTTGTCATTGTTCACTCTTTGGAGCTTTCTATGTAGACAATTACATCATATGCAAAGACAGTTTTATATCTTCTTTCTCAATCTACATACCTTTTCTTTTCTTATTGTACTATCTAGGACTTTCAGTATGACACTGAAAGGCAGTGATGAGAAGACATTCTTGCTATATTCCTGATTTTAGCAGGAAACATTATACTACACACTTCATATGCGTGTCTCAGAAAACCCTTGCAAAGGCCCTGTGAGATAAGAACTATTTTATTCTTATTTTTTCATGTGAGAATACTGAAATTCAGAGAGGTCATGTCCAAGGTTACATGGCTTTCAAGTGGCTCGAGAAGACATTTAAACTCTTATATTCTGCCTCCAGTGTCCAGATTCTGAACCATTATTTCAGGCACTAAGTTCAATTCAGTCACTCAGTCATGACCAACTCTTAGTGACCCCAAAGACTGCAGCACACAAGGATTCCCTGACCTTCACCAACTCCTGGAGCTTGCTCAAACTCATGTCCATCTAGTCGGTGATGCCATTCAACCATCTCATCCTCTGTTGTTGCCTTCTCCTCCTGCCCTCAATCTTTCCCAGCATCAGGGTCTTTTCCAATGAGTCAGTTCTTCGCATCAGGTGGCCAAAGTATTGTAGCTTCAGCTTCAGCATCAGTCCTTCAAATGAATATTCAAGACTGATTTCCTTTAGGATGGACTGGTTGGATCTCCTTGCCACCCAAAGGACTCTCAAGAGTCTTCTCCAACACCACAGTTCAAAAGCATCAATTTTTCAGCACTCATTTTTCTTTGTAGTCCAACTCTCACATCCATACATGACTACTGGAAAAGCTATGGTTTTTCCAGTAGTCATGTATGGACTAGATGGACCTTTGTCGGCAAAGTAATGTCTCTGCTTTTTAATATGCTATTTAGGTTGGTCATAGCTTTTATTCCAAAGAGCAAGTGTCCTTTAATTTCATGGCTGCATTCACCATCTGCAGTGATTCTAGAGCCCCCCAAAATAAAGTCTCTCACTGTTCCCATTGTTTCCCCATCTATTTGTCATGAAGTGATGGGACCAGATGCCATGATCTTAGTTTTCTGAATGTTGAGCTTTAAGCCAACTTTTTCACTCTCCTCTTTCACCTTCATCAAGAGGCTCTTTAGTTCTTCTTTGCTTTCTGCCATAAGGGTGGTGTCATCTGTGCATTTGAGGTTATTGATATTTCTCCCGGCAGTCTTGATTCCAGCTTGGGCTTCATCCAGCCTGATGTTTCACATGATGTACTCTGCATATAAGTTAAATAAGCAGGGTGACAATATATAGCCTTGATGTATATGTAGCTCCTTCCCCAGTTTGGAACCAGTCTGTTGTTCCATGTCCAGGTCTAACTGTTGCTTCTTGATCTGTACACAGATTTCTCAGGAGGCAGGTCAGGTGGTCTGGTATTCCCATCTCTTTAAGAATTTTCCACAGTTTGTTGAGATCCACACAGTCAAAGACTTTGGCATAGTCAATGAAGCAGATGTAGATGTTTTTCTGGAACTCTGTTGCTTTTTCAGTGAACCAACAGATGTTGATAATTTGATCTCTGGTTCCTCTGCCTTTTCTAAATCCAGCTTGAACATCTGGAAGTTCACGGTTCATGTATTGTTGAAGTCTGGCTTGGAGAATTTTGAGTATTACTTTGCTAGCTTGTGAGATGAGTGTAATTGTGGGGTAGTTTGAACATTCTTTGGCATTGCCTTTCTTTGGGATTGGAATGAAAACTGACCTTTTCCAGTCCTGTGGCCAATGCTGAGTTTTCCAAATTTGCTGGCATATTGAGTGAAGCACTTTCACAACATCATCTTTTAGAATTTGAAATGGCTCAGCTGGAATTCTATCACCTCCACTAACTTTGTTCACAGTGATGCTTCCTAAGGCCCACTTGACTTTGCATTCCAGTATATCTGGCTCTAGGTGAGTGATCACACCATCGTGGTTATCTGGGTCATGAAGATCTTTTTTGTACAGTTCTTCTGTGTATTCTTGCCACCTTTTCTTAATATCTTCTGCTTCTGTTAGGTCCCTACCATTTCTGTTCTTTATTGTGCCCATCTTTTGCATGAAAATTTCCCTTGGTATCTCTAATTTTCTTGAAGAGATCTCTAGTCTTTCCCATTCTATTGTTTTCCTCTATTTCTTTGCACTGATCACTGAGGAAGGCTTTCTTATCTCTCCTTGCTATTCTCTAGAACTCTGCATTCAAATGGGTATATCTTTGTTTTTCTCCTTTGATTTTCACTTCTCTTCTTTTCTCAGCTATTTGTAAGGCCTCCTCAGACAACCATTTTGCCTATTTGCATTTCTTTTCCTTGGGGATGATCTTGCTCCCTGTTTCCTGTACAATGTCACAAACCTCCATCCATAGTTCTTCAGGCATTCTGTCTATCAGATCAAATCCTTTGAATCTATTTCTTGCTTCCACTGTATATTGTAAGGGGTTTGGTTTAGGTCATACCTGAATGGTCTAGTGGTTTTCCCTACTTTTTTCAGTTTAAGTCTGAATTTGGCAATAAGGAGTTCATGATCTGAGCCACAGTCAGCTCCCACTCTTGTTTTTGCTGACTGTATAGAGCTTCTCCATCTTTGGCTGCAAAGAATATAATCAATCTGATTTCGGTGTTGACCATCTGGTGATGTCCATGTGTAGAGTCTTCTCTTGTGTTGTTGGAAGACAGTGTTTGCTATGACCAGTGCGTTCTCTTAGCAAAACTCTGTTAACTCTTTTCCCTGCTTCATTTTGTACTCCAAGGCCAAATTTGCCTCTTACTCCAGCTATCTCTTGACTTCCTACTTTTGCATTCCAGTCCCCTATAATGAAAAGGACATCTTTTTTGGGTGTTACTTCTAAAAGGTCTTATAGGTCTTCACAGAACCATTCAACTTCAGCTTCTTCAGCATTACTGGTTGGGGCATAGACTTGGATTACTGTGATACTGAATGGTTTGCCTTGGAAACAAACAGATCATTCTGTCGTTTGTGAGATCGTTGTTTTGAGATGCAAGCACTAAGACATCCTATGAAAAACTGTCAACATTTGGAGCTGCTCAGACTTTCAGCCAGTATATAGATCCACTGAGGTATATAGCAAGTACGTAGATCTACTGAGGATCAACACATATTGCAAAAGTTACTCAACTGATTTTAACATTTAGAATCTACCTGAATTATACTTTAATAGAGAAAACTCAGTGGAATCAGTCTGGTTAATTTGCCATATTCCTCTGATATAATTTAATTTCATCATATACATGCTACTAGACTTGACACTATTAGCTATCCCACAACATAGATTAATGTGACACTGACCCAGATCACTGAGGTCCCTACTCTAAAATGCAATGGATATTTTGAAAGTACAGATAGTGGCATCACCTGAAATCATTTAACAAGAGCAAACCTGATGAGATTGAATATTGTCATCCTAGGCTTTATGTCCAGAAACGGCTTAACTTTCATACTGGGTGAGAGAAGAAATAAATCACACTTCATCCTCTTTGCCCAGAAACGATTTACAAGTGAGATCAGACTTTGGGAAAGGCCTTTCTGTAAGCAGGAAAAGTAGTACTTCTCCTTTCTGTGTAAACTTCCTACCAAATGAAATTCAGTTGAGTTTTGACTTAGAGATGAAGAACTGGGAGATAAATTATTGCTGAGTTTCTGAAAGTACACAGTTCAGGGTGCAGAGTAGGCTCTTAAAAAATAATTTTAAAAGATTCAATGAATAAAACAAAGAACCACACTGAGTGATTTTTTTTTTTTTTTAGGAATGGGTTACATTATCCTGAACTTATATCTGTGTCCTGAATAGGGTTATTTGTGTAATAGGATCCAGAATGGGGATCCAAGCTGTGGCCTTCCTGCATACTCTGCCATTCCACTGGGCATCCATAGAGAACAGATGAGCGGCAGTTTATTCCCATAAGGACCCTAAGTGTCTCATGGGAGAATCAGTGACTGAATGCAGTGAGGCTCAGAGATATCACAGTTGTTGAAATTAAGTATGAGCACCTCAGTTCTCCGAACATTTTCATCCTTAGGAAGAGACTGTAGGTACTATATCGGTTTCCTATGGCTGCTGTAGCAAATTACCATATCTTTATCACTTAAAACAACATACATTTATTCTCTTGCAGTTCTGGAGGCCAGAGATTCAAACTCACTATCCCTGAGCAGAAATCAACATGAAGCAGAGCTCCTTCCAGAGACTCTTGGAAAACACCCATTCCATGCCTCTTCCAGCTTTTGTAGCTTCACCATCCAATGGCTTGTGGCCACATCACTCCAGTCATCAAGGCCAGCACCTTTGAATCTCCCTCGTCTTTGGCTACAGATCATTTTCTCTTCTTTGTCTGGCATATCTGCCTTTTGTAGGGATACATGTGATTACATTTGGGACCCACCCTGATAATCCAAGAGAATCTCCCCATCTCAAGAATCTTAACTTAATCACATCTGCAAAGACTCTGTCATATACCTCAGCATATACAGATGCCAGGGATTTGGATCTTCAGGGGCCATTATCCAGCCTACTGGGCTTCCCAGGTAGCTCAGTGGTAAAGAATCCACCTGCCAATGCAGGAGACAGGGGTTTAATCCCCAGGTGGCAAAGATCCCCTGAAGGAAGAAATGATAACCTACTCCAGTATTCTTTTTTTTTTTTTTAATAACATTTCTTAAAAGTTAACATGTGCATAATAGGAAACCAAAAAGCACAAGAAGCAAAAAACGAAGTCATTCAGAATCACAAGCAGTTCCACTCCAGTATTCTTGCCTGGAGAATCCCATGGACAGAGCAGCCTGGTGGGCTACAGTCCATACAGTCACAAAGAGTCAGATGCAGCTGGGCGACTGAGCATGCACGCACATCCAGTCTACCGCAGGGAAAGAAGGGGACAACAGAGGACAAGATGGTCGGATGACATCACCAACTCAACAGACATGAGTGTGAGCAAGCTTTGGGAGATGGTGAAGGACAGGGAAGCCTGGCATGCTGCAGTCCATGGGGTTGCAAAGAGTCAGACATGACTGACTGAACAACAACAGGGACACAGCCTGACCAAGGGGCCTGTGACAGAACAGTCTCCTGTCCGGGTCCCCAGAAACTGCTGTCATTCTAGGGTGAAGGGGTGCTGCTACACAATGGCTCCAATTATAGCGATATATGTCAACCTGCTATTTAAATGCAATTTACTTGGCTGTTAGTATAGCTAAGGAAATACAGATCTGCTCACCATTCAGCTACTTTGCATCATGTTGTCAAGCCCTAAATGATTTGTTTTTTTGCCTGGAGCAGAATTTCAATTTAATGAATGCTGTAAAAATGAATGTGAGCATATTTCTGCAGAATTAAGTCATAAAACGTTAAATTTATTATACATTTTTCTGAGGTGGGGCTCATTCGTGACTTCCGTTCCTATCATCTCGTGTTTGCACAACTGATAACTGTCAATTCAACATAAAAACAGTGTTTGAAAATCAGCGGACATTTCACTAAGCTCAGGGCTGAATCTGTCACTGCGAATTCTGTGGTGATTAATATTCTTAGTCTCTTGACTTTGTTGGCAGGAGTTGGGGGTGGTAATGAGTATGATGTCACTCACAGGGGGGTCTAATGTTCACCCAGACACCCAGACATATACAAGATACTTAAACCTTATCTAGAGAATTTTTTTCTGTTCTAATACAGAAAGGAACACTGATATAAGGAATAGGCATAACACTGGCATTAGGAGGGACTCTCAGAGAGTTCAGAGCTCAGCTACAGCTCTGCTGAGAGTTCTGGCAGAACAGGCAGCAAAGAATGTTCCAGAAAGCATCAGAGCAGACCCTCTTGCTAACAACCATCCTCCTGTCAATGAAGGCTCCAATGCCTTTTCCTCTTGCTCTTTATCAGCAGGTGGTGCCTGCCACATTCTTTCCTAATGGCCTAGGAAGGGGATCCCAGTTGCAAAAGTGGCTGTGTGTACAGTTGGGTAGGTTTTATGATGAAAAAGCCGGCCCAAGTCCCTCTTCTTAGGTTTCTGAGAGGCTCAGGATGGCTTGCGAAGGAAAACAGATGCTCAGCAGCTGCCCTCAAGGTTACAAACAACAGCAGCCCCCCTCTCCTCACCAGCCCCTGCAAGTCCCACAAAGAATACATATTCTCCTTCACAAGGACTCCTTCACAAGGACTCACCAGGCCGCCAGTCAATGGTCGACAGAAATGGAAAATCGATTTTAGATTTATCTCTGCTGGGAATTAAGTATATTCCTTAGAAATAATGAGTTATGAGGTCATCGAGGGCTTGTTCTCTTTCCTGCTTGCAGAGGCATTTTAATTTTAGAAGAAAAAGTGACTAATTTAACAGGACATTCTAATTCCAGTGATGTGCTTTTTCCCATGTTAATGTCAGTTGAGCCACAAAAATGTTCATTTTTCTCTCCTCATTATTCCTCAGGGTTCAGGAGGAACTGAGTCGCCAAAGGGGAAAAAGAACTGGGTGGCTCCTGCTCCCTCCACCCACCTTCCAAGCAACAAAATGTAGGTCTGGCCTCATTCAGCCTGTGTTTTCACTGTTCGCTGTGGGGCCATTCAACTCACCAGCAATATACCCACAAGGCAACATTTTCCATGCTTTTTAGATAGTGGAAGGATATAAGGGAGACCATGCTCAGAACCCAGGACATTCAATAGGGTGGGGAGAGGCTTCATAAGCAAAAACAAATTCTCTTATGTTGTTGATTTTCTCACATGATCCTTGTAACATCCCTTGAATGTCACACCATAAACCAGAATTGATACTAGAACCCACATAACACAGTCTGCATTTTTCAGCCCCCTGCTCTCATCTAGTGGTCTCCAAACTTAAGAAGGCATCAGCATCACCTGGAAGGCTTGTCCAAATAAAATGCTGAGCCTCACCTGAGAATTTCAGATTCAGTAGATCAGAGGTTCAGAGTTTGAGAATGGCAACTCTAATGGTTCTCTCTGATCATCAGCAATCATATTCTAAACAGACTCAAGGAAGAGCTTCAAATACAGGATGCCATTCTTCATCTCCTGTTCCCTTCTCTACTTCCTAAAAGAGAAACTGAGAAGGATGGCTGGTATACGCAAGGCCAAGTAGAGAAAAAGAAAAGGGAAGGAAGAAGAGACACCTATTTCTCTTATAACAATGTCTCTCTCAATCCAAATAAACTCTCTATAGTGGACTAGGGCATCCAGAAGACTATGGCTTTGAAGTGAAGCTCCCCTTGGAAGTGAATGCCTCCTTTACATGGGCAGGACTTGACCCTATGGGAATGACTTCTTTTTTTTTCTCCACCATTGCAGCTCGTAGGTTAGTTCTCATGGTTTAGAATACTTTGCATTTCCTATCTTTCTTGAGCTTCCCTGGTGCCATCATTGTGATCCCACAGTCAACTCAGCCACTGAGGCACCCACACAGATGCAACCTCATTACCAATGTTCTCAATGAGTTTGAGTTTTTCTTCCTCTAGGAGGGTGTATCCCTCTTCCTCATATTCTCTCTCTCCCTGTCTTACATTTATTGCTCACATTTTTCTCTGCTGCTGCTGCTAAGTCACTTCAGTCGTGTCCGACTCTGTGCGACCCCATAGATGGCAGCCCATCAGGCTCCCCTGTTCATGGGAATCTCCAGGCAAGAACACTGGAGTGGGTTGCCATTTCCTTCTCCAATTTTTCTCATGAGTGAGTTAATCGCTGGTTGGTTCAATAGTGAATCTGATGCAGTGCAATAAAACACCTGAAATAGAGATAGCCGGGTACTCTGATTACAAAGGGCAAGGATCCAACAGGACTTCTTTCTCCCACCTTTTCTTCCCCAACAACATCTCTATTCTCTACTCTGGACCTTAGAGAGTCTCCCTCCTCCCCTCTCCCATTCTTTGTGATGGTGAAGACTTTCAGAAAGGAGAATAATGATACTAGTCCCCTCAATGATGGCACAGCTTCTGTAACTTAAAACAAGCCCTGAACAAGGGCTGTCATGCCTCTGTAGCCCTCAGAGAGCAAGGGGAGGAGATGTGCTCCTCAGAGATGAAGTTTGGCATGACCAAAGCCTACTTGACTCACACATTAAAGGTTTCTTTTTAGATGGTTTCATCTCAACAAGTCAGAATATAACAATAACAGGAGATAAGGCCTCAAGTTTCACTTGTCAGTATTGAAAGTCTCAAGGGTAGTTATCTCAAACTCCCAAGACTTTATAAAATGAATCAGGTCAGATCAGATCAGTCGCTCAGTCATGTCCGACTCTTTGAGACCCCATGAATTGCAGCACGCCAGGCCTCCCTGTCCATCACCAACTCCCTGAGTTCACTCAGACTCACGACCATCGAGTCAGTGATGCCATCCAGCCATCTCATCCTCTGTCGTCCCCTTCTCTTCCTGCCCCTAATCCCTACCAGCATCAGAGTCTTTTCCAATGAATCAACTCTTCGCATGAGGTGGCCAAAGTACTGGAGTTTCAGCTTTAGCATCATTCCTTCCAAAGAAATCCCAGGGCTGATCTCCTTCAGAATGGACTGGTTGGATCTCCTTGCAGTCCAAGGGACTCTCAAGAGTCTTCTCCAACACCACAGTTCAAAAGCATCAATTCTTCGGCGCTCAGCCTTCTTCACAGTCCAACTCTCACATCCATACATGACCACAGGAAAAACCATAGCCTTAACTAGATGAACCTTTGTTGGCAAAGTAACATCTCTGCTTTTGAATATGCTATCTAGGTTGGTCATAACTTTCCTTCCAAGGAGTAAGCGTCCTTTAATTTCATGGCTGCAGTCACCATCTGCAGTGATTTTGGAGCCCCCCAAAATAAAGTCTGACACTGTTTCCACTGTTTCCCCATCTATTTCCCATGAAGTGATGGGACCAGATGCCATGATCTTCGTTTTCTGAATGTTGAGCTTTAAGCCAGCTTTTTCACTCTCCAGTTTCACTTTCATCAAGAGCCTTTTGAGTTCCTCTTCACTTTCTGCCATAAGGGTGGTGTCATCTGCATATCTGAGGTTATTGATATTTCTCCCGGCAATCTTGATTCCAGCTTGTGTTTCTTCCAGTCCAGCGTTTCTCATGATGTACTCTGCATATAAGTTAAATAAGCAGGGTGACAATATACAGCCTTGACATACTCCTTTTCCTATTTGGAACCAGGCTGTTGTTCCATGTCCAGTTCTAACTGTTGCTTCCTGACCTGCATACAAATTTCTCAAGAGGCAGATCAGGTGGTCTGGTATTCCCATCTCTTGAAGAATTTTCCACAGTTTATTGTGATCCACACAGTCAAAGGCTTTGGCATAGTCAATAAAGCAGAAATAGATGTTTTTCTGGAACTCTCTTGCTTTTTCTATGATCCAGCAGATGTTGGCAATTTGATCTCTGGTTCCACTGCCTTTTCTAAAACCATCTTGAACATCAGGAAGTTCACGGTTCACATATTGCTGAAGCCTGGCTTGGAGAATTTTGAGCATTACTTTACTAGCGTGTGAGATGAGTGCAATTGTGCAGTAGTTTGAGCATTCTTTGGCATTGCCTTTCTTTGGGGTTGGAATGAAAACTGACCTTTTCCAGTCCTGTGGCCACTACTGAGTTTTCCAAATTTGCTGGCATATTGAGTGCAGCACTTTCACAGCATAATCTTTCAGGATTTGGAATAGCTCAACTGGAATTCCATCACCTCCACTAGCTTTGTTCGTACTGATGCTTTCTAAGGCCCACTTGACTTCACATTCTAGGATGTCTGGTCACACCATCATGATTATCTGGGTCGTGAAGATCTTTTTTGTACAGTTCTTCTGTGTGTTCTTGCCATCTCTTCTTAATATCTTCTGCTTCTGTTAGGTCTGTACCATTTCTGTCCTTTATCGAGCCCATCTTTGCATTAAATGTTCCTTTGGTATCTCTAATTTTCTTGAAGAGATCTCTAGTCTTTCCCATTCTGTTGTTTTCCTCTATTTCTTTGCATTGGTCACTGAAGAAGGCTTTCTTATCTCTTCTTGCTATTCTTTGGAACTCTGCATTCAGATGTTTATATCTTTCCTTTTCTCCTTTGCTTTTCGCTTCTCTTCTTTCCACAGCTATTTGTAAGACCTCTCCAGACAGCCATTTTGCTTTTTTGCATTTCTTTTCCATGGGGATGGTCTTGATCCCTGTCTCCTGTACAATGTCATGAACTTCATTCCATAGTTCATCAGGCACCCTATCTATCAGATCTAGGCCCTTAAATCTATTTCTCACCTCCACTGTATAATCATAAGGGATTTGATTTAGGTCCTCATTCCATATTTCATCTATCAGATTTAGGCTCTTAAATCTATTTCTCACTTCCACTGTATAATCATAAGGGATTTGATTTAGGTCATACCTGAATGGTCTAGTGGTTTTCCCTACTTTCTTCAATTTCAGTCTGAATTTGGCAATAAGGAGTTCGTGGTCTGAGCCACAGTCAGCTCCTGGTCTTGGTTTTGCTGACTGTATAGAGCTTCTCCATCTTTGGCTGCAAAGAATATAATCAATCTGATTTCGGGGTTGACCATCTGGTGATGTCCATGTATAGAGTCTTCTCTTGTATTGTTGGAAGAGGGTGTTTGTTATGACCAGTGCATTCTCTTGGCAAAACTCTACTAGTCTTTGTCCTGCTTCATTCCATATTCCAAGGCCAAATTTGCCTGTTACTCCAGGTGTTTCTTGACTTCCTACTTTTGCATTCCAGTCCCCTATAATGAAGAGGACATCTTTTTTGGGTGTTAGTTCTAAAAGGTCTTGTAGGTCTTCATAGAACCGTTCAACTTCAGCTTCTTCAGCGTTACTGGTTGGGGCATAGACTTGGATTACTGTGATATTTAATGGTTTGCCTTGGAAACGAACAGAGATAGGGTTTGCCTAAAATGGGAAAGGGAATTTAACATTTGTGGACACCTACAATATACCAGGCACTAAGTGAGAGATGCCAGCTATGTGCTGTTTAATTTAGTCACCATAATAGCACTCAGAGGTTGGATTGACAATTTCATAGTTAAGAGAGCTGAGGCTGAGAGGTTATGTAATTTGCCCAAGATCAAATTGAGCCAAGACTGGAACCAAGACTTGTCTTTCTTCTATATTAGGTGGCCTTCTTGGAAAGGATATAGTAAATAAAGATGGCAGAATGGAAGACAAAGATAAGCAACCTGAAAAGGAAAGTCAAGAGCGAGCGTACAATGGAAAAACATCAAAGACGTTTGCAGGGATTGTGCAACCAAAACATTTCCCATTCTGACACTAATTCCAATGTGTGTTTTTTCAACCTGCCACCAAGCAATTAACTCAATTTTCTATGGCTACTGACCAGATGTCCCACAAGTATAACTCAATTCTGACACTGTCTACCTAGAGATAATGTCAGATTCCACAAGTTAAGCATTCGGTCCCACAAGACTGCACCCCCACTTCAGATGCCAATTGCAAGTCAGTGTTGTCACTTTTGTTACCAGTTACAAACCAGAGGTTCCTGCAACCACTCAGGTTTGATTCATTCACTAGTTCAACTCACAGAACTCAGGATATTAGTTTACCTACTAGATTGCCAGTTGACTACAAAGCATACCAAAGGATATTACTCGTATAATATGAAAATACCTAGGTCAAGGCCTTGAAGGTAAGAATTTCTGCCCCATGGAGTTTGGGGCCCAGCACATGGATGTGTTCTATTTGGTTCACCAACATGGAGGCTCTCAGAAACCACATCCTTTTGGGGTTTTATGGAGGCTTCTTTACACAGGCATGGTTAATTAAGTCATTGGCAATGGGCTGGTGAATTCAACCTGCAGCCCCTCTCCCCAGAGGTCAGAAGGTGGGGCTGAAATTTCAAACTGTCTAATCAAGGCTGGTTCCCCTAGCAAGCAGCCCCCACCCTTCGGTTACCTAGGAGCTTTCCAAAAGTCACCTTATTAACACAAAATGAGCTACCTTAATCAATTAGGGTGGAAGGTGTGTGTGTGTGTGTGTGTGTGTGTGACTCAGTCTTCTCCAACTCTTTGTGACCCCATGGACTGTAGCCCAGCAGGCTCTTCTGTCCATGGAATTTTCCAGATGAGCATACTGGAGTGGATTGCCATTTCCTACTTCCTTTAAGAAATTCCAAATGTGCTAGGAGTTCTGTGCCAGAAACAGGGAGGCAAACAAACCATACATTTCTAATAATAATTCACAATAAAACAACATTTTAAAAAACACTAAAGACAGGCAGGCATTTTGAAGAAAGACAAATTTGAGAATTAATGAGAGGCACTAATAGAAAGTTTCAGGATAGATAAGAATTTGACCTATTGATAAGAAAAGGAAGAAAGAAGAAAGAGCACCAAATGCTTGCCCAGGAATATATGAATGCACTAAAACAAAGATGCTGCAGAAACATGACCAGGATGCTGGAGAATAGGAATGTGGACAACACCAACTAAAGGCAAGTGTTTCTTTAGTCTTGTTTAAAAGCAGAGAAGGAAATACAAATAAGAACAAGGTTCTCAAAGTGGTAAACCCTATAAGTTGCCCAAAGCAGAGAGAAGAAGAAAAGGAAGAGGAGGGTGAAGGTGAGGGAGGGACTGGAGTAGGAGCTGGAGGAGAAGGGGAAGCGGGGGAGGGAGAGAGAAGCCTGGGGAGATGAGTGGAGAGGAGCAAGACACAGGCGGAAAAATATGTTTCTAGTGTTTCTGAAAAACAGACGTGCAATATTTTTATGTTTGTAGAAACACTGAGTTTCTCTTAATGAGGGAAAATACAAAATAGCTCTGCTAAATCTCAAAATAAAACCAGAGACAAGGCTAAAGTGCTAATACCAATGAGGGGTTCTTCAGGGAAAGAAGTTATGTGACTAAGAAAGCTGAGCTCCACTTTTTCCTTCAAGATACCTGGAAAAACCCTGGAGAATTCAATTCCCTTCCTTTCCTTGCCTTTTTTGGGTTATTACTAAGGTGCAGGCAGCCAGATACCGTCACAACGCCCAGGCAATAAAGGCTTGGGTGGAAAGACAGACCTGTTACTCTCTCTTTTACAGCTGGGAGTACATGGTGCTGGTTAGGATTTACACCAGGTCTGAAAATGCCCCCAAGGTGGCTTCTGTCCACAGGCTAACTAATCCAGTCTCAGTTATAGATCCCTCCAGTTCCCTATTCCAAGTAGCTGTCTTTATCGACTATAGGAGAGTAACTGAGGTCAATTGCCACTGAATGATGCACACCATACCATCTTTTTATGTCCGCTTAGTGAGACAGTTCCAACAGAGAGAGATTTTCCCCGGGGCCCCCCAGTGAGTTGCTCTCTGGGCTTCTCTGCTCCTTACAGTTACAGGTTATGCACAAGCTAATGGGGCTAATTGCTCCAGCTGAAGCCCCTGTACCATTTCCCTGCCTCCTGCCTGAATGTCATTGTCTTCTTGGGCTTCTGGGTTTTCACATTTTGTAGTCTTCATCATTTAACTGCTGCTGGAAAGAGGGGAAGTTACCACAACTGGAGGTTGGTGGCCTTGACTGTTGTTCTCTGCTCCAGAGAGATTTTGTTTTTCGAATCATAGAATCAAGTGATTTAAGAAAAAGAATCCTCAGTGCTCAGGCTCTGCCTTTCAGCTTCAAAGCCTTTTACAAGCTGCAATTCATTAAACACAATAATCGTTTGAGGTCAGTGGTCCGACCTCTGCAGAGAGAGGGGCCAAGGCCTCCCACCCCACCCTCTTTCTTTTTGTGTTCCCGACCACAGCAGGCAGGATGGGGCGGGATGAGGGTGCTCCCAGTGGGCGGCCACCCATGGCCCTCTGCCCAGGCCTGCCTTTCCCTTCCTCCCTGCCAGGGCTCCACGCTCCACTTACCCATCGGGAACACGATCTTCCCTCCTCCAGGCTGCATTTGTCTGCCTTTCACAAAACAGTCAACCCACATTTTTTTTCCTTTATGTAAGTGAGGAATCTCCTAGCCAGAGAGCCCAACCAAGCATGACATTTCTCCCCTGGAATGGATTTCTACCTGCTTGACCACTTGAGGACCAACAGCCAAGAAGGATCACACCCTCTGTCAACATGAGACCAAGCCAGCGTGTCGCCCATAGCAGGCAGGCCCATTACCCCAACATGTGCCCTGGGCATCCCAGCCAGACCCAGGTACCTGTGGGCAGCTCCCCATCCTCTGCTGCCGAGTGGTTGCCTCT
This sequence comes from Bos javanicus, assembly GCF_032452875.1. Taxonomy (NCBI): domain Eukaryota; kingdom Metazoa; phylum Chordata; class Mammalia; order Artiodactyla; family Bovidae; genus Bos; species Bos javanicus. The sequence continues at coordinate 11,004,408 of NC_083887.1, read as the reverse complement.
CCAGAGGGTGTGTGGGCATAGCATATCATGGGTCTTGGGTATCAGGGTCACCAAAACAAAGAGTTATGTGGTCTACAAGCTCCCGTGAGTCTTCCCACAATTTGTAAGCCTCATTTTGCTCGCTTTCCATTCTTCCACATGGCCCCTACCCAGACCCTTACTTTGAGAGAGGGGAAAAAATAATAAAGCACCCACAAGGCCTGACCATGGTATATTAAGTTTCATAAGACAATGCTGAATTGATTTTTTTAAATTTTATTTTATTTTTAAACTTTACATAATTGTATTAGTTTTGCCAAATATCAAAATGAATCCACCACAGGTATACATGTGTTCCCCATCCTGAACCCTCCTCCCTCCTCCCTTCCCATACCATAGAACAGTCTTATGGACTCTGTGGGAGAGGGGGAGGGTGGGAAGATTTGGGAGAATGGCATTGAAACATGTAAAATATCATGTATGAAATGAGATGCCAGTCCAGGTTCGATGCACGATACTGGATGCATGGGGCTAGAGAACTGAATTGATTTTTATAATTCTTCTTTCCTCCTAGTTCCTTCCCTCTCCTCAACTCTGCCCACTAGTTTAAGGAAAAACAAGCCTAGTATCCCCTTAAAATACCACATTCATAATTCTAGTGTAAGAATGCAAATTTGGTCTACTTTTCACTGCTGAGCATTTCCCATTGGTACTGAAAACAATCATGAGTTTCATCCAGGAACAACCTGAGAAGCAAAACCTTGTGCCCGGCTCTTCGTGGGCCAGAGTTCATGCGGGTAAAAGATGAGTAGCCACACCCCACGCTGGGCCTTCCCCCTCTGGTGCCTTCTTCATCAGAACTCGACCAACCTCTCTGCCTTTTCTCCAGGTCTGCATACGGTTTCTCCACTGCTCTCTCCTCCTGCCCCAAGGTCCATATCCTGCCCTCCCACTGAAGGCTCAGCATCTCTCCTAGCAACTTCACCAAGGCTTTTCTATCTGCTCCAGCCCAAATGGATCCCTCTCTTCTCTGAATTCTTTACATGTTTGTGCTCATCAATACTCAAAATCATAATTTTGGACCTCAAAGGAGCCTAGATTCCCATGCTGTCCATTTACAGACTAGAAAATAGAGTCATTCTGAGTAGCAGTGAGTCTCCCTATGTCTTACAGCTGGTTTGTAGAAGGGCAAGACAAGAATCTGAGTCCCCTGGCAATGACTTGCACAACCACCTCCCCTGCAGAAGTTGCCAGAGACAGAGATGCCTGAAAATCCCTAAGGGCATTGGGCAGGGGATACTTCAGTTCAGTTCAGTTCAGTTGCTCAGTTGTGTCCGACTCTTTGCGACCCCATGAATCACAGTACACCAGCCTCCCTGTCCATCACCAACTCCCGGAGTTCACTCAAACTCACGTCCATCGAGTCGGTGATGCCATCCAGCCATCTCATCCTCTGTCATCCCCCTCTCCTCCCACCTTCAATCTTTCCCAGCATCAGGGTCTTTTCCAATGAGTCAACTCTTCGCATGAGGTGGCCAAACTATCAGAGTTTCAGCTTCAGCATCATTCCTTCCAAAGAACATCCAGGACTAATCTCCTTTAGGATGGACTGGTTGGATCTCCTTGCAGTCCAAGGGACTCTCAAGAGTCTTCTCCAACACCACAGTTCAAAAGCATCAATTCTTTGGTGCTCAGCTTTCTTCACAGTCCAACTCTCACATGACCACTGGAAAAACCATAGCCTTGACTAGATGGACCTTTGTTGGCAAAGTAATGTCTCTGCTTTTGAATATGCTATCTAGGTTGGTCATAACTTTCCTTCCAAGGAGTAAGTGTATTTTAATTTAATGGCTGCCATCACCATCTGCAGTGATTTTGGAGCCCCCAAAAATAAAGTCTGACACTGTTTTCACTGTTTCCCCATCTATTTCCCATGAAATGATAGGACCAGATGCCATGATCTTAGTTTTCTGAATGTTGAGCTTTAAGTTGGCTTAAAAGGCATACTTAGTCCTTCTAAAAAGCCATTGAGGCAAAAGGCTACTGCTTTCAGCAGAATTCATGTCATTCCTCTGTCAGGCCACAGGCTGGGACCCTTTGGACAGAGAACATTCAGATGTCACTAACATATTCAAAGTGAAAAACTATCACTTTATTGTGAAATTAATTGGCACCAACCTGACCATGAAGACACACTGTATAACAGAATTTGGTTATAAAGAGGAGGTCACGATGACTCAGAAGATATGTGTATTAAATTGGTCTTTTAAAATAACTTCAAACTTATAGTTTAAAGAACTTTTTTTTGAACCTTTTGAGATTAAGTTGCTGACAAGATGTGCAATGACACCCCAACTCAAAAAATACTTAAGTGCCTAATTCCCACTAAAAAAGATATTGTCCTACATAATATAAACATCAAATTCCAGACACTAAGAATGCTATATAGAGAAGGAAGGAAGGGGAAGTCCCTCAGTCGTGTCCGACTCTTTGTGACCCCTTGGATTGTAGCCCACCAGGCTCCTCCATCCATGGGATTTTCCAGGTGAGAGTACTGGAGTGGGTTGCCATTTCATTCTCCAGACAATGATATATAACTAGTCTCTAATTCACAGCACTCATTCAAGTTTTGCCAATTGTCCAAATAATGTTCTTTATGGTAAATGCACCCAGTTCAGGATTGTGTATTAGATTTAGTTGTCATGTCTTTTAATCCCCAGCAATTCAGAACAATTCTTTGGTCTTCCCTTGAGATTTGTAATTTCAACACTTTTGGAAAGAATACAGGCCAATTATTTCATAGGAAATCCCTCAATCTGCATTTATCTTCATGAATAGATTAGATTTTGCACTTTCGTCTAGTCAAGGCTATGGTTTTTCCAGTGGTCATGTATGGATGTGAGAGTTGGACTGTGAAGAAGGCTGAGCGCCAAAGAATTGATGCTTTTGAACTGTGGTGATGGAGAAGACTCTTGAGAGTCCCTTGGACTGCAAGGAGATCCAAGCAGTCCATTCTGAAGGAGATCAGCCCTGGGATTTCTTTGGAAGGAATGATGCTAAAGCTGAAACTCCAGTACTTTGGCCACCTCATGCAAAGAGTTGATTCATTGGAAAAGACTCTGATGCTGGTAGGGATTAGGGGCAGGAGGAGAAGGGGACGACAGAGGATGAGATGGCTGGATGGCATCACTGACTCGATGGACGTGAGTCTCAGTGAACTCTGGGAGTTGGTGATGGACAGGGAGGCCTGGCGTGCTGCGATTCATGGGGTCTCAAAGAGTCGGACACGACTGAGCAACTGATCTGATCTGATAGAGATATCACAGAACTGATGCTCTTATTATATCTCAGGTGGTACATCAATTTGTCCCCTTGACATTAACCCTTTATGATGAGCAGAATAATATATCATCAAAACATATGAAGCAAAGACCTCAGACTTATGAAGGAATTTATAGAAGTACAATATTGTCACCCTGCTTATTTAACTTATATTGCAGAGTACATTATACAAAATATTGGCCTGGATGACTCAAGCTGGAATCAAGATTTCCAGAAGAAATATCAACACTTCAGATATGCAGATGATACCACTTTCATAGCAGAAGTGAAGAAGAACTAAAGAACCTCTTGATGAAGGTGAAAGAGGAGAGTGAAAAAGCTGGCTTAAAACTCAACATTCAAAAAAGCAAAGATCATGGCATCTGTTCCCATCACTTCATGGCATATAGATGGGGGAAAAGTGGAAACAGTGTCAGATTTCATTTTCTTGGGCTCCAAAATCACTGTGGACAGTGATTGCAGCCACAAAATTAAAAGACACTTACTCCTTGGAAGAAAAGTTATGACAAACCTAGACAGTGTATTAAAGAGCAGAAGCATCATTTGCCAGCAAAAGTCTGTGTAGTCAAAGCTACAGTTTTTCCAGTAGTCACATATGGATGTGAGAGTTGGATCCTAAAGGAGGCTGAGTGCTGAAAAATTGATGCTTTTGAACTGTGGTGCTAGAGAAGGCTCTTGCAAGTCCCTTGGACTGCAAGGAGATCAAACCAGTCAATTGAAAAGGAAATCAACCCTGAATATTCATTGGAAGGACTGATGCTGAATCTGAAGCTCCAATGCTTTGGCCACCTGATGTGAAGAGCCGACTCACTGGAAAAGACCCTGATGTTGGGAAAGACTGAAAGCAGGAAGAGAAGGGGACAACAGAGGATTCGATCATTGGATGGCATCACTGACTCAATGGAGATGAGTTTGAGCAAACTCAGGGAGACAGTGAAGGACAGAGAAGCCTGGAGTGCTGTAGTTCATGGGGTCGCAAAGAGTCAGACATGACTTAGCAACGCAACAACAACACAGAAACACAATAATAGGGGAAACATTAACAACATACCTTTTTTTTTTTTTTTGGTAGATTGGAGTCAAGAAAGAGAAAGAGAATTTGAGAAATATAATTGATATATAGTTGGCTCATTTAATACATATTGACTTTTGGACCAAAAAGACAGATAAATATTTTTCCCTATATTGGGTTACTAAGAAAACAGTAATAACTTTCCCACATAAGACATTTAATATTTTATTTTAATAATGAAAGTATTAAAAAGTAAATCACTATGTGATTACTTAAAGATCCCTTTAGAAATGATTCTTGGGACAAAGAAAAAATCAAAACTGTAATTAAAGAATCCTTCAGCTCAGTTCAGTCACTCAGTCATGTCCGACTCTTTGTGACCCCGAGAATCACAGCACACCAGACCTCCCTGTCCATCACCAACTCCCGGAGTTCATCCAAACGCAGGTCTATCAAATCGGTGATGCCATCCAGCCATCTCATCCTCTGTCATCCCCTTCTCCTCCTGCCCCCAATCCCTCCCAGCATCAGAGTCTTTTCCAATGAGTCAACTCTTCACATGAGGTGGCCAAAGTATCGGAGTTTCGGCTTTAGCATCATTCCTTCCAAAGAAATCCCAGGGCTGATCTCCTTCAGAATGGACTGGTTGGATCTCCTTGCAGTCCAAGGGACTCTCAAGAGTCTTCTCCAACACCACAGTTCAAAAGCATCAATTCTTCGGCGCTCAGCCTTCTTCACAGTCCAACTCTCACATCCATACATGACCACAGGAAAAACCATAGCCTTGACTAGACGGACCTTTGTTGGCAAAGTAATATCTCTGCTTTTGAATATGCTATCTAGGTTGGTCATAACTTTCCTTTCAAGGAGTAAGCGTCTTTTAATTTCATGGCTGCAGTCACCATCTGCAGTGATTTTGGAGCCCAGAAAAATAAAGTCTGCCACTTAGAACGTTATAAATATAAGGACAGGATTTGCACCAACATGGATGGACCTAGAGATACTGAGTGAAGAAAGTCAGATAAAGAAATATCATATGACATCCTTTATATATGGAAGCTAAAGAGATGACACAAATTAGCTTACAAAATAGAATAGACTCACCGACTTAGAGAACAAATTTATGTTTACCAGGGGAAAGGATTGGGGGAAGGGATAGTTAGGGAGTTTGGGATGTACACACTGCTATATTTAAAATGGGTAACCAACAAGGGCCAACAGTACAGCACATAAACTCTGCTCAGTGTTATGTGGCAGCCTGGATGGGAGGGGAGTTTTGGAGAGAATATGCTATGCTATGCTATGCTAAGTCGCTTCAGTTGTGTCCGACTCTGTGCGACCCCATAGACGGCAGCCCACCAGGCTCCGTCGTCCCTGGGATTCTCCAGGCAAGAATACTGGAGTGGGTTGCCATTTCCTTCTCCAGTGCATGAAAAGAGAAGAGTGAAAGTGAAGTCGCGAATGGATACATGCATTTGGATGGCTGAGTCTGTACGCTGTTCACCTGAAACTATCAGAACATTGTTAATTATCTACGTGCGTTCATGTGTTGTCGCTTCAGTCGTGTCTGACTCTGTGCGACCCCATGGACTGTAGCCCGCCAGGCTCCTCTGTCCGTGGGATTCTCCAGGCAAGAATGCTGGAGTGGGTTGCCATGTCCTCCTCCAGGGGATCTTCCCGACCCAGGGATAGAATCTATGTCTCTTAAGCCTCTTGCATTGGCAGGCAGGTTCTTAACCGCTAGCACCACCTGGGAAGCTGGCTATACCCCAAGACAAAATAAAAAGCTTTAAAAATAAATAAATATAAGGGCAAGAAGAATCTATGATTACTCAAGTAGTGTGTAATGCTTCAGAATTATACAGATGAATGAAATTATATAAAGTTCCCAGAAACAGAGTTCATATATAAGTACTTCATATATCAGCAAGGTGGCATTTTGTATCAGTGAAGGATGATGCTATTATTTAATAAACGGTGCTGGGAAAACAGGTTAATCTCAAGATGTCAGGGGAGGAAGTGAGACTTCTTCCTTATACTATGTACCCAAAATTACAAATGATTAAAGTGAAGTGAAGTGAAGTGAAGTCACTTCAGTCATGTCCGACTTTTTGTGACCCCATGGACTGTAGTCTACCATGCTCCTCCGACCATGGGATTTTCCAGGCAAGAGTACTGGAGTGGGTTACTTAAAATCTTATTTCTAAATATTAGAAAAAAGGTGACTATTCTATCCTACAGGAGAAACAATCTCCCTAAATAGCATCATATATAGATAGCCTGAAGTTAAAAGATGAGTCCATTTGATTATATAATATTTGAACAATTACAAACTAAAATTAAAGGAATTTATTAATCTTTAATAAAAAGATTCAAATTAAAATGACATAGAAATTTCTACTTCTCAACTAGACAAAGATTAACAAAGAAACAGTCTATCCAATGTAGACTGTAAAGAGAAACAGATATTTCATATATTACTGATACAAATATAATTTAGAACAATTTTACTAGAGAGAAACACGTCAGTGTGTATAAAAAATTTAACATGAGCATTCCACTTCTAGAAATGTATTCTAAATATGTACTTATAAAGGTGAACAAAGACTTCAGTTAAAATTAGAGACAACCTACATGTCCAACAATGGAGGTTTGATTGACTAAATTAAGGTACATGAAAAAGATGGGATAATAGCTCTTAAATTCATTTTATAGAAAAACATATAATGCTGAGTAAGAAAGGATGTATGACATATTCCTCCTTTAGTTAAAAATATATACACACCAACAATAAATAACTTTATATACATTTAATATATGTTTATATGTGTGTGTATAAATATATATATGTGTGTATAAATATATCTATATGTGTATATATATATGAAAAAGGGCTTCCCTGGTTACTCAGTAGTAAAGAATCTGCCTGGTAATACAGGAGACACAGGTTTGATCCCTGGGTTGGGAAGATTCCCTGGAGAAGGAAATGGCAACCCACTCCAGTATTCTTGCCTGGGAAATCCCACGGACAGAGGCACTAGGTGGGCTACAGTCCATGAGATTGCAAAAAAGAGTCAGACATGACTTAGCAACTAAAACAACAAATGTGTGATGTCAAAAAGACCAGATGAATTTATGTAAAAATATTAACATCATGAGAAACGCTGGGCTGGAGGAAACACAAGCTGGAATCAAGATTGCCGGGAGAAATATCAATAACCTCAGATATGCAGATGCAGAGAAGGCAATGGCACCCCACTGCAGTACTCTTGCCTGGAAAATCCCATGGACAGAGGAGCCTGGTAGACTGCAGTCCATGGGGTTGCTAAGAGTCGGACATGACTGAGTGACTTTATTTTCACTTTTCACTTTCATGCATTGGAGAAGGAAATGGCAACCCACTCCAGTGTTCTTGCTTGGAGAATCCCAGGGACAGTGGAGCCTGGTGGGCTGCCGTCTACGGGGTTGCACAGAGTCGGACACGACTGAAGCGAGTTAGCAGCAGCAGCTATGCAGATGGCACCACCCTTATGGCAGAAAGTGAAAAAGAACTAAAGAGCCTCTTGATGAAAGTGAAAGAGGAGAGTGAAGAAGTTGGCTTAAAGCTCAACATTCAGAAAACGAAGATCAGGGCATCTGGTCCTATCACTTCATGGCAAATAGATGGGGAAACAGTGGCTAACTACTTTTCTAGGCTCCAAAATCACTGCAGATGGTAATTGAAGCCATGAAATGAAAAGATGCTTACTCCTTGGAAGGAAAGTTATGACCAACCTCGATAGCATATTCAAAAGCAGAGACATTACTTTGCCAACAAAGGTGCATCTAGTCAAGGCTATGGTTTTTCCTGTGGTCATGTATGGATGTGAGAGTTGGACTGTGAAGAAAGCTGAGCACTGAAGAATTGATGCTTCTGAACTGTGGTGTTGGAGAAGACTCTTGAGTCCCTTGGACTGTAAGGAGCTCCAACCAGTCCATCCTAAAGGACATCAGTCCTGGGTGTTCATTGGAAGGATTGATGTTGAACCTGAAACTCTAATATTTTGGCCACCTGATCTGAAGAGCTGACTCATTTAAAAAGACCTTAATACTGGGCAAGTTTGAAGGCAGGAGGAGAAGGGGATGACAGAGGATGAGATGGTTAGATGGTATCACTGACTCAATGGTCATGAGTTTGGGTGAACTCTGGGAGTTGGTGATGGACAGGGAGGCCTGGCGTACTGTGGTTCATGGGGTCGCAAAGAGTGGGATACAACTGAGCAACTGAACTGAACTGAACTGAATTAACACATTAACAAGAGTTGTCCCCATTTAGACGATTTTTGTTTTCCTATTGGTATTGTAGTTTTCATGTTTTCTATAGTGAGCATGGATGTTTTTATAAACAGGAAAAGAAAATCCACTATTAAAAAGAAAAAAATGATTGAGCCCTTTAATGACAGTCACTAAATTTTTTTCTCCCCAAAATTGCTGGTAATGAGCTTAGTTCAATAAGTCAAAGCCAGATATACTCAGGCTGCCTTCTCCCCCATCCCTACTCATCCACCCCTCCTCCTATGGCTGCATCCCCAGAGTGCTCCTGGGTATACTTTGTACACAAACTGCTCCTTCTCTGAGCTCTGTCCTGGGTTCCTGGAATAAGGAAGCACCAGGGAATCCCCTGTCCTGAGCCCTGGGGTTCCACAGCAGCTCCAGTCTTCCACCCCCCACCCCTGTGGACAGTGCACCCTCAAGCAGACACATCCCTGCATGATTCTGCTGAGCCCCAGCCAACCCCAACACAATGGGAACTCCACAGCTTCCACAGAAAGGAAGCCAAGCGAAGAGTCCAGTGTGGTCAGAACAAAGTGTCCAAGTTGCAGAGTAGAGGGCAGCCTGTGGCAATTGTTGTCACTAACCATGTGTCCAGGCTGACAACAGAGACCCATGGAATGGCAGTGACTAACCAGAGCATCTGAGGCCAGTCTGGGATGATTTTTTTCACAAGCAGACACGAATCGCTCTACAATAATTGAGATTAACTGTGTAGAACAAAGCTAAGATGACATTGCCTCTATTCCCCCAGGCACTTGGCCTAGGCGAGCCTGGCTTCTCTAGACTTCTCCAACAAAAGAGAGAGGGGAGATGGACAGTAGATGGAGTAGGTTCCAGGCCACAAAGCACAGTGATATTGAAAGCTTCTCTTAGCATCTAAGCCCCTCCCCACTGTGTGTGTGCTCAGTCGCTCAGTCATGTCCGACTCTTTGCGGAGCCTAGCCCGCCAGGCTCCTCTGTCCATGGGATTTCCCAGGCAAGACTACTGGTGTGGGTAGCCATTTCCTTCTCCAGGGGATCCTCCCAACCCGGGGATCAAACCCTTGTCTCTTGCATCTCCTGAATTGGCAGGTGGATTCTTTACCACTGTGACACCTAGAAGCCACCCCATTAGCTTCTGTCAAAAGGAAATGAAAGTGAAAGAGTCCATTGAATACTCCAGGCCAGAAAACTGGAGTGGGTAGCCTTGCTCTTCTCCAGGGGATCTTCCCAATTCAGGGATGGAACCCAGGTCTTCCACATTGCAGGCAGATTCTTTATCAGCCGAGCCACCAGGGAAGCCCAACTTCTGTCAACTAAAGTAATTTCTAGAAACCTAAAGACAATCAATCCATGGTGATCCATGTGAGTGGATGCGTGGCCTTCTCCTCAGAGGGCCCATTAAAAACAGCATGGCGGGCAGGGCATTCTGGGGAGAGGAGGCAATGATGAAGGTGTTTGCTAAGTGACCAGATCTGGGAGGAAGCCATGAGTGATGCAGGGGCCACAGCAGGGCTCCAGGGCCATCAGGGAAGAGGGAAACCAGAAAAGGGGTGTTTCAAGCAGGGTGCAGAGGTTTGAAGACATAGTTTACCTCATTCTTTTGTCCTGGCCAGCCCTGGGTTTGGGGTTTCCACCTATCTTCAGTGTGGTATTCAGGGGAAAAGAGTTGGTACTCAGCTGAGATCCATCAGATTCTGGTTCTGCACTGAGGGTAATCATTGGTATCAGTCTGGTTATTTGGAAGAAAATTTCATATAAAATACATATGTGTTTAACATTTTGAAGGGTCTATTAATTTTCACATGCTGAGCTCTGAAGCTTTGGCTTGAATGGCAAGCACTGAACCGTGACCAGATCTTTCTGTCTCCTTCGCCATCCATTGTAACTTCCCTGTCTAGTGTCCTAGCTTTCCTGAGAGCTTCCTTCTTCAGGGAGTGGAGGATGGAGAGTGGCAGGCATGAAAGAGAAGCCAAGACTACTGAACATCAATGGGTTCCAGCCATGTATCGGCCCAAACTCACTGTAATATGTTCCTGTTTCTAGAGGTCATATTATTTTCCCTTAACCCAGTGAGTTAAGAAGGGAATTAGATTGTAGTGTTTCATGATATGAAGCTCATTTTGCCTACAGATACACGAGGCCCCCCAGTTAATTATAGCTCATGCCTATCCTCTAAGATGTCTTAAGGACCCCAGACTACTCCAGGCAGGGGACATGAAGAGCCAAAGTCACATCTCAACATGAATCCAGGAAAAGCCCCTTTATTCTGTACAGTCAGCTCTGTGGATTCAGTGAAATTTTTTTCTTGGTCTACAAGAAGCTTAGAAAACATTTTGAGGAAATGATTTCAGTACTCATGTTTTGTCATGCGTAATTCAGTAAAGAGACTCCTTGGGAAACATCTCATATCAGTGGACTTTGATAATGCCAAATGTTTTCTTTGTGCCTTGCATATTGCTCTAAATTATGAATCCTAAATTAGGCTTGCTATATTGTTGTTACTGTAAGTGATATTTATGCTGTTGATGATATATACATTTAAAAAAATGATCATGGAGGGCTGGTTCTGCATGTAAACCAGTAACAGATCCCTGACATATTACAAATTGGAGGAACGATGGAAAGAGTGAGAAAAAAAGAAAGCTAGAAATAAAAGTCTCCTTCCTCCCACTCTTCTCCTTCATCAAAGTGGCTTTGTTTTTGTCTCTCTTTTTTTTTTTAAGGAAAACAAGGAGTGTTTTTTATTTTTTCATATATCATAGTCTTTTAGAGACATCTCCATTAAAAATAAACAGAGGTTCTTACTAAATTGTTCCAAGTTTACATTCTTTGATGAGTTTGGGCAGGCAGGAGAGAGAAATATTTTCCCTAAGTGGCCACCTGGCAACTAAAGTGAACAAAAGTTCTCCCGTCTCTTGACCCCTCTCCTGAGAACTCCCTTGCTTAATTCAAGTCTTGTATTTGCTTTGGGCTTTCATTCAATACAGTGGGTCTTCTCTGCAGGAGAGTCATTCCAGTCCCACAGACAGCCCTGGTTCTAGGTTCTCCTTTCCTATGAATCATGTATTAAATCACCTAATTTCCAATTTCTGTTTATGGGGAGGATTTATTTTTTTTAAAAATCTACCTTAATGTCTTACGTCCAATTGCACTGATTCTCTTTAGACCATTAGAATTTCAGAAAAATCAAAGTCAATAGTAGCCACTGGCATAAGGATATAAAGATGCAATTGTATTGAGAGAAATAAATTTTTATATTTAAGGTCAACTGATTTTTGACACAAAATTCAATGAGGAAAGAATAATCATTTTAACAAACAATGTTGGGAAAATTGTATGTCCACCTGAGGAAAGGCAAACTCAGACATCATACCATACACAAAAATTAACTTAAGATGGATCAGAGACCTAAATGTGAAAGCCAAAATATAAAACGTTTGGGAGAAAAAGGGAAAAAAGTCTTCAGAAACTTGGGGTAGGCAAAAATATCCTTGATACAACACCAAAAAAGTATGAGCCATGAAAAGAAAAACACTGATAACTCAAACTTTATTAAAATTCAAAATTTTGTGCTTCAAAGACATGATTAAGAAAATGAAAAGATAAGCCGCAGACTGGGAGAAAATATATTTTTGCAAATTACATACATGGTAAAGGACTGTCAACCAGAATATATAAAAAAACTCTTTAAAACAAAAAATTCATATAAAAGTTGACCTAAGGTATGAATCAACATTTCACCAAAGAAGATATATGAATACAAATAAGCTCACAAAAGAAAGTTCCACCTCATTAGTCATTAGAAGAATGGAAATCAAAACCACAATGAGGTATCATGCCCACTAGAATGGCTATAATCAAAAAGACAGATAATAGCAAATGTTGTCCAAGATGTGGAGAAACAGGAAACCTCACACAGTGCTAGCAAGAATATAAAATGGTACAGATGCTTTGAAAAGAGTTTTACAGTTTCTTAAAACTTAAACATAAATTTACCCTATGACCCAGGAATTCCAGACCTACTCATTTAACCAAGAGAAATGGTAACATACGTCCACACTAAGACCTGCACGCAAATATTCACAGCCATATTGTTCATAATAGCTTAGAAGTGGACATAACCCAAATGTCCATAAATTGATGAGTAAACAAAATACGGTATATTCATACATTGGAATATTCTCAGCAATAAAAGGAATGAAATATTGATACATACTACAACATTAATAAACTTCAAAGAAAGACTACATATTGAATGATTCCATTTATATGAAATGTAAAGAAACTGCATGAGATATAAAGAAATGTAAAGAAACAGGAAGTAAACTAGAGATTGTCTGAGGCTGGGGATAGGAAAAAGATTAGGTAAAATGGATATGAGAAACTTCACTATAGTGATACAAATATTTCTAAATGATTATTGAGATTTTACATAAATTGACATAAAAATCATTGAACTGCACACCTAAAACGTGTGAATCTCATGATACATTATTTGTTAAAAGTCAGTAGCCACCAAAGGAAACATGATAGAAGATGTAAACCTAAATTCTCAATCTTAACTTCAAATTCTTTCTATTATTTGTTAACCCTTTTAAAAAGAGACTAGCTCTCTAGCTGCAAAGAAATAATGGAAAACAGTAGAGAAAATAATGGAGAAACATAAGATGATCCATCAGTAGAAAACAAGTTTAAACTAACCTAGGCACAATCAGAGGGAAAGCTGGTTTTCCTCTGTGTGTTTTCTTTGTAGAAGATATCCCATCTCAATATAAATATGTCCCATCTCAAAAAGAATTATTCCTGAACCCCATATTCTAAAGTCAGATATTGGGGATATCATCCATGATATTTTCACCAAAGATCTTTTCTAAACAGAAAGAAAAGATGAAAGGAGAAGGATGGAAGGGAGAAAAAGAAAAGCCAGCAAGTTCAAAGAAGACACAGGAGTTTGAGATTTGAAGAAGCTCCAGCCGATCTCCAAGGTAGGAAAAATTTCACAAAGTTGGTGAATCAAATTTCCATGACTCCCCACTCAGAGGGCTAGTTTTCAGGGAGAAGAGCCCACTGCTATTCCACACTTCTCCCCCACCACCCCTGCGCAGCACACAAAACCTCACACTTCATTCCTGAATAAACACGAACACAAGTGATACCAAGGACTCCAAACAAAAGCCCAGTTGCACCCTGAGTTGATTAACTCTGCTGCTGCTGCTGCTGCTAAGTCTCTTTAGTCGTGTCCAACTCTGTGTGACCCCATAGACGGCAGCCTACCAGGCTCCCCCATCCCTGGATTCTCCAGGCAAGAACACTGGAGTGGGTTGCCATTTCCTTCTCCAATGCATGAAAGTGAAAAGTGAAAGTGAAGTCACTCAGTCGTGTCCAACTCTTAGTGACCCCATGGACTGCAGCCTACCAGATTCCTCCATCCATGGGATTTTCCAGGCAAGAGTACTGGAGTGGGGTGCCTTCTCCGTGATTAACTCTAGGGTCCACCAAATTGGCCAAGTCCTTTAGCTTCTGATAGCCAGGGAGATACACAAACAGATACCTGTTTATGGACGCTCCAATGCAGCCTGTCCCAAACCTCAAGTCAGAGTATTCATCACGGTTTTCTGTTCCTTTAATAGTTATGTTTCTTTTATTCTTTCAACTGAGAAGTCACTGATTATTAGACAGTTAAGATTCTTCTAAAGAAGAAATATGAATTGTGAGGTTTCAGAACATGTGTCTGTAAATCCAAAACCTGTGGCTGCTTCTCTCCAGGTAACCCTGAAATGGTAACTAGGGGCTGTGTGTTTAACTTACTGTCAACCATGATCCCAATCAATGTTATTTTCTATTGCCTTCAGCTGGAAGAATTCAAGTCAAGAAGGACTTGTACAGAAACTATGTTGGGGAGATGACAAAGGTCTAGTTCTTGTTTAAGAACTGGGATCTTTTCTTTCATAGGCAGGAGAGAAGGGTGTGAGAAATAAACCTCCTGCTGACACAAAGAAGGGGTTCTCGTAACTGTTTACTCTACCCACAACAGTTCTGAACCCTATCAGACAAAAGGTGGCTTGTTCCTCTGCAGACTCAGTGATATGCGGAATTGGCTGAGGTGGTTCCAAAAGGTGTTTGGCCAGTGCAAATGAATGAGCTTGGAGAAGGGCTTGCCAAGTCCTGTTAAGGTTTATAGAAGTCAAGAAGCTATGGCATTCCAACTCTGGTCATATTTCTCCAGTTCGGCTTAAGTTTTGTGCCTGCAGTTGACTGCCTTTTTTGTATTTTGATTTTCATTAAGACAGAAGGCTTGCTGTTGGCAATAACGCCATGGAACGTCCTTGCTGGAGCTTAACATTTCAGCACATTTTGCATTGCCTAATGATGGGGTTGTGGTTTGCCAGGAAGGGACTGTTAACGCTTTCCTCCTAGAACTGGGTAGAACTATCCCTGTGCAAACCTCAGCTAGTTCAAACAAAGCTTCTGTAATGGCAAAGGGAGAGAAAAGCTGCTATAAATACTTTTAAAGGCTGCATAGGTGATTTACAACTCGCTTTATTAATCCTATAAAAAGGCACAGCTGAACGCCTTTAAGTTACATGCATACAGATGACTAATTAAATACACAGTTAAAAGTCTTGACCCAGCACAATTCTGACCATTAAAGAAATAAGTCTTGAATTACCCTCTAGGCAAAAGTTTTTGGATGAATTTGTGGGTGGAAGAGGATGAGGGGTGAGGTGAAGAGAGAAGGTTGACATAGTAGATGACGGCAAGCGACAGAGAAGAGGGGAAATTGAGTTCCTGCTGGCTCATGTTTACCCAGCCTCACAACACTTACTGACGACAACACAGCAGCCACAGAACTGCCCACCACTGCCAAAAGCCACTTCCTCTCACCTCTGACAATGACTAGACTATGGTTAGTTTGAGCAGGGGTGAATTAAAGTAGCTTTGGATGCAGAAAGAATAATAGAATCCTAACATGCTGGTGGGGTGACATCTCACAGGCTTGCTGACCTCAATTGGTTTATACTTTTAAAAACTGAAACTTGGGGATGAGAGGATTTTTTTTTTTTTTTTCTATCACAGGACTAGTTATCAGCAAAATGAGAATGAGGACCCAGAAGCAACCTCTAGAACATTAACCTTTCCAAGACACCACTCATTCTGCAGGCTGTGTTGCCAGGAGACACAACATATTTTGATGGAGGAGAGAGGGGATTAGTGGAAGGCAAGTCAGGTAGGATGCAATTCCAAAACTTTAAATGTTTGCCAAACCATTTATCAGAAACATAAAAGGCTCTTTCAGTTTTAAGGTTCTTGGAAAGGATTGGGAGAGGAGGGAGTGGCCTTTCCCATCAGGGGACAAGACTGAACAATTCTTCCATCGGCTAAGTGGGGTTTTCTTTGTTGCTTGGCCCCCTCACAAAATCTGGCTCTGTACAAAACATTTTTAGAAACTCCCAAATCAGGCTGTGAAAGTGTTGTGTGAGAACACTGGGACACAGGTCAGGAAGATTGGATAGCACGCCTGAGGGGCTGCTTGGGGGCAGCCAGTGTTCTTCCTCTTGCATTTAGCACTTGAGGTGATCCACCAAGGTCAAGGTCACCTCCATCTAGGCTGCCCAAATACAGTCTGCAGCTGATAACTTTCTTTTTTCCACTTGCACAGCTCTACCTGCTTTGTTTGCTTCTGTAGTGACCCTGAGGCCATTTCCTCAGTTCCAAATAGAGGCCAAGTTTACTTCCCTATTTATATGTGAAGCACGGAGCCCAGCTGTTGCCTTTACCTAGAAACGTTACCTTCTTTGCCCTCACTGTTTTTCATTGATTTTACACCCCTTTCATCAGCTAATTTCTGTCCATGACTCAAGTTTCAGCTCGGATGTCACTTCAGAGTGACAGAGAAGTCTTTCTGGATCCCAGGAGAAGATTCGGGGCTCTCTTACCTCCTCTCACAGGAGGCTTTGCATACCCTTGTCATAGGGAACACTCATCACACTCTAACTGTCTAGGTTCAGGGTTTTTTTTTGTTTTTTTTTTAACTTCTGATTATAGGCTCCATGAGGGCAGGAACCATGTTCTGTTATTCACCATTGTATATATATTATGGTGCCTGACGTATAGAGGGATGCTTATAAAACACAGTTTTTAAATAGCCAAATGTCCTCTCTTTCTCACCATCTCTCCATTCCTTTCCATATGGGAAAACAATTTAATAGAATATAAGGTTTTATTGGACTTCCCTGGTGGCTCAGTCAGTAAAGCATCTGTCTTCAATGCGGGAGACCTGGGTTCGATTCCTGGGTCGGGAAGATTCCCTGGAGAAGGAAATGGCAACCCACTCCAGTACCCTTGCCTAGAAAATCCCATGGACAGAGGAGCCTGGTGTCCATGGGGTTGCAAAGAGTCAGACACAACTGAGAGACTTCATTAAAATAAAAATTATTTTACTTTAAACATAGAGAAGTGGATGAAAATGACTGAATGTGAGAATTTGATTAGTTTCATAGGGCTGTCACAACAAAAAAATCAAAGACAAGGTAGCCTATATGACAGAAATTTATTGTCTAGAGGCAAGAAGGCCAAATCAAGGTTGTGAGCAGGATTGACTCCTTCTGAGGATTATGAAGGATCTGTTCCAGGCCTTCATAGTATGTAGATGGCTGTCTTCATGTTCACATGGCATTCTTTCTGTATGCCTGTTTGTCTCCAAGTTTCTCCCTTTTTATAAGGACCCTAGTCATATTGGATTAGGGCCCTCCCAAATGATCTCATTTTAACTTGATTAGCTCTAAAAAGACCCCAGTCTCCAAATAAGGTCACATTCTGAGGTATCATGGGTTCAGTTCAGTTCAGTTCAGTCCTCAGTCATGTCTGACTCTTTGCGACCCCATGAATCACAGCATGCCAGGCCTCCCTGTCCATCACCAACTCCAGGGTTAGGACCTAAAAAAATGAAATTAGCGGGACATGATTCAACCCATAATAGGAACAATGATGTCACTGCAACTATAGCTGGCCACTCGAAAGACTAAAATCACAGTGAGACTGAAATATTTCAACATTCTCTATAGGCTGATTGTGGTCACTTCTAATAGAGCTTAGAAAGCCAGGCTGAGTAGCATATTCTAGGGATATAATCTCCAAATGGAAGCCTTAGGATTTTCAAGACCCTCTACCGTAGTGTTCAGTCAGAACACAAGGTGCTATAGAAACATTTTGCTAAAAGAACCCCCTGGATCACATGTCACAGTCAAATAATTGCAGTCCTTTCCCCTCAAAATCATTTCTGTGCTCATGCCAAGAAGCAAAGGAAAGCTAAGTTTCCTAAGGGCATTATGGGGTTTCCATCTTTTGGTCTAAACTTGCACTATTATTCCCAGAATAACTGTGAAATTGAATTTGATCCATGAACCTGATGAGTAATCAGCTAAGGTCACCTAGAGGTGAAATATACCTCTGCTCACTGATTCAATGTTTCTTTTGTAAACGCTCTTTACATATGAAGGAAGGTGGCTCTTAATGTGGCCCATTTTCTTCCTTGTTTCCAAGTTTCAGTTTCATTTATGAATTTTTTCCTGCAAAAATTTTACATGCTTATGTAGTCAAGTAATAAGTCTTCTCCTTTTTATCTTCTGTGTTTCTCAGGAGCCTTGTTGATTCCCTAGTGGCATCCTCCGTCCCCTGCCTCCTACACCAGGAGTTGTTCATGTCTGACTTCTCTAGGAGCCTTGAGGAACAGCACAGGCTCCTTAACTGATAGGTTTTATTCTTTCAAGGGTGGCTTTGCAATATCCTAGATAAGACACATTTAATAGCATCAAATAGCACTTCTTTTATACCATCTGCTATATTTTATACAATTGGGCAGATGTTTGTGTCTCCCATTAGACTGACCTCCACTGAAGGCAGAGACTATGTTTGGTTCACTGTTTTAGCCCCAGAACCTAAGTCAGTGCATGTTCAACACAGGTGAATGCTACAGTGAATGCCTATCTAACGTCTGTGAATGTCATCACTGGGGGGCCCTCTTCTCACCCTTGGGTGCTCCTTATCCTTTAACACCCGTGTCTTGCATGTTAAATTCTCTCGGATTATTCCAAACTCAAAACTCAGCATCTTATGACATCATCAGCTTGTTGGTCACATGGTATTAAGTGGTCACATTAGTCTATTATAAGACTAATTTTATTAGCAAAAAAGAACAAAATCCAAAGGACTGAATCCTTTGAAGTCACTCAAAGGATTCTGTCTCTAGGCCCATTTTATCTACATTCAAGGATGAATCAGATCAAGTGACTTTCTTACCTAACACCTTGGCTATTTCTTAAGCTAATTGTCATTCATTTCTTCTCAGAGTCACGCAATCAACAAAGCCCCATCTTTAGTAGCTTCCATTTCACTCTTACTGTTTGTAAGGGAGTGAAGCTAGACCTCTGTTGAGAAATTGATGCTGTAAAAAGAATTTTAGATACAATCAGTTCAGTTCAGTCACTCAGTCATTTCTGATCCTTTGCAACTCCATGGACTGCAGCACACCAGGCTTCCCTGTCCTTCACCATCTCCTGGAGTTTGCTCAAACTCATGTCCATCCAGTCAGTGATGCCATCCCCCTTCCTCCATCATCCCCTTCTCCTTCTGCCTTCAATCTTTCCCAGCATCAGGGTCTTTTCCAGTGAGACAGTTCTTTGCATCAGGTGGCCAAAGTATTGGAGCTTCAGCTTTAGCATCAGTCATTCCAATGAATATTCAGGACTTAGATACAATATGGGCCATTAAACAGAATAATAGAATAATGAGATTCTTTTCTCAGAATACACGTGTGGCAACCACCAATCTCTCCCACTCATTTTTTTCCTCCCTCACTTACCTCTGCTGAAAACAGATAAGACACATGCTTGCTGAACTAATCTAAACCTAGCAAACCAAGTATAATGATGTTGTTCAAGGAAAATAACCCTACTTTGTGTTTCTCAATTCCATCTTAGCAAATTTACGCTGCTACTCAGGAGCTGGGCAAGCATGTGAAGGGAGAGAATGAGAAGAATGAAGTGGGATGCGTCTGTCAAATCCAGCACAAGTTTGCTTTTGGATTTGCTATGAAAGTGACTCATTTCATAAACAATACAGCTGCTGTAGGAGGCAGCCTTGTCAGATTTGATGGATGGCCGTGTATCTCTGGATCTTCTGCAGTTGTCGGGCAGACACACTTAGGGGCCAAGCAACCATATCAAATATATCTTGAGTCAATAAGAAATATGAGAACTCTTCCTACCAATGGTAAAAATAAGGCAAAATTTTCTGAACAGTGGGACTCTGGATCCACTCTACATGCTGGCCCCAGCCTATGTTTTGACCACAGTTTCACATCTGACCTATCCAAGTGCCCCTGCTTTGCAAGGGAGTTCTAGGGAGTCTCTCCCTTTCACAGAGCAAGGTCAATCTCATGGTACCCAAATAGGAAAGCCTAAGTGAGGGAATGGATAAGTGATAGCTAGTATGAGGAAAGATTGGATTTCTGGCAAATGTGAACTTCTGAGCATCAATCATTGGGTTGGATAATGAACTTTCCCGTTTTTAAAGAGTTAGTCCAGCCACATTCCTCATTCCTAGCAGGAACACAATCTACAGGACAGCTTCTATGGCTCCCAAGCAAAGAGAACAAGAATAACCACCAATGGGCTGTTTGCATGACAGAGCTTTTATCCACTTCTCTCTTTCACTCCAGCTTAAGGAATAATGAGGTTTGCTCTGATCTGACCTCTCAACTCCTAGAAAGCCTACATTCTGGCCAGGAAACATGCCAATTTTGACAGAGGGAATGTTATTGGAAGAAATTTGGAAAAGTCTTGTCAGTCAAATACATCAATTCATCAATTACCCCAATTCTCATGGTCTCTAAAAGCTCCACCATAAACCCTTCCTTTGTTTTAAGACACCAAAGACAGCTGTGAAAATGCAATTGCAAGGGTAAAACATTAAGCCATTTCTTACAAGCCATTTGTCAATGAACTTGATCCTGGTTGAATGTCCCTGAGCAGAGGTTCCTCTGCCAGTAGCTGACCAGAGTGCTCCAGCATCTCCCTCTTGCTTCCAACTCTGTTCTCCCACCCTGTTTTTTCATCTCCTTTTCTCTTCAGATAGGACTTACTCTTAAAAGTGTGTCTAGGTTGGACCCTCATGACTTAGTTTTTGGCCTCAGACCAAGGGTTGATACCAGTTGTTCTTTTAACGGGACTTCACCTGTGTAAACCAATATGGACTATACTTTAGAAAATCCCTCTAACAATGTCAAAGTTCCAGGTAGAAGGGACATCTTAAAGGCTTGCTTTACATTTTTAATGACTTTTTTTTATTTTGAGAAAATTATAGATTCACATGCAATTGTAAGAAATAATAGAGAGATGTTGCCACAGCTACTTCCTTCCACACCCCCAGTCCCTGGCAACCACTAATCTGTTATCCATCTCTAGTAGTTTGCTACTGCAGGAATTTATATTTATGGGTCGTATATAACCTTTATGTAACCTTTTGATGTTGACTTTTTCACTCAGCATAATTCTCTGGAGATTCATTCAGGCTGTTCTATGTCTCAGAAGCTTCCTTTATATCACAGAATAGTATCCATGGGATAGATGTATCAATGGTTTGATTAACCACTCACCTGCTGAAGGACTTTGGAGTTGTTTCTAATTTTTGGCTATCACAAATAAAGTTGCTATGAACAACTGTTTTCAGGTTTTGGTACAGACATAGGTTTTCATCATATGTGTGTGTGTGTGTGTTCTCAGTCATTCAGATTCTTTGCAGCGCTACGAACTGTATACTGCCAGGCTCCTCTGTCCATGGGATTTTCTGGGCAAGAATACTGGAGTGAATTGCCATTTCCTTCTGCAAGAGGATCTTCCTGATCCAGGGATCAAACCTGTGTCTCTTGCGTCTCCTGCATTAGCAGGCAGATTCTTTACCACTTGTGCCACCTGGGAAGCCAGGTTTCATTACTCTGGGATAAATGCCCAAGAGTGCAATGGCTGAGTCATACCACAGTTGCATATTTAGTTTTGTAAGGAACTACCATAGTCTTTTCCAAAGTGGCTGTACCATCTTGTATTCCCACCAGCAATGTATTGAGTAAGCCCTTGATCTACATTTTGAGTGTTTTTATTTCACTAAATGTCAAAATCAAAGTCCTTTCAACAGCTCCCTTTAGGCACCCAAAGAAACAACAGAAAGGGCAGCCCTCGCCCTCTTTGAGTTGCATGGTTTATGCCCCTGCCTGATATATGGCTCTCTCTGCCCACGCTCACTTTGATTCTGCAGACTGCCTTCATGTTTTCCCCTCCTCTGAGTACCTTCCAAAACCCTTATCAACATCAGCTGCAATTCCTTTGTGTCTTGTTCCAATCATAATCTCCTAATCCTCCCCAGATGCCATGCCAAACCCAGCAGCACAGCGGCAGCTGCAACCACAGCTCATGCATGACTCAGCACCTCGGACAGAAGAGCTGGACCTCTGACCCCAGGGATCTGGGCCAGCACTAGCCACTCACTCTTTCCAGGTCCAAGAGACAACTCTGTCTTCACTCCTATTCTGCCAGGAATAAAGCAGAACTTTCATAGGGCAGAGAATGCAGTTTGAATTGAACTAGGCAGGGACAAGGGCCTGCTGACAGGGAAGTCCAAGCCGGGGGTGGGCACAGCCTTAGCACCTGAAGTTTTACCATGTGGGGCAGGTCTTTCCTCACTTCTGAGCATCATGACTGTAAGTATAAAAATGCTAGTTATCATTTATGGAGTATCTGATGTGGTCCAGAAACTTTTAAAGTATACTTTCCATGTATCAGGGCTTCCCTGATAGCTCAGATAGTAAGGAATCTGCCTGCAATGCAGACCTGGATTCAATCCCTAGGTCAGGAAGATCCCCTGGAGGAGGTCATGGCAACCCACTCCAGTATTCTTGCCTGGAGAATTCCATGGACAGAGGAGCCCGGAAGGTTGCAGCCCATGGGGTCACAGAGAGTTGGACAGGACTGAGTGACTAACACTTCCAGGTATCAGCTCACCAAATCCTCACAGCCTCTCTACAAGGACAGTTCTAGTTTCTTCTCCATTCTACAAGTGAGAAATCTGAGACCTGACATCACACAGGGATTTGAGTCCAAGCAGCCAACTTCAGAGCCCATACATTTAACTGCACTTGTTCTCAAATGAGCAGACCTCTGCAGCTCCTGGTTTCTTGATAGAAAGTTCTATGTCCTCTTCTTACTAATTCAGATCCAAATCATGTGCAAGTCAGGAAGGAGAGTCCATGTAGGGTGGGGAGCAAGTTATAGGCAACAGCTGTACCCCCTAGTAATCTTAGTTCTTATCTGAAGAGTTGGGTGGTGCTGCCTTATCCACATTAACCAATGTCTTTCTGGCAGTTTACACCTCTCATGATGAAGGAATGCAATCGAAAAGCTGCTGCCTATATGAAGTGTTTGAGGGGGATATGGTATGCAGCAAGCTTCCAGCTAGGGACACAGACGAGCATGGTTCTCATCCACCTGCTCACAGCCCTGCAGCATACCACAAACTGGCAAGGACACAGTGCAGCTTCACGGCATGCCACAGCCCCAAATGCGTATTTGTCACATACCATTCACTCTGGCAACAAGCATTCCACATGCCCCAGAGTCCTGCATCTGTATTGTTTTGCCTTCAGATGCAGTAGTTTGCTCGCAGTAAATATTTCTTGATAGAGGCCCTCCGCACCCAAGATGAATGTTATTTGACCAATGTGTGAGATTCTTTCCCTCTCTCACTTTAAGCCACACCTCCATATTCTTCACACACCCCAGCTTGCATGGCCTGCTAAATATTCCATTCTGTCCTCAAGAGGACTGCCTTCTAGACAATTCCTTGCCTTCTTAACCCAGACTTGTCACGGGACTTCCTGACACTGAGGGCTGCCAAGAACAACTTGGAATTCTTGCAATCAACACACTTCATGCTCTTCTCAGCCTCCCTTCACACTCTGGGAGCCCCACCTTTCTTGGGCACATTCCATCCCCACTCATCCCACCCACCTGGCCTCCTCTACTCCATCCCCGGGAGGTGCCACTCAAGCTCTTTTCCCTCAGGCAATGGATTTGGGTTTGACAATTTTATCTCCTTTATGTGGTCTAGGACAATATTTTAGGATTTAATAATCAGAAGTCTGTGGTTCCCAGTCCTTACACTTATGTTAATAACATCCCCAGGTACCAGTAGTGTTCAAAATCACTGGGTTATCAATAATCTATATGAACCTTAAAATTCTTGGCACAACATTTATTACCAGATTGGATCCCAAATTTTAAGGCATTAAGGGCAATTTCTTGCTTTGCTGCTCCTAAATAACAAGTATCTTCTTTCTACCTAATGATCCCTTCCCTTGCTTCATTTTTTTTGTTTCATCTTTGCTTTTTATATATGCTGTTTTTATGTGTTTGATGAATGCTCATAAACTGGTTTCAGTCCCTTCTGGTTTTATACAGTGGAAGGAAGGAAGGGAAGAAAGGAGATAGGAAGAAAGAAGGGAAGGAGGGAAGGAGACAGATGTAAACAAAAATTAAGAAATTCCAGACAGAACCCTGTCCACAGCAAATAAGCTCAGAATGCCTTAGAAATTTAGATTTTTCTATCTATAGGAAGCAAGGGTCAACCAAAGGGCAGAACCCACCTGAAATCTCACAGGTAAGATTTGAATAGCTCAGATTTCTTGTATTCTGTGCACATCTTCATAAGTGTGCTAAACTTTCTAATTCTTTCTCCATTTGTAAAATGAGATGGGAATTATGAAACTAGACCGCAATAACCAACATAAGACAACCTCTTATAAAATGCTGCCATCACAAACGCAAAGTAGCATTATTAGGGTAAAGACTGTTGCAAGCAGTATGGTGATTATTGGAACAAAAGCATCATTTGTCACTATTGTCTAGGTAGAACCACGAACGCTAATGCTAATTGAAATAGAAAGTGTTCTATTTCTGATCAAAAAATACTTGATAATTACGGGAATGATTAAATAGTTTAAAGTACCTCAGCAATTTCCCTCACCTTTGTTCATGGAACACTTTCCCTCAGTTCTTCTTAGAAAGAAATGATTCGGGTGCAACCTGTTTCCCATTTCAGGGCATTCTCTGCTCAGCCATTTTTTGCTTTCCATTGCTGGGTCCTCCTTCTCTGTCCTAACTGTAGCCTCTACTGCGCTCACTTTATACCCTCTCCCTTCCAGTGTCTCTGTGATTCCTAAGGGGAATACTATTGGCAATTTGGCTGGGAAATTCATCATGTGCAACAATTCTTTGCGTTGCGGGACAGTTCACATCCTCCATTCCCACTCAGTTCTGCCATCAGCACCACCTCCAGTTATTGTGCCAACCAAAAACACACTTTCATATTTCAAAATGGCCCTTGGAGAAACCACACCACTCTCATAGTTTGAGAATTTCTGTGTTGTTTGGAGGGAATGGCAACCCACTCTGATATTCTTGCCTGGAGAATTCCATGGACAGAGGAGCCTGGTGGGCTACAGTCCATAGGGTTGCAAAGAGTCGGACATGACTGAGTAACTAACACTTTTACTCTCACTTTATCATACCTAGCCCAAATATCTCTCATCTGCTTTAATCCATTGTTGACTAGCTATTCTCACTTGGATGATACAAAAGAACTTTAACCTCCTGTCTAAAGCAGAACCTGTCATCTCCCACTTCTCCAAATCTTATTTTCCTCCTGAAATTCCATCTCTGTTGGCTGCATGTAATCAAAGCCAGCAACCTAGGTATCAACTTTCACTCCTTCCTCTTATTCAAATCCCACAATTACTCACAAAGTAATTCTACCTCTTTTGAAATCATCTCTTCCCTGTCTCTCTACATAATAACTACTTCTTTTCCAGCCCAGAGTTTTCAGGAACATTTTCGTAACACAATAACTTCAGCCTGCTGGTTGGCTGTGAAAGGACTCCTAATAAACTATGTAATGATCAAATGAGTTTAGAGAGAATTTCTGGATAATAAACATTGAACATATCTAAACTCATATTCTTCTTACTGAATAAAGGTATAGTTCTATTCAGAATCTTTCTCTAGATTCTTTTATACCAGACAGTGAACTTTCTAGAGTAGATGTGTTAAGGCAGCTTTTGTCCCAACTAAGTGAGCTAACAGGTTGTGCACCACTATCCCAGATAATAAGTTCTTAAATACTAACCTGAATCTCATCCCTTTCAGCTCTCTCTATTTTCCCTCTCAAGTCTGTTCTCTTCTTTCTAAAATATTTACTTGCAATTGTGACACCTCTGCTAAAATTTGTTAAATGAATTTTTGTCACCTAAAACATACGTCTTTGTTGACTACATGTGGAACACAAAGATATGGTCCCTTTCAAACTTTTCAACCTCTTTCTCTACTTTGGTCTCCAAATTTCACATGAAGCTCTAGCAATGACAATGTCTAATAGTTTCCTAACTACACCTTATAGTTCCATGCCTCTCTGCATTTTCACATGTGGTTCTCTTAGCCTGGAATTGTTTCTCACTGTTTTGACTTATGTTTCAAAAGCATCAGTGTTGATATTATATAGAAAACAGTCTTGAGAAGGCCAGAGCAAAAGAAAGGAGGCCTGAGCTGGTTGCAGGTGGCTTAGCCCATGGTTATAGCAGTGAAGGTAGTAAATAGTGCTCAGATTCTCATATTTTTTTTAAATTTATTTATTTTAGTTGAAGGCTAATTACTTTACAACATCATGATAGTTTTTGCCATACATTGACATGAATCAGCCATGGGTGTACATGTGTCCCTGCATCCTGAATCCCCCACCAACCTCCCCCCATCCCATCCCTCTGGCTTGTTCCAGTGCACTGGCTTTGAGTGCCCTGTTTCATGCATCGAACTTGGACTGGCCATCTATTTCTCATATGGTAATATACATATTTCAATGCTGTTCTCTCATATCATCCCACCCTCGCCTTCTCCCACAGAGTCCAAAAGTCTGTTCTTTATATGTGTGTCTCTTTTGCTGTCTCGCATATAGGGTTGTCATTACCATCTTTCTAAATTCCATATATATGTGTTAGTATACTGTATTGGTGTTTTTCTTTCTGACTTACTTCACTCTGTATAATAGGCTCCAGTTTCATTCACCTCATTAGAATTGACTCAAATGCATTCTTTTTAATGGCTGAGTAATATTCCATTGTGTATATGTACCACAACGTTCTTATCCATTCATCTGCCAATGGACATCTAGGTTGCTTCCATGTCTGAGCTATAGATTCCCATATGTTTTTAAGGTTTCCATTTTATATATCTTATTTAAAAGCCTATTGAAATTGTAAACTCTTTTAAATTTGACATGGGAAAACTGAGTCATGAGATAATCAAATACCTTGGTCAGTAGTTTTCTAATATTTATTTGTTTCTTTGGTTGCATCAGGCCTTAGCTGTGGCACAGGGATCTCTGTCGGGTCACGAGGGATCCTTTTCATTGTGATGCATGGATGCACTAGTTGCGGCACAGGCTTAGTAGTTGCAATGCACAGGCCTGGTTTGTCTGAAACAGGTGGGATTTTTTTCCCCAACCAGGGATAGAACTTGCATCTCCTGCACTGCAAGGCAGATTCTTAACTACTAGACCACCAGGAAAGTCCCTCTTGTCAGCATTAATACCTGAAAATTCCATAATCCATTTTCTTACCTAAAGAGATTCTCTGTCAAAAACACACACAAAAAACCCTGATACTCTTTGTAAACTGAGCAGGAGTCTCATTTCTATCTCTCCTGGGGCTCTTAAAAGATAAGTGCTTATCTTAGTTATCTTGAAAATAATTCCCCATTTGAGGTTTTTGTTGTTATTGTTGTTAAACAATATTCTTCATAAGAAAAACCATGAAATTAGTCAAGTTTAACTCTGGCTCTTGGCTTTCTCTTTTTTCAGTACTCTAACAATATTCCCATATCCACATAAGGTCTTTTATCCTAATAGCTGCACTGGTAATTAGTAACAGTAACAGTAGGAGTAGTTGAAATAATAGTAATAACACAATGCATTAACTTACATTCATAGAATCTTGCCATATTAAAGGTTTATGCAGAATATCTCATTTAATTCTTATGTGTGTTAGCTGCTCAGTCGTGTCTGACTCTTTGTGACCCCATGGACTATAGCCCACCGGGCTTTCTGTCCAGGGAATTCTCTAGGCAAGAATACTGGAGGGGGTTGCCATTCCCTTCTCCAGGGGATCTTCCCAACTCAGGGATTGAACCTGGGTCTCCTGCATTACAGGCAGGTTCTCTACCATCTGAGCCACAAGAGAAGGAACCCTAAAAAATGGTTAGTGTATTTATCCCCATTTTGAAGGTAAGGTAATAAAAGTTCCAAGAAGTTACATAATTTGCTCAAGATCACTCACCTAACAAACTATGGAGAGAAATTCACCCCCAGATTTCATGTCCTGTCCCCTTATCCATTGCACCATATTGGCTCCCTTACAGATATTTTACCTAGATTCTAATTAAAATGTAATTGTAAATTAATCCACTAAAGCATTTTAAATAATGTTTTAAAATTTTAAAAAAATAAAGTTTTGTTTATTGTAGAAAATTTGGAAAACTAAGAAAAGCACAAAGCAGAAAGTATTTCTATAATTACATCACCCAGGAATGCTTATAATAGGTTAATACTGTTGTGATTAATCTGAGCACACTTTCTGTAGTCTAATTTTTTCAATTCAGTAAAATTGTTAAAACATTTTCCTATATCATTCTTATATTTATTAAAAAAATTTTTGTAGTTAAATAGTAAATCTTTATGTGGATGCACCAACACATTTATTTCACCAACTCCATACTATTGGACATTTAGGCTAAATTTTTTCTTTATTATATGTTAACTTTTTAATTATAATTAATTCTGTAATATATAATTTTATATGTCTGATTATTTTCTCTGAATAAAACTCTAAAAGAAAAATTGCTAGTTCAAAAATTGAAAATACTTAAGTTTTCTTTTTTATTTTGCCAAAATGTCTTCCTGAAAGACGGTTCAAAGTTAAGTACCAAACAGTAATTTTTTAACGTGGCCTACTTTCATATACTCCAGCTAATACTCGGTATTAACTCTTACTATTTTTATTATCTGGAGTTGTTTTCTCTTCCTTTTAATAGCTCATCCCATTTATTTTTAAAATCACAAAGGGAAGGACTTGTGGTTCGACCCATGATAAGTAGTAACTGATGGTACCTGTACTCTTCCCCACCCCGCAGCACCCATAACGGATAAACACTATCTAATTGGACAAAAAGTATGAAATGTCTGTTTTTAGATACTAGATAACATACATACAAATCTGTGATCCCTAAGAGCATCATTTTCATCCTAGAGCAAATTTTCTAGCCTCAGGGCAGGGCAAGAGAGCACCTGTAGAGCTTGGCAACTTGAGTTGAGGAGAGAGAGAGAAAGGAGCTTGGAAAAGCTGAAGCATCTGGTAATTTCTGGGAAGCATTTCAAAGAGGGGAGAGCTACATAAAACAAGAGCTCCAAAAATCTGTATAGGAGTCTCATTGAGTCTTAGGCTGAATCCCAAACTGCACATATGTAATGAACACCACAAAACAGGCAAAGAACAACTGCAAGGGCTTTCTAACTGAACAATTCTCTGAGCTCACACTGGGTTAAGAGACATTCAGAGTGGAAAGATTTCACTGACCACCTAAGCATTCAGGTAAAGGCTATAGAAAACTCAAGGCTTAGTAGTAGGAATAGAATAGCCTTATAATTAGGCTACTCTAGATTTGCCCTTGGAGAAAGCAATGGCACCCCACTCCAGTACTCTTGCGTGGAAAATCCCATGGACAGAGGAGCCTGGAAGGCTGCAGTCCATGGGGTCACTGAGGGTCGGACATGACTGAGCGACTTCACTTTCACTTTTCACTTTCATGCATTGGAGAAGGAAATGGCAACCCACTCCAGTGTTCTTGCCTGGAGAATCCCAGGGATGGGGGAGCCTGGTGGGCTGCCATCTATGGGGTCGCACAGAGTCAGACATGACTGAAGTGACTTAGCAGCAGCAGTAGCATCAGCAACATGTGAGACAATATCAAGCCATATAATATATGTGTAATTGAAGTTCTAAATCAAGAGATGGAAAGAAAGAGGCAGAAAAAAAATATTTAAAGGAAAAAAAAATGGTTGAACATATGCCACAATTGATTTTAAAAATTAAAACTTACACTTTTAGAATGTATGAAAAATCTTAAGAAGATAAATTTTTAAAATTCCACATCCACAAAGATAGACCACATTCTGGCCTTAAAACACATGTTAATGAATCAGGAAGAATAGAAACCATACAATGTCTGTTTTCAGACTATAGTGGAACTAAAATAGAAACCAACAACAGAAAGATACCTGGAAAATAACAAAACACATGAAGATTAAACAACATATTTCTAAATATTACTTTGGTCAAAAAAGAAATTTCAAGAGAAAATTTTACATATCTTGAAACTAAGTGAAAATGAACAACCTATCCAAATTCGTGGGCTGCAGAAAAAACAGTACTCAGAGGGAAACTTATAGCACTTAATAATTTATTAGAAAAGGAGAATGAAAAAAAAAAAAAAACAAACAAAAAACAAAACAAAAAAAAAGGAGAATGATCTAAAGTCAATAATCTAAGCTTCTACCTTAGAAACTAGAGAAAGAAGGGCAAAATAAATCCAAAATAAGCAGAAGAAAAGGAATAACAATAATTAGAGCAGAAATCAATTTATAACAGCAAACAGAGAAAATCAATAAAACCAAAATCTGGTTCTTTAAATAGATCAACAAAATTGATAAGCCTCTAGTCAGGTTAACTAAGAAAAAGAGAGGACACAAATTGCTAATATCAGAAGCCAAAGGAGGGATATCACTACAGACCCCACAGAAATTAAAAGGATAATAAAGTTCATGAACAATTCTATGCCAACATATCTGATAATCTAGATGAAATGGACCTACTCCTTGAAAGATACCACCTGCCGAAACTCATACAAGAAGAAATAGATAAAATGAATAGACCTGTATCTAGAAAAGATATTGAATTAAAAATTAATAATCTTCCAAACAAGAAATAACCAGGCTCAAACGAATTTACCAATTAATTTATAAAAACATGTAAGGGAGAAATTACACCAATTCTCTACAATCTCTTTCAGAGGACAGAAACAGAAGGTATATTTCCTAACTTATTCTATGAGGCCAGAATTATCCTAATACCCAAGTCAGACAGGTATTATAAGAAAATAGAACTATAGTATCTCCCATGAACATAGATGTAAAACTCCTCAATAATATAGTAGCAAATCAAACAACAATGTATAAAAATAATTATGCAAAACAACCCAGTGGGATTCATCCCAGGTATGAAAGGTTGATTCAACATTCAAAAATTAATTATGCAATCCATCACATCAACAGGCTAAAAAAGAAAAGTCACATGATTATATCAATAGACACAGAAAAAGCATTTGACAAAATCCAACACCAATTTCATGATAAAAACTCTTAGTAAATTAGGAATAGATGGGATCTTCCTTAACTTGATGAAGTGTATCTGCAAAAATCCTACAGCTAACATCATATTTAATGGTGAGAAACTTGAAGCTTTCCCACCAATATAAAAAAAAAAAGGCAGGATGTCTCCTTTCACCACTCCTCTTCAAAATCATACTGGAAGTTCTAGATAATGTAATAATATAAGAAAAAGAAATTAAAGGTATATAGATCAGGAAGGAATAAGTACAACTATCTTTGTTAACAGATGATATGGTCACCTATGCAGAACTTGAAAAATTAACAAAAATTTCTGGATCTAAAAAGCAATTATAGTAAGATTTCAGGACACAAGACTAATATACAAAGGTTAATGTCTTTCCTGTACATAAGCAATGAACAAATGAAATTTGACATTAAATATATAATATCACTTACATTAGCACCCCCCAAGATGAAATTTTTGGGTGCAAAACTAATAAAATGTACATCAGATTTGCTTGAGGAAAACTACAAGACTCTGGTGAGAGAAATAAAAGAAGAGCTAAGTAAATGGAGAGCTATTCCACGTTCATGGAAGGAAGACTCAATATTGTCAAGTTGTCAGTTTTTCCCAACTTGATCTATAAATTCAATGTAATCAAAATCCCAGTGAGTTATTTTGGGATTACTGATAAACTAATTATGAAGTTCATATGGAGAGGCAAAAGCTGTAGAACAGCCAACATAATACTGAAGGATAAGAACAAAATTGTAAGACTCTTTTAAAGACTTACTATAAAGCTACAGTTGGAGAAGGTGATGGCACCCCATTCCAGTACTCTTGCCTGGAAAATCCCGTGGACTAAGGAGCCTGGTAGGCTGCAGTCCATGGGGTTGCTGAGAGTCGGACACGACTGAGTGACTTCACTTTCCCTTTTCACTTTCATGCATTGGAGAAGGAAATGGCAACCCACTCCAGTGTTCTTGCCTGGAGAATCCCAGGGATGGGGGAGCCTGGTGGGCTGCCGTCTATGGGGTCACACAGAGTCGGACACGACTGAAGTGACTTAGCAGCATAAAGCTACAGTAATCAAGACAGGTTGATACTGGTGAAAGAAGAGACAAATAGATCAGTGAAACAGAATAAGAAGCCCATGTGCATGCATGCAACGTCACTTCCATCATGTCCAACTCTTTGCAACCCTATGGACTGTAGCCCACCAGGCTCCTCTGTCCATGGGATTCTCCAGGCAAGAATACTGGAGTGGGGTGCCATGCCCTCCTCCAGGGATCTTCCTGACTCAGGGATAGAACCCAGGTCTTCTGGGTCTCCTCTATTGGTAGGTGAGTTCTTTACCACTAGCGCCACCTGGGAAGCCCAAGAAGCCCATAAATAGACCCAAATAAATATAGTAAATTAATCTTTGACAAAGAGCAAAGGTAATATAATGGGAATAAGATAGTCTTTTTAATATTTGATGCTGGAATAACTAGACATCCATGTGAAAAATATATATAAACACAGACCTTGCATCCATTGCAAAAGTCCATACAAAATGGATCCTAGATCTAAATGTAAAACACAAAATGAAAAAACCTCCTAGAAGATAACATAGGATAAAATCTAGACGACCTTGGGCATAGCAATGACTTTTTAGATATAACATCAAAGGCATAATCCATGAATGATATAATAAGCTAGGCTTCATTAACATTTTTTAAAAATTGCTCTGAAAAAAATACTGTTGAGAAAATGAGAAGATGTGTCATGGACTGGGAGAAAACATCTACAAAAGACACATCTGATAAAGAACTGTTATCCAAAAATATACAAAGAACTTTAAAACTCAACAATAAGAAAACAAACTACCCAGTGAAAAGAAAGAGGCCAAAACCTTAACTGACATTTCACCAAAGAAAGTATTATGATGGCAAATAAGCATATGAAATAATGCTTCACAACATACAACATCAGAAAAACACATATTAAAACAATAAGATACCACCACATAGTTATTAGAATGGCCAAAATCCAGAACAACTTACAATACCAAATGCTGGTGAGGATGTGAAGCAAGAGAAACTTCCATTCTTTGCTGGTGAGAATGCAAAATGGTATAGCACTTGGGAAGACAATTTTGTCTTCCATTTTTCTTACAAAACTAAACATGCTGTTATCGCACAATCCAGCAAATAAGGTTCTTGATATTTATCTAAAGGAGTTGAAAATTTATATCCACACAAAAACCTACATATAGATATTTATAGCAGTTTTATTCAAACTTGGAAGCGACCAAGATGGATAAGTAAACTAAACGGTACATCTGGACAATGGAATATTTTTTAAATATAAAAGAAATGGGATGTCAAGCCAAGAAAAGACACAGAGGAAACAAGCGCATTGTACTAAGTGAAAGAAGTCAGTATGAAGAAGCTACATACTGTGTGTTACCGACTATCTGACATTATGGAAAAGGCAAAACTTATGGAGACAGTAAAAGGATCCGTGGCTGTCCTGTCTTGTGTGTGTGTGTGTGTGTGTGTGTGTGTTGGGGTTGGAGGAGGTGAATTGGTGGAGCACAGAGGATTTTTAGAGTAGTGAAAAGACTCTACATGATACTGTAATGATTAATAAATGTCATTATACATTTGTCCAATCCCATAGAATGCACAACACCAAGAGTACACCTTCATGTGAACGATGGACTTTGGGGGATTGTGATGTGCCAATGTAGGCTGTTATCAGTTTTAACAAATGCACCACTCTGATGAGAGATGCTGGTAATAGAGGTGGCTGTGCATGTTTTGGGCAGAGGGAATCTCTCTGCATTTCTCTCAGTTTTTCAGTGAATCTAAAATTCCTCTTTAAAAAGTCTTAAACACACACACACACCCCAAATGTGATAATCGATGCCCAAGATGGTTCTTAATGATCTTTACCTGCTGATATTTATGCCCTTGCATATTCCCCGCTGCTCCCCAACAGAAAACCATAGTGGCCTGTGTGACTAATTGGATATTATGGAGATAACAGCATATGGCTTATGAATCTAGATCAGTAGGAGTCTTTAACAGATACTGCAACTTCTGCCTAGCTCTCTTTTGAATCACTTGCTATGGGAGAAGCTAACTAATGAGGACACTCAAGCAGCACTACGGGGAGGCCCATGTGGAAATAAACGGAGGTGTTCCATACAAGTCAGTACCAACTTGCCACCACATGACTGAGCCATTTAGGAAGCAGATCATTCAGCTCTATCCGTTAACTGCAGCCCCAACCAACACCTTGATTGACATTTTATAAATAATCTACAGCAGAGCTACCCAGGTAAATTAAACCTAAATTTATGACCCACAGAAACAGTGGGACATAAGAAATGTTTATTGTTGTTTATTGCCAGATAATTTTGTGGATGATATTTTACACAACAATAATCATTGTGTTTCTATTTGTTAGCAAAAAAAAAAAAAAAAAGGAAAGAAAAATGAAAAAGAAAATATATATCATAGTATCAAAATAACATGAAATATCTAGAAAAAAATATAATGAAATAAAGGAAAACTTCACTAAAAAATAGAGAGTATCATTACAAGAAATTAAAGAAGACCTAAATAAATGGATTTTTTTACCGCGTCCAAGGTAAGAGAAACCCAAGTAAGATGGTAGGCACTGAGAGAGGGGATCAGAGGGCAGACAGACTGAAACTACAATCACAGACAACTAGCCAATCTGATCACATGGACCACAGCCTTGTCTAACTCAATGAAACTAAGCCATGCCATGTGGGGCCACCCAAGACAGACGGGTGATGGTGAAGAGGTCTGACAGAATGTGGTCCGCTGGAGAAGGGAATCGCAAACCACTTCAGTATTCTTGCCTTGAGAACCCCATGAACAGTGTGAAAAGGCAAAATGATAGGACCCTAAAAGATGAACTCCCCAGGTCAGTAGGTGCCCAATATGCTATTGGAGAAGAGTGGAGAGATAACTCCAGAAAGAATGAAGGGATGGAGCCAAAGCAAAAACAACACCCAGTTGTGAATGGGACTGGTGATGGAAGCAGGGTTCAGTGCTGTGAAGAGCAATATTGCATAGGAACCTGGAATGCTAGGCCCATGAATCAAGGCAAATTGAAAGTGGTCAAACAGGAGATGACAAGAATGAACAAAAACATTCTAGGAATCAGTGAACTAAGATGGACTGGAATGGGTGAATTTAATTCAGATGAACATTATATCTACTACTGTGGGCAGGAATCCCTTAGAAGAAATGAAGTAGCCATCATAGTCAACAAAATAGTCCAAAATGCGGTACTTGGATGCAATCTCAAAAATGACAGAATGATCTCTGTTCATTTCCAAGGCAAACCATTCAATATGGTAATCCAAGTCTATGCCCCGACCAGTAACACTGAAGAAGCTGAAGTTGAACAGTTCTATGAAGACCTACAAGATCTTCTAGAACTAACATCCAAAAAAGATGTCCTTTTCATTATAGGGGACTGGAATGCAAAAGTAGGAAGTCAAGAAACACCTGGAGTAACAGGCAAATTTGGCCTTGGAATACAGAATGAAGCAGGGCAAAGACTAATAGAGTTCTGCCAAGAGAATGCACTGGTCATAGCAAACACCCTCTTCCAACAACACAAGAGAAGACTCTACACATGGACATCACCAGATGGTCAACACCAAAATCAGATTGATTATATTTTTTGCAGCCAAAGATGGAGAAGCTCTATATAGTCAGCAAAAACAAGACTGGGAGCTGACTGTGGCTCGGATCATGAACTCCTTATTGCCAAATTCAGACTTAAATTAAAGAAAGTGGAGAAAACCACTAGACCATTCAGGTATGACCTAAATCAAATCCCTTATGACTATACAGTGGAAGTGAGAAATAGATTTAAGGGACTAGATCTGATAGACAGAATGCCTGATGAACTATGAATGGAGGTTTGTGACATTGTACAGGAGACAGGAATCAAGACCATCCCCAAATAAAAGAAATGTAATAAAGCAAAGTGGCTGTCCAAGGAGGCCTTACAAATAGCTGCAAAAAGGGAAGCAAAAAGCAAAGGAGAAAGGAAAGATATAGCCATTTGAAAGCAGAGTTCCAAAGAATAGCTAGGAGAGATAAGAAAACCTTCCTCAGTGATCAGTGCAAAGAAATAGAGGAAAACAATAGAATGGGAAAGACTAGAGATCTCTTCAAGAAAATTAGAGATACCAAGGGAACATTTCATGCAAAGATGAGCACAATAAAGGACAGAAATGGTAGGGACTTAAAGAAGCAGAAGATATTAAGAAGAGGTGGCAAGAATACACAGAACTGTACAAAAAAGATCTTCATGACCCAGATAATCACGATGGTGTGATCACTCACTTAGAGCCAGACATCCCGAAATGTGAAGTCAAGTAGGCCTTAGGAAGCATCACTATGAACAAAGGTAGTGGAGGTGATGGAATACCAGTTGAGCTATTTCAAATACTGAAAGATGATGTTGTGAAAGTGCTACACTCAATATGCCAGCAAATTTGGAATTTTTGCTACACTCAATATGCCCAGTCCTGTGGGCACTCAGCAGTGCCCACAGGACTGGAAAACGTCAGTTTTCATTCCAGTCCCAAAGAAAGGCAATGCTAAAGAATGCTCAAACTACCACTCAGTTGCACTCATCTCACATGCTAGTAAAGTAATGCTTAAAATTCTCCAAGCCAGGCGTCAGCAATACGTGAACAGTGAACGTCCAGATGTTCAAGAAAAGGCAGAGGAGCTAGAGATCAAATCCCCAACATCGGCTGGATCATCAAAAAAGCAAAAGAGTTCCAGAAAAACATCTATTTCTGCTTTATTGACTATGCCAAAGCCTTTGACTGTGTGGATCACAATAAACTGTGGAAAATTCTGAAAGAGATGGGAATACCAGACCACCTGACCTGTCTCTTGACAAACCTGTATGCAGGTCAGGAGGCAACAGTTAGAACTGGACATGGAACAACAGACTGGTTCCAAATAGGAAAAGGTGTATGTCAAGGCTGTATATTGTCACCCTGCTTATTTAACTTATATGCAGAGCACATCATGAGAAACGCTGGACTGGAGGATGCACGAGCTGGAATCAAGAATGCTGGGAGAAATATCAATAACCTCAGATAT
This sequence comes from Bos javanicus, assembly GCF_032452875.1. NCBI lineage: Eukaryota > Metazoa > Chordata > Mammalia > Artiodactyla > Bovidae > Bos > Bos javanicus. The sequence continues at coordinate 10,967,084 of NC_083887.1, read as the reverse complement.
GCAGATGACACCACCCTTATGGCAGAAAGTGAAGAAGAACCAAAGAGCCTCTTGATGAAAGTGAAAGAGGAGAGTGAAAAAGTTGGCTTAAAGCTCAACATTCAGAAAATGAAGATCATGGCATCCGGTCCCATCACTTCATGGGAAATAGATGGGGAAACAGTGGAAACAGTGGCTGACTTTATTTTGGGGGGCTCCAAAATCACTGCAGATGGTGATTGCAGCCATGAAATTAAAAGACACTTACTCCTTGGAAGCAAAGTTATGACCAACCTAGATAGCATATTCAAAAGCAGAGACATTACTTTACCAACAAAGGTCTGTCTAGTCAAGGCTATGGTTTTTCCAGTGGACATGTATGGATGTGAGACTTGGACTATAAGGAAAGCTGAGTGCAGAAGAATTGATGCTTTTGAACTGTGGTGTTGGAGAAGACTCTTGAGAGTCCCTTGGACTGCAAAGAGATCCAACCAGTCCATGCTAAAGGAGATCAGTCCTGGCTGTTCATTGTAAGGACTGATGCTACAGCTGAAACTCCAATACTTTGGCCACCTCACGCGAAGAGCTGACTCATTCGAAAAGACCCTGATGCTGGGAAAGATTGAAGGTAGGAGGAGAAGGGGACAACAGAGGATGAGATGGTTGGATGGCATCACTGACTCGATGGACATGGGTTTAGGTGAACTCCGGGAGTTGGTGATGGACAGGGAGGCCTGGCGTGCTGCGGTTCAGGGGGTCACAAAGAGCTGGACACGACTGAGCAACTGAACTGAACTGAAATAAATGGAGATGCTTCCCATGTTCATGTATTGGAAAATAAAATATTGTTAAAATATCAGCTATCCTTAATATCTCTAAGTTGTATTTCTTAAGTTGATATCTAATAATATTTACTTAATAATTATCTAATAATAACAATAATCTAATAATACAATAAGTATTAATAATATAATAATCTAATAATATCTCTAAGTTATATCTCTTAAATTAATATCTCTAAGTTATAAAGGTTTAGTGTTGACCTTAATTAAAAGTTTGACAGTCTTTTTATAGGAACTAAAAAGCTAATTCTAAAGTTTATGTAGAAATAGGAAAACGAGCCTTGAAATAAGAAGAACTAAGCTGGGGGCTTTATCTTATTTCTGAATTATTATAAAGCTACAGAATCTAAGACATTGTGTTATTACTGTAAAAGTAGACATACAGATTAATGGAATAGAATACAGAGTCAAAATTAGACTGCATATAAAAGCAATTGTTTTTAGCTAGTGTGTCCAGACTTTTCAGTGAGGAAAGGAAAATCTTTCAACATATGATGCTGAAATCATGGGATATCACTGGGGAGAAAAAATTAATATCAACTTCTACCTCATACCATACCCAAAAGTTAGCCTGAAATGATCATAGAAGTAAATGTAAAAGCTAAAATTACAAAATTCCTAGGAGAAAACTTTTGTGATCTTGTGATAGGTAAAGATTTCTAAATACAATATAAAAAATCACAAACTTAGAGAAAAAATTGATAAATTAGACAGTATCAACTTTTAAAACTATTGTTATTCAGCAATTATTATTAACACATCAAAAAGTCTAGTCACAAAATGGGGAAAATATTTGCAACACATGTATGACAAAGTACTTGTATCCAGAATATGTAAAGAGCTCAAAACAATAATAAAAAGTAAACAACCAAATTAAAGATGGACAAAGGATTTAAACAACGATTTCACAAAAGATAATATGAGATGACCGATAAACACATGATAAGGACTCAGCATCATTAGTCATTAGGGAAACATGAGTCAAAATTATGAGGTATCTTTACCCATAGCAGAATGGATAAAATTTTAAATTGATAACACCAGGTGTGGTGAAGCTATGGAGCAACTGGAATTCTTGTGAATAACGATACAACCACTTTGGAAAACTGGCAATTTCTCAAATGTTAGACATGCAGTACCTACCATATCAATTTGCACAAGAGAAATAAAAACACATGTCCACAGAAAACTTGTAATTGAAAGATTATAGACGTTTTATAAATGAAAGCCCCAAACTGGGATCAACACAGTTGGTGAATGTGGGGAGAGAGCAAATTAGCCAAGATGGTGTTTTCAGGCTCTCTGACCTCACGTTTTGTAAGTAATGACTATGTAACAGCTGAGCGCATTTGTAGCACTGCACATCGTGTCACAAGGTACTCGCTTGGTCAAAGGTTGTGTGCTGTGCGGATATGAGCTCCACCTGGAAAGTGCTGGCATGACTACTGCATCACGGCTGTGTCTGTTGGGTCAGCCACGAGAGGAGAGAACATAGCATGTCTACTACTGCGGCCACTGCGTCAGCCAGGAGAGAATGCTGCTATGGCTGCTGTGCCTGCCAGAAGAGAATAAACATGTCTGCAGTTCCTAAGGCTCCTCGTGTCTTCTTCCAGTCTTCTAGCTCTCACCTTGCCTACCCTGGATTCAGCAAATAGCCTGGACAGTGTGAACAGCAAGACAATTGGCATCAGGAACAGGATCAGCAATACAGTGAATAAATAAACATAGTATGTTACATCTATACAACCAAATGCCACTCAGCAATAAAAGGAAACAAACTACTGATACACATAGCACAATAGAGGAATCTCAGAATCATTATGCTGCATGAAAGAAATGAGACACAGGATTATATAAAGGGTTTCAAATACAGAAGTTGTGGTACATTTATGCAATGGAATATTACTCAGCGATAACAAGGAACAAAGTTAGTTGTAGTGAGGTGGATGAAACTAGAGCCTCTTATACAGAGTAAAGTAAGTCAGAAAGAGAAAAACAAATAGTATATTAGCACATACAAATGGATTCCAGAAAAATGGTACTGATTAACCTAGCAGAGTTCATCATGAGAAACGCGGGGCTGGAGGAAGCACAGGCTGGAATCAGGAATGCCAGGAGAAATATCAATAACCTCAGATATGCAGATGACACCACCCTTATGGCAGAAAGTGAAGAGGAACTAAAGAGCCTCTTGATGAAAGTGAAAGAGGAGAGTGAAAAAGTTGGCTTAAAGCTCAACATTCAGAAAACTAAGATCATGGCATCCGGCCCCATCACTTCATGGGAAATAGATGGGGCAACACTGGAAACAATGGCTGACTTTATTTTTGCGGGCTCCAAAATCACTGCAGATGGTAATTGCAGCCATGAAATTAAAAGACACTTACTCCTTGGAAGGAAAGTTATGACCAACCTAGACAACATATTCAAAAGCAGAGACATTACTTTGACAACAAAGGTCCATCTAGTCAAGGCTATGGTTTTTCCAGTGGTCATGTATGAATGTGAGAGTTGGACTATAAAGAAAGCTGAGTGCCAAAGAATTGATGCTTTTGAACTGTGGTGTTGGAGAAGACTCTTGAGAGGACGGCAAGGAGATCCAACCAGTCCATGCTAAAGGAGATCAGTCCTGGGTGTTCATTGGAAGGACTGATGCTAAAGCTGAAACGCCAATACTTTGGCCACCTCATGCGAAGAGCTGACTCATTTGAAAAGACCCTGATGCTGTGAAAGATTGAGGGCAGGAGGAGAAGGGGACGACAGAGGATGAGATGGTTGGGTGGCATCACTGACTCAATGGAGATGGGTTTGGGTGGACTCCGGGAGTTGGTGATGGATAGGGAGGCCTGGTGTGCTGTGGTTCATGAGGTCGCAAGGAATCGGACCTGACTGAGCGACTGAACTGAACTGAACCCAACAGAGAGCAGACTTGTGGACACAGTGGGGGAAGGTGAGGGTGGGATGAGTTAATAAAGTAGCAATGACATATATATGCTATCTGTGTAAAATAGACAGTGGGAAGTTGCTTTATACCACAGGGAGCCCAGCCTGGCTCTCTGTGATGACCTAGGAAGTAGGATGGGAAAGGAGAAGGAGGTTCAGGAGGGAAGGGATCCATCAACTGATGAATGAATAATAAAAACATGGTGTATACATACAAAGGACTATTATTCAACAATAAAAGGAATGAAGTACTGACATACAGTAGAACATGGATGTGCCTTGTAAACATCATGCTAAGCGAAAGAAGCCAGTTACAAAAGTTACAAAAGATTTCATTTATCGGAAATGTCCAGAATAAGCAAATCCATAGATAGATCTTTTATGTGTGGTCCGTTTTGTAGCCTATACTCATAACTTTGTGAATACACCAAAAACTACTGATTTACATACTCTAAATGGGTGAATTGCATGGTATGTGAATTGTATATCAATAAAGCTATTATTTTAAAAATTGAACAGATCAGTTATTGCTGGAAGTCAGAAGTTTATTGCAAAGGAGCATGAGGAATCTTTTAGTGGTGATGAAAATATTTTATATCTTCATTGTATCAGTAGCTTCATATATGATACTGTGCTGCTGCTGCTGCTAAGTCGCTTCAGTCTTGTCCGACTCTGTGCGACCCCATAGACGGTGGCCCACCAGGCTCCCCCATCCCTGGGATTCTCCAGGCAAGAACACTGGAGTGGGTTCCCATTTCCTTCTCCAATGCATGAAAGGGAAAAGTGAAAGTGAAGCCGCTCAGTCGTGTCCAACTCTTTGCGACCCCATGGTCTGCAGCCTTCCAGGCTCCTCCATCCATGGGATTTTCCAGGCAAGAGTACTGGAGTGGGGTGCCATTGCCTTCTCTGTGAGGATCATTTAATTGTTCACTATAAACAAATGCAGCTTATTATATGTAAATCAGTCAGGCTGATTTTATAAACAGTATGGCACCCTACGCCAGTACTCTTGGGAAAATCCCATGGGCGGAGGAGCCTGGTAAGCTGCAGTCCTTGGGATTGCTGAGGGTCGGACACGACTGAGTGACTTCACTTTCACTTTTCATTTTCCTGTATTGGAGAAGGAAATGGCAACCCACTCCAGTGTTCTTGCCTGGAGAATCCCAGGGACAGGGGGGCCTGGTGGGCTGCCATCTATGGGGTCGCACAGAGTTGGACACGACTGAAGTGACTTAGCAGCAGCAGCATACACTAAAAGTCTCCTTTCTTCCTCTGGCACCCATTTCCCATCCCCATATGCAATTTAACATTATCAACTTCTTGTATATTCACCTAGATATATTTTATATATATGTAAGTATATTCTTAATACATTATTTTTACCTTCTTAAAACAATGGTAATATACTATATACACTCTACACCTTGCTTTTTCCACTTAATATATTTTGAAGATCATTCTCCATCAGAATATAAAGAACTTCATTATTTTTTTACATCTGATTAGAAATGGGTGGTATGGATATACCACAATTTATTCAATCAATATCTTACTAATTCATGTTTATTTCTAGTTGTTTTGATATTACACACAGTGCACATGTAATTTCACACAAGTATACATCTACCTAGAGGCTAAATTTTTAGCCAACAGGTTTCTGGAAAAAAAATCTATTATATCTATTGATAGATACAATAAAATCGCCTTCATGAGATTGTATATATTTATATTACCAACAAGAGTTATTGGTTTTTTGGGTTTTTTAATCTGCCATTCCAACCATTTAAATAATTTATGTGTTTATGTATGTATGTATGTATGTATTTATATTTATTTACTTTTGGCTGTGCTGTGTCTTTGCTGCTGCGAGTGGGGGCTTCTCTCTAGCTGTGGTGTGTGGGCTTCTCATTCCTGTGGCTTCTCCTGTTGCAGAGTGTGGGCTCTAAGGCGCATGGGCTCAGTAGTTGTGGTTCCTGGGCTCTAGAACACAGGCTTAGTTGCTCTGTGGAATGTGGGATCTTCTCAGAAAAGGGAAAGAACCTGTGTCTCCTGCATTGGCAGGAGGATTCTTTACCACTGACCCACCAGGGAAGCCCTATTGGTTTTTTTGATCTCTGACAATATAAGTAAAAATGGAATCTACTTTACTTGAAGTCATGCTTCTATAATTGTGAGGAAAATTGAATATCTGTTCATAGTTCTCAGAATCATTTGTATTTTCTTTTCTGCAAAACAGCACTGGTACCTTTTGCCTATTTTTCTATTAAATTCTTGGACATTTATGTATTTATTTGTAGAAGCTCTTTCTATATAAGTATATTAATCTTTATATGTGTTGTAAGTTGCAAATATCTCCTTCAGTTTGCCACTTATACTTTGACTTCAGTTATACTGTTTTACAAACATTTGAAAAATATAGTCTAATATATCACTCTTTCATGATTTCTGTGATTCATACTATGCTTCAGTCTTTCCCACCCCAAGATTATAAAAATAATTCTCCAGAGTTTTCTAAGTTATTTATGGTTTTATATTTTATGCTGAAACTTTTAATCAATTGGGACTATATTTTGGTATAGCATGCAAAGTTCCCATATTTTTTCCAGATGGTTACTCAATTCTTCCAATACCATTTATTGAATAATCCATCTTTTCTCCATTGATTTGAAATATCATCTTTATCATGTACTACATAACCATATGGACTTGGATCTATTTTGATAATTTCTGTTCTGTTCTCCTGATTTTCCTGTCTATTCACGAAACAATATCAGATTGTTCTAATTATTATAGCTTCATAACAAGAGCTAATAACTAGCAGGTTAGCTTCTCTCTTCCATTATCTTCTTTATCAGAATTTTCCCTAGCTACCTTTGCTTATTTTCCATTTGAACATTAGACGCTTATATTGTTCCACAAGAAAACTCCTTTTGATGTTTGCATTGGGATCACATGAAATTTAGAGATTACGGGAAATACACATCTCTCTGATTTTAATGCTTCCTATGAATGGCACCCCACTCCAGTATTCTTGCCTGGAGAATCCCAGGGACAGGGGAGCCTGGTGGGCTGCCGTCTATGGGGTCGCACAGAGTCGGACACGACTGAAGCGACTTAGCAGCAGCAGCAGCATCCAAAATCAATTACAGTATGCCTTTCCATTTGTGTAAATCTTCTTTTATTAGTCTTCAAGTCTCTTATTAGCATTTAAGTTTTCCTCTGGCAAGTTTCCCTTTCAGTTGTTTTAATCTACTTGCATTGGCTAGAATCCTTAGAGCTTATAAAAGAAGACTGCTTACAGAGTATATCTTTGTCTTGTTCTTAAATTTAACAGAAATGTTTCTAATATTTTCCTATTAAGAATCACATGGCAGGGGGAAGGAGAGAGTGAGATGTATAGAGAGAGTAACATGGAAACTTATATTACCGTATGTAAAATTCATAGCCAATGGGAATTTGTGTATGACTCAGGGAACTAAGGCAATGGCACCCCACTCCAGTACTCTTGCCTGGAAAACCTCATGGAGGGAGGAGCCTGGTGGGCTGCAGTCCATGGGGTCGCTAAGAGTCGGACACGACTGAGTGACTTCACTTTCACTTTTCACTTTCATGCATTGGAGAAGGAAATGGCACCCCACTCCAGTGTTCTTGCCTGGAGAATCCCAGGGATGGGGGAGCCTGGTGGGCTCCTGTCTATGGGGTCGCACAGAGTCGGACACGACTGAAGTGACTTAGCAGCAGCAGCAGCAGGAACTCAAACAGGGGCTCTGAAACAACATAGAAGGGTGGGATGGGGAGGGAGATAGGAGGGAGTCTCAAGAGGGAGGGGACACATGTATACCTACGGCTGATTCATGTTGATGTTTGGAGAAAAACCAACACAATTCTGTAAAGCAATTATCCTTCCATTAAAAATTAAATAAATTTATAAAAAAGAACCATCATGGTTGAACAGAATGTATATATATATATATATATATATATATATATACTTTTTATATTCACATATATATATATATTCACATACATATACAAACACAGGCTATTTCTATCTACTGAGAAATTTTAAAGTTCAGGAATAAAAACTGAACTTTATTAAATGCATTTTAAGCCTCTATGGAGGTTTATAATATTTGTTTTATTTTACTTATTACTATTATAGATTTTGAAATTAAATTTTTATAATATCGAATAATTCTTGCTTTTCTGAAATAAACTTCTCCATGCTATATTAATTTTTTATATTCTGTTGGATTCTGTTTGCAACTATTTTATTTTGGAGTTTATATTAGCCTACATAAGTGAAACTGATAGCCTGAGCTTTTTGTTCAATATTTGTTGTATTTTGAAATCAGTGTTATACTTGCCTTGTGAAATGTTTTGGAAGCTTACTTTCTTTTTCTGTGATCCGTAGTATTAGAAAGTCAGATATAACTGCACTATCTATAGCTTTTCATCCCCCATCCCCATCAATTTTTATTATATACATCACTTCTACATTTTTAGGGTTTGTAATATTTACATTCTATTGACTGTTTCCATTCCTTTTTATCTTTACTTTTTCATTCACTTACTGGTTGGCTAAAATTCTCTGTCAATATCCTTAAAAAGAGCTTATGTGAAAAAATTCTGTTATTTAAATTCTGTTTTTTTATGTTAAATATTTTGCTGATGTTTTTATTTTTATGTGTAAATGAAAACTTGTCTGAGTATATTATTCTTAACTTACATTTTCTTTCCTTTAGTACTTAAAAATACTACTCTATCCCCTTCCAACACTGAAAGTTGTAGTGAAGAAGTCTGGGGCTGGCATTATTTATTTTCTTTATAGGTGACCTCATCTTTTTGCCCAGATGCCCAAAATATTCCCTAGCTTTAAGTCTAGTAACTTTATAGGGAGATTTTGGTGTTATTGTTCTATGGCAATGTTTCCCTGATACACCCTAGAAGTTTCTAGATTCTAGTCCTGAAAGTTTCTTTAAATATATTTTTATTTGGCTCTCTACTTTAGAAACACTAATTGTGCATATTTTGGATCTTCTTTGCCTGTCTCCCAGGTAATAAGTTCTCTTCAACTCTATAGCAATATGTGGAACCACAATTTTTACCTGTGCTGTAACAACATTTTAATGACGAGTATTTCCCCTGTCAAATGGTTACTCCTCCTTTTTTCCAAATTTTTTTTCTTGTATTATTTCTATATAGATCCTGTAGTGGTTCCTTCGTTATTATGTGGTGGTTGATATTTGAATAAGATAAGTGATTCCTGGATCAGCTATTCATAGTCAGCTTGTTTTAGGGAAAAGTCTACAAACTTGTTCAAAGACAAAATAACTACCACAGCACTGGGCTGTGAGTATATGAATGAGACTGTTTAACTTTTACTCCTCAGCTAACAAAAATCACACTGCATGGCTCACCCTGTGAGTCAGAAGTGGCTTCTCTCCAGTCTCACCAGTGAACCAGTTCCAGTCAACGTGGCTGTCTATACGTTTCCTCTTCAATACTGATTACTTGGCTTCTCAAAACACCTTTCTGTACAGACTCAAGGAAGCTGTATCTGCCAGTCTGCTCACTCCATCTTTACCGATACAAATAAAGGAAAGCTGGTTTTATACCTTGGCAGTCAATCCTAAAGGAAATCAACCCAATATTCATTGGAAGGACTGATGCTGAAGCTGAAACTCCAATATTTTGGCCACCTGATGAGAAGAGTTGACTCATTGGAAAAAACCATGATGCTGGGGAAATTGAGGGGAGGAGAAGGGAGCAACAGAGAATGAGGTGGTCGGATGGCATCACCACCTCAATGGACATACGTTTAAGCAAACTCTGGGAGACAGGGAGGGACAGGGAAACACGGCATGCTGCAGTTCATGGAGTCACAGAGTAGGACGCGACTGAGCAACTCAACAACAACAAAATATACCACTTATTTTATTTTATTTAAAGTTAACAGCTTATTTATCAATTTAAGTAAACATTAAAATGTAGAGTCATTATTAAAAATGAATGTTAATTGTAGTTCCATTTCTATTGCTTAAATAAAAGCAACTTTTCAACACACATCCAATACAAGGTACCACTTATTTTAAAGATGTGTGTTTGCTAACTTCCAGTGAGATGCTCAAAGCATCCTTTCTCTGTGTCTTCCTCTACTCCTGTTTGACCTTCACTGTTTTAGACAGTGCTTCCTCTTATTTTATGGTTTAAGTTTCAGGTGTCTTCTTTTCTCAATGATAACAGAACTCTTGCTTCTGCTTTTCCTTATCTTTGTTGCTTTGGATAATTCCAAGAACATAAGAAGAAGTACTGATTTTTGTTTTATACTTTCAAAAAACAGAAATATAATTGATAAGGTTAAATTACAGCTTCCATTTGAGAAATATTTAATTTAAAATTCAGTCAGTTGAAATTCCAACAAAGTTTTTGTTAGAACTACAGCTCACCAAACTGGCTTTAAGACCATGTGTCAATCTTGGTGTCATTCTCACACATTTCTTACTTTTCATCATCTACTCAGAAGCAAGCACTTGATGGTAATAGTAAAAGTATCAGATGGGCTAATTTCTCTTGGAAATGGCTAAATTAAGTCCTCAGTAACTTCTTTCCATTATTAATAATAGCATCATCCTATGCTCACTTCAATTTTATAAGAGAGAATTTTCTTTCCACTCCATTTGCCTATCAAGTACTTACTGAACATATATACAACGCAACTTTGATGAAACTTTTTAACCACAGGAACTGTCACTTCATGGATAGATTTCATAAAAATCAAGTATTTCACCAAACTGAGCAATCCTCATAGGCCCCAACTCCATTAGAAAGCTTCTATAGAGCAGGTCTTTGCCTTTCAGTTCAGTTCAGTTGCTCAGTCACGTCTCACTCTTTGGACCCCACGGACCGCAGCACGCCAGGATTCTCTATCACCAATTCGCGGAGCTTGCTCAAACTCTTTGTCCTTAGATATTGTTAATATCCAATTTTATTGAATTGTGATTAGAAAGTGTTGACTACAATATGTCTCATTTTTGGAATTTATTGAGATTCAGTTCAGTTCAGTTCAGTTCAGTCACTCAGTCGTGTCCGACTCTTTGCGACCCCATGAATCGCAGCACGCCAGGCCTCCCTGTCCATCACCAGCTCCTGGAGTTCACTCAGACTCACATCCATCGAGTCAGTGATGCCATCCAGCCATCTCATCCTCTGTCATCCCCTTCTCCTCCTGCCCCCAGTCCCTCCCAGCATCAGAGTCTTTTCCAATGAGTCAACTCTTCGCATGAGGTGGCCAAAGTACTGGAGTTTCAGCTTCAGCACCATTCCCTCCAAAGAAATCCCAGGGCTGATCTTCAGAATGGACTGGTTGGATCTCTTTGCAGTCCAAGGGACTCTCAAGAGTCTTCTCCAACACCACAGTTCAAAAGCATCAATTCTTCGGCGCTCAGCCTTCTTCACAGTCCAACTCTCACATCCATACATGACCACTGGAAAAACCATAGCCTTGATTAGATGGACCTTTGTTGGCAAAGTAATGTCTCTGCTTTTGAATATGCTATCTAGGTTGGTCATAACTTTTCTTCCAAGGAGTAGGTGTCTTTTAATTTCATGGCTGAAATCACCATCTGCAGTGATTTTGGAGCCCCCAAAAATAAAGTCTGACACTGTTTCCACTGTTTCCTCATCTATTTCCCATGAAGTGATGAATATATGGTTAATATGAAATGAGTATTTGTCTATTTTAATGAATGTTCTTGGGTATTAAAAAATGGAATATTCCCAATCATCAGTTCCTACATGTAAGTCATATATTATATTATTTATCTTATATTAGTCATCTTTAGCCTTACTTTTTCTTCTTATTTTGGCCCCTTTTTCCTATAATTCCTGTTACTGCTGATGTGTAAGTTAGAGACATATTTGTAGCCAATATCACCCTTACAAATTGCATTCTATGGCATCAAATGGCCTGTAGCATTAATTTCCTTGAAATGATTTAACTTCCTAAATTCCACCTTATCTAACATTAATATCAGGGCTTCAACTTTTATTTGGGGAGAGTGGGTTTGTCTTTTAACTTGCTCTACTGTCTTTTTGCTCACCCGTTCATTTTCAAACATCTTATAGCTTTTAGTGTTCACTTGTTCATCAAATTTGGTTTTGATATATAGCTCAATTTGAAAAGTTTATTCATTTAATACATGCATCAAACTCACATTTATTGATATAGTAGATTTTTTAGCTGTAGTATTCTCATTTTTACTTTTTTGTTTTGTTTTATTTTTATATAGTTTTAAAAAATACCTTTAACTTTGTGGCCTGTTGACATCTGTACATTAATTTTACACCCTAATAGTTAACTATATAGTCTCTTATTCAATGATTTTCATGGATTTCCAGGTGAGTGATTTCAAACAAAATTCTTCTAAAATGATAACTGGTAAAGACACCAAAATATTTTTAAAATATGCATTTCAGCTCCAAAGTTATGTCATGTTCAATGGAAAGACACTGTATGCATTTCAATTTGGATCAGAAATAATACAGTAATGCCCACTATCACTGTTATGGTAATGCAATTATCTGAGAGAAAAAGAAAAATGGTATAAAAATTATATATAAGGAGTATACTGGAATTCTCAAAAGAAGCAAATCAATCAAAAAACTACTATGAATAATAGGAGAATTCACAAATTAAAATATATAAATTAATTGTTTTCATATGTTCAAATAATCACAAGATGTATTGGAACAAAAATCCCATTTAAAATATAATTTCTACCATAAAATACCTAAGAGAAAATTAAACAAAATTTTCAAAAGTTTGTGAGAGGGAAAAAAAAAGACATTTAACACTCTTGTAGGGTATAAAATAAGATCTGAACTAACAAAAAGACACACTATTTTCTGACTGGGGCAGAGCTGCCACAGGCAAAAAAATCTTGCATCTATGTGCCCAGGGTCGCTTCGGTAGTGTCTGACTCCTTGCAACCCTGCAGGCTGTGGGCTGCCAGGCTTCTCTGTCAAGGAGGGGGTCTCCAGGCAGGAACACTGGCGTGCACTGGCCAACGCTGGCGGCCATGCCCTTCTAGAGCACTGTGTTTCCTGCTGCCCCAGCCGCCAACCCCCCTGAGTACCTGGTGCTGCCAGAACCCCTGCGACCAAAGCAGCTGCACCACCTCCACACCTGGCCCTCACAGGGGCAAACCCAAGTCCTCCAGGGCAGCCTCAGGAGCAAACCCCAGTGGATGACCCACAGGCAGAGGTGGAAATAAAACCAGAATTGGAACCCAGGAGCAGTGTGGCTAAGGAAGAAGACCCAAAACTTTCCCATCAGTTGTACAAGCTGTAGATTAAATCCACACGATCAACTAAGCAGACTCTGTGTCTATGGAATATATAAAAGGTCATTGAGAGCTCCCACAAAAGAAAATGCACCAGTTCTGATAGCTGTGGACACTGGAGGCAAGAACACACAGGAGTAGGACCAGATTATCTGAGCTGCCCCCACGGCAGGTCCAGAGATCAGCACAGAGCTGGAGGGCATCCTAGGGAGGCGAGGTGGACTGTGACTCCCAGTGAGGGAAAGGACTCTGACAGCAGTGACTCAAGAAAAACATTGATTATTCTTACGTTTTGACTTGTTCTGTAGATTCTTTTGGATTTCCACCCCCTTTTTTCCCCTCTGTTGTGGGTGTTGATTTTATTGGCACTATGAAATCTAATTAAGCTTTTGAGCTTTTTTTTATCCCTCAGTCAAAGTTTTTATTGTTGTTATAAACCTCTGCCTCTATGTGGGGCTTTTGCAGTTCTGTGGAGTTTTCCTTTTTTTTTTTTCCTTTTCTCTTTTATTAATTTTAATTTTTAATTTTTTTAACCTATTATTACTTTTCTACATTTATTCCTTTGCTTGCTTTTCCTCCTATTCTTTTCCCCTTGCAGTTAATCTTTAATGTATATAAATCTTCTTTATCTACCTCTGTTTAATTGTGTATATCTATTCTTTCTTTCTTTCCTTTCCACTCAACATAGTTGTTAGTTTTATTCTCACTGATTTATTCCCCAATTGGCATCTTGCTTTAGTTTTGTTTTCCAGTTTGTGTTTTGGTTAGTTTTTGGTTTCCTTTGTTCACCAAGTCAGTCTATTGTACTTTATTTTTGTTGGACTGTTTTGATTTTGCTTATGGGTGTATATGTATATGTGTATATTCAGTCATAATTTTTATTGTTGCTATAAGCCTCTGCCTCTATGTTGGGCTTTTGCAGTTCTGTGACGTGTTCCTTTTTTTTTTTTTTCCTTTCTTCTTCCATTTTTTTTCTTTTCTCTTTTTTATAATTTCACTTTTTAATTTTTTTTAAACTTGTTGTATTTTTCTACAACATTCTATTCCTTTGTTTGGCTTTCCTACTGATCTTTTTCCCTTCTTTATCTACCTCTATTAACTTTGCATATCTATTCTTTCTTTCTTTTCTTTCTTTCCTTTCCTCTCAACATATTTGTTAGTTTTGTTTTCATTGCTTTATTCCCCACTTGGCACCTTGCTTTTGTTTTGTTTTCTAGTTTGTGCTTTCATTAGTTTTGTTGTTAACTGGTAAATATAATTTTTTATTTTCTTTGTTTGCCAGGTCAATCTACTGTACTTTATTTTTGTTGGACTGGTTTGACTTTTCTCATGGGTGTATATGTATATGTGCATATTCCATTTTAATTATTACTTTAATTTAATTTTTAATTAATTAATTTAATTAATTTTAATTATTATTTGCCTGATTTTGTAACTGCCATTTGTCTGGGGTTCATCTTTGGTTACTCGTTTTTGAATATTTGTTTTAATCTCACTTAATGCCATAATAAACCACTTGTGGAATCTTTGTTCCTGACCAGAGATCAAGCCCTGAGCCTTTGGAGTAGGAGCACTGACTCCAAGATCCTAGACTACCAGAGAACTAACTCTATGGACTGTGTTAGTCACTCTGCTGCTGCTGCTAAGTCGCTTCAGTCGTGTCCAGCTCTGTGCGACCCCATAGACGGAAGCCCACCAGGCTCCCCCATCCCTGGGATTCTCCAGGCAAGAACACTGGAATGGGTTGCCATTTCCTTCTCCAATGCATGAAAGTGAAAAGTGAAAGGGAAGTCTTTCAGTCGTGTCTGACTCTTAGCAACTCCATGGACTGCAGCCTACCAGGCTTATCCATCCATGGGATTTTCCAGGCAAGAGTACTGGAGTGGGGTGCCATTGCCTTCTCCAGTTAGTTGCTCAGATCAGATCAGATCAGTCACTCAGTCGTGTCCGACTCTTTGCGACCCCATGAATCGTAGCACGCCAGGCCTCCCTGTCCAACACCAACTCCCGGAGTTCACTCAGACTCACGTCTATCGAGTCAGTGATGCCATCCAGCCATCTCATCCTCTGTCGTCCCCTTCTCCTCCTGCCCCCAATCCCTCCCAGCATCAGAGTCTTTTCCAATGAGTCAACTCTTCTTTGGCCACCATGAAGTGGCCAAAGTACTGGAGTTTCAGCTTCAGCATCATTCCTTCCAAAGAAATCCCAGGGCTGATCTCCTTCAGAATGGACTGGTTGGATCTCCTTGCAGTCCAAGGGACTCTCAAGAGTCTTCTCCAACACCACAGTTCAAAAGCATCAATTCTTTGGCGCTCAGCTTTCTTCACAATCCAACTCTCACATCCATACATGACCACAGGAAAAACCATAGCCTTGACTAGACAGACCTTTGTTGGCAAAGTAATGTCTCTGCTTTTGAATATGCTATCTAGGTTGGTCATAACTTTCCTTCCAAGGAGTAGGCGTTTTTTAATTTCATGGCTGCAATCACCATCTGCAGTGATTTTGGAGCCCAGAAAAATAAAGTCTGACACTGTTTCCACTGTTTCCCCATCTATTTCCCATGAAGTGATGGGACTGGATGCCATGATACTTGTTTTCTGAATGTTGAGCTTTAAGCCAACTTTTTCACTCTCCACTTTCACTTTCATCAAGAGGCTTTTTAGTTCCTCTTCACTTTCTGCCACAAGGATGGTGTTAGTTGGCCAAACTCATTCTAAGAGGCCACCACACCCTGATACCAAAACCAGACTAAGACAACACAAAAAAGGGAAACTATAGGCCAATATCACTGATGAACATAGATGCAAAAATCCTCAACAAAATTTTAGCAAACAGAATTCAGCAACACATGAAAAAGCTCATACACCATGATCAAGTTGGGTTTATTCCAGGAATGCAAGGATTCTTCAAAATACACAAATCAATCAGTGTGATACACCATATTAACAAACTAAAAGACAAAAACTATATGATCATCTCAATAGATGCAGGAAAAGCCTTTGACAAAATTCAGCGCCCATTTATGATTAAAACTCTTCAAAAAATGGGCATAGAAGGAACCTACCTCACCATAGTAAAGGCCATATATGATAAGCCTACACAAACGTTATTCTCAATGGTGAAAACCTGAAAGCATTCCCCTAAGATCAGGAACAAGACGAGGGTGTCCACTTTTGCCACTCTTATTCAAAATATTTCTGGAAGTCCTAGCTACAGCAATTAGAGAAGAAAAAGAAATAAAAGGAATCCAGAGTGGAAAAGAAGAAGTAAAGCTTTCACTGTTTGCAGATGACATGATACTGTACAGAGAAAACCCTAAAGAGTGTACCAGAAAATTACTAGAGCTTATCAGTGAATTTAGCAAAGCTGCAGGATACAAAATCAATATACAGAAATCTTTTGCATTTCTACATACTAACAATGAAAAGTCAGAAAGAGAAATTAAGGAATCAATACCATTCACCACTGCAACAAAAAGAATTAAATATCTAGGAATAAACTTACCTAAGGATACAAAAGAACTGTACACAAAAAATTATAAGACACTAATGAAAGAAATCAAAGATGATATAAACAGATGGAGAGATATTCCATGTTCCTGGGTAGGAAGAATCAATATTGTGAAAAATGACTATACTACCAAATGCAATCTACAGATTCAATGTGATCCCTATCAAATTACCAATGGCATTTTTAACAGAACTAGAACAAAAAATTTCACAATTCATATGGAAACACAAAAGACCCCAAATAGCCAAAGCAGTCTTAAGAAAGAAGAATGGAGCTGGAAGAATCAACCTCCCTGACTTCAGATTATACTACAAAGCTACAGTCATCAAGACAGAATGGTACTGGCACAAAAACAGAAATATAGACCAATGGAACAAGATAGAAAGCCTGGAAATAAACCCATGCACCTATGGGTACCTTATTTTCAACAAAGGAGGCAAGAATATACAATGGGGCAAAGATAGCCTCTTCAGTAAATGGTGCTGGAAAAAACTGGACAGCTACATGTAAAAGAATGAAATTAGAACACTTCCTAACACCATACACAAAGATAAACTCCAAATGGATTAAAGACCAGAAACTATAAAACTCTTAGAGGAAAACATAGGAAGAACACTTGATGACATAAATCAAAGCAAGATCCTCTATGACCCATCTTCTAGAGTAATGGAAATAAAAACAAAAGTAAAAAAAGTGGTACATGATTAAATTTAAAAGCTTTTGCACAGCAAAGGAAACTATAAGCAAGGTGAAAAGACAATCCTCAGAAAGGGAGAAAATAATAGCAAATGAAACAATTGACATAGGATTAATTTCCAAAATATACAAGCAGCTCATACAACTCAATGCCAGAAAAACAAACAACCCAATCAAAAAGTGGGAAAACGACCTAAACAGACATTTCTCCAAAGAAGACATACAGATGGCTAACAAACACATGAAAAGATGCTCAACATCCCTCATTATTAAAGACATGCAAATCAAAACTACAATAAGCTATCACCTCACACTGGTCACAATGGCCCTCATCAAAAAGTCTACAAACAATAAATGCTGGAAAGGGTGTGGAGAAAAGGGAACACTCTTGCACTGTTGGTGGGAATGTAAATTGATACAGCCACTATGGAAGATGGCATGGAGATTCCTTAAAAAAACTAGTAATAAAACCACCATATGACCCAGCAATCCCACTCCTAGGTATATACTCTGAGGAAACCAAAATTTAAAAAGACACATGTATCTCATTGTTCATTGCAGCACTATTTACAATAGCTAGAACACGGAAGCAACCTAGATGCCCATCAACAGATGAATGGATAAAGAAATTGTGGTGCATATACACAATGGAATATTACTCAGCCATAAAAAGGAACACATCTGAGTCAGTTCTGATGAGATGGATGAACCTAGAACCTATTATACAGAGTGAAGTGACTCAGAAAGAGAAAGATAAATATCATATTCTAACACACATATACAGAATCTAGAAAATTGGTACTGAAGAATTATTTTCAGGACAGCAATGAATAAACAGACAAAGAGAATAGACTTATGGACATGGGGAGAGGGGAGGAGAGAGTGAGATGTATGGAAAGAGTAACGTGGAAACTTACATTACCATATGTAAAATACATAGCCAATGGGAATTTGCTGTATGGCTCAGGAAATTTAAACAGGTGCTCTGTCAATCTAGAGCGGTGGGATGGGGTGGGAGATGGGAGGGAGGTTCAAAAGGGAGGGGATATATATATACCTATGGCTGATTCACAGCTATTTGTAAGGCTTCCCCAGACAGCCATTTTGCTTTTTGCATTTCTTTTCTATGGGAATGGTCTTGATCCCTGTCTCCTGTACAATGTCACGAACCTCATTCTATAGTTCATCAGGTACTCTATCAGATCTAGGCCCTTAAATCTATTTCTCACTTCCACTGTATAATCATAAGGGATTTGATTTAGGTCATACCTGAATGGTCTAGTGGTTTTCCCTACTTTCTTCAATTTAAGGCTGAATTTGACAATAAGGAGTTCATGGTTTGAGCCACAGTCAGCTCCTGGTCTTGTTTTTGCTGACTGTATAGAGCTTCTCCATCTTTGGCTGCAAAGAATATAATCAATCTGATTTCGGTGTTGACCATCTGGTGATGTCCATGTATAGAGTCTTCTCTTGTGTTGTTGGAAGAGGGTGTTTGTTATGACCAGTGCATTTTCTTGGCAAAACTCTATTAGTCTTTGCCCTGCTTCATTCCGTATTCCAAGGCCAAATTTGCCTGTTACTCCAGGTGTTTCTTGACTTCCTACTTTAGCATCCAGTCCCCTATAATGAAGAGGACATCTTTTTTGGGTGTTAGTTCTAAAAGGTCTTGTAGGTCTTCATAGAACTGTTCAACTTCAGCTTCTTCAGTGTTACTGATTGGGGCATAGACTTGGATTACTGTGATATCGAATGGTTTGCCTTGGAAACAAACAGAGATCATTCTGTCGTTTTTGAGATTGCATCCAAGTACTGCATTTCAGACTCTTTTGTTGACCATGATGGCCACTCCATTCTTCTGAGGGATTCCTGCCCTCAGTAGTAGATATAACGGTCATCTGAATTAAATTCACCCATTCCAGTCCATTTCAGTTCGCTGATTCCTAGAATGTCGACATTCACTCTTGCCATCTCTTGTTTGACCACTTCCAATTTGCCTTGATTCATGGACCTGACATTCCAGGTTCCTATGCAATATTGCTCTTTATAGCATCAGACCTTGCTTCTATCACCAGTCACATCCACAGCTGGGTATTGTTTTTGCTTTGGCTCCCTCGCTTCATTCTTTCTGGAGTTATTTCTCCACTGATCTCCAGTAGCATACTGGGCACCTACTGACCTGGGGAGTTCCTCTTTCAGTATCCTATCATTTTGCCTTTTCATACTGTTCATGGGGTTCTCAAGGCAAGAATACTGAAGTGGTTTGCCATTCCCTTCTCCAGTGGACCACATTCTGTCAAATCTCTCCACCATGACCTGCCCATCTTGGGTGCCCCACGGGCATGGCTTAGTTTCATTGAGTTAGACAAGGCTGTGGTCCTAGTGTGATTAGATTGACTAGTTTTCTGTGAGTATGGTTTTAGTGTGTTCGCCCTCTGATGCCCTCTTGCAACACCTACCATCTTACTTGGGTTTCTCTTACCTTGGGCGTGGGGTATCTCTTCACGGCTGCTCCAGCAAAGCGCAGCCATTGCTCCTTACCTTGGACAGGGGTATCTCCTCACCACCACCTTTCCTGACCTTCAATGTGGGATAGCTCCTCTAGGCCCTACTGTGCTGCGCAGCCACTGCTCCGGGTAACTCCTCTCGTTGCCACCCCTGGCCTCGGGCATGGGTTGCTCCTCCCGGCCTCGCCCCTGGCCTCCGGCTTAGGGGCATGGGGTAGCGCCTCCCGGCCGCTGCCCCTGACCTTGGATGCTGGGTATCACCTCTCGGCCACCCACCCTGACCTTGGACGAGGGGTAGCTCCTCTCGGCTGTTCCTGTGCTGTCACAGTCTGGTACTCTCGGCCGCTGCCCCGACCTTGGACATGGGGTAACTCCTCTTGGCTGCCGCCCTTCGGGCATGGGGTCCTCCCGGCTTCTGCCCCTGACCTTGGACGTGGGGTGGCTCCTCTCGGCAGTGCTATGGCGCACCCATCACAGCCGCCTGCGCTATGGCGTGCCATGTCGCAGCCACCTGCGTAATGCTCAAAGTTCTCCAAGCCAGGCTTCAGCAATATGTGAACCATGAACTTCCTGATGTTCAAGCTGGTTTTAGAAAAGGCAGAGGAACCAGAGATCAAATTGCCAACATCCGCCGGATCATAGAAAAAGCAAGAGAGTTCCAGAAAAACATCTATTTCTGGTTTAATGACTGCCAAAGCCTTTGACTGTGTGGATCACAATAAACTGTGGAAAATTCTTCAAGAGATGGGAATACCAGACCAACTGATCTCCCTCTTCAGAAATTTGTATGCAGGTCAGGAAGCAATAGTTAGAACTGGACGTGGAATAACAGACTGGTTCCAAATAGGAAAAGGAGTTCGTCAAGGCTGTATATTGTCACCCTGTTTATTTAACTTATATGCAGAGTATATCATGAGAAACGCTGGACTGGAAGAAACACAAGCTGGAATCAAGATTGCCGGGAGAAATATCAATAACCTCAGATATGCAGATGACACCACCCTTAAGGCAGAAAGTGAAGAGGAACTCAAAAGCCTCTTGATGAAAGTGAAAGTGGAGAGTGAAAAAGTTGGCTTAAAGCTCAACATTCAGAAAACGAAGATCATGGCATCTGGTCCCACCACTTCATGGGAAATAGATGGGGAAACAGTGGAAACAGTGTCAGACTTTATTTTTCTAGGCTCCAAAATCACTACAGATGGTGACTGCAGCCATGAAATTAAAAGATGCTTACTCCTTGGAAGAAAAGTTATGACCAACCTAGATAGCATATTCAAAAATAGAGACATTACTTTGCCAACAAAGGTCCATCTAGTCAAGGCTATGGTTTTTCCAGTGGTCATGTATGGATGTGAGAGTTGGACTGCAAAGAAGGGTGAGCACCGAAGAATTGATGATTTTGAACTGCGGTGTTGGAGAAGACTCTTTAGAGTCCCTTGGACTGCAAGGAGATCCAACCAGTCCATTCTGAAGGAGATCAGCCCTGGGATTTCTTTGGAAGGAATGATGCTAAAGCTGAAACTCCAGTACTCTGGCCACCTCATGCAAAGAATTGACTCATTGGAAAAACTCTGATGCTGGGAAGGATTGGGGGCAGGAGGAGAAGGGGACGACAGAGGATGAGATGGCTGGATGGCATCACTGACTCGATGGACATGAGTCTGAGTGAACTCCGGCAGTTGGGGATAGACAGGGTGGCCTGGCGTGCTGCAATTCATGGGGTCGCAAAGAGTCAGAACACAACTGAGCGACTGATCTGATCGGATCTGATGGCTGATTCATATTGAGTTTTGACAGAAAACAACATAATTCTGTAAAGCAATTATCCTTCAATAAAAGAATAAATTTTTAAAAAACAGAAAAATAGACAAGTGATATGAATAGAAGTTCACAGAATATGAAATATGAAATACAAACAACACTTGACAAGACACTTAATATCAGTGGAAGGCATGTACACTATACATTATATGCAAAAGTTTGTGTGTTAGTTGCTCAGTCATATCTGACTCATGGATTGTAGCCTTACAGGCTCCTCTGTCAGTGAAATTTTCCAGGCAAGAATACTAGAGTGGGTAGCTATTCCCTTCTCCAGGGGATCTTCCCGACCCAGGGATCAAACCCAGGTCTTTTGTATTGCAGGCAGATTCTTTACTGTCTGAACCATCAGGGAAGCAGATGACATTGTATCAATATAGAAAACCCTAAAGACCACACAAAAACTATTAGAACTAACAAATCCAGCAAGGTGGCAGGATACAAGATTAATATATAGCAACTGGTTGCATTTCTTTACACGAACAATGAAATAATAGAAAAAGAAGGTGAAAAAACAATCCTTTTAAAATCACATCAAAAATAAAATAAAATACATAGGAATAAACTTGACCACGGAGGTGAAAGATTTACATGCTAAGAACTATAAAACATTGATAAAGGAACCTGTCACGCTCTTAGATTGGAAGAATATTGTTATTGGCAATATTACCTAGTGCAATATATAATACTATCCAATACAATACTACCCAAAGCAATGATGCAATGTCTATCAAATTCCCCATGACATTTTCACAGAACTAGAATGAATAATCATAAAATTAATATGAGGCCATAAAAAACCCAGAATTGCAAAGCAACCTTGAGGGAAAAGAACAAAACAGGAGGCATAACCCTTCCAGACCTCAGAAAATACTACAAAACTACAATAGTCAAAACAACATGGTACTGTACACACACAGACATATGGATCAATGGAACAGAACAGAAAGTCCAGAAATAAACCCACACACCCACAATCAATCAGTCTTTGACAAAGGAGGTGAGAATATAAAATGAAGAAAAGACAGTCTCTTCAGCAAGTGGTGTTGGGAAAGCTGGACAGCGTACATAAACCAGTGAAGTTAGCACATTCCCTTACACCATAAACAAAAATAAACTCAAAATAGTTTACATACTTAAATGTCAGACAAGACACCATAAAACTCCTAGAAGAGAACATAGGCAAAACATTCTCTAACATAAATCACACCAATGTTTTCTGAAGTCAGTCTCACAAAGCAATAGAAATAAAAGCAAAAATTAACAGATGGGACCTAATTAAACATAAGCTTTTGCACAGCAAAGGAAACCATTAATAAAATGAAAAGACAACCTGTGAACTGGGAGAAAATATTTTCAAATGATGCAACCTACAAAGGCCTAATTTTCAAAATGTACAAACAGCTCATACAACTCAATAACAACAACAACAAAAAAGCGAACAACCCAATCAAAAAATGGACAGAAGATCTAAATAGACATTTCTCAAAAAAAAAAGACCTCCAGGTGGACAATACTTACATGAAAAGATGCTCAACATCACTAATTATTAGAGAAATGAAAATCAAAACTACAGTGAGGTACCACTTCACACTGTTCAGAATGCTTTGATGATATTTTGATGCTAACTTGCTTCAGTCATGTCTTACTCTTTACGACCCCATGGACTATAGCCTGCCAGGCTCCTCTGTCCATGGAATTCTCTAGACAGTAATACTGGAGTGGGTTGCCATTTCTTTCTCCAGGGGATCTTCCTGACCCAGGGATCTGTTCAGAATGGCTATCATTAAAAAGTCTACAAATAATAAATATTGGACAGGTATAAAGAAAAGGGAACCCTTGTACACTATTTGTAGGAATATAAGTTGATGCAGCCACTATGGAGAACAGTACAGGGTTTCCTTAAAAACTAAACACAGAGCTACTATATGATCCTATAATAGCACTCCTGGGCTTGTACCCAAAGAAAACCATGATTCAAAAAGATACATGTACCCCAGTGTTCACAGCAGCAATATTTACAATAGCCAAGACAAGAAAACAACCTAAACATCCATTGACAGATGAATGGATAAGAAAAATGTGGTACATGTAGACAATGGAATATTACTCATCCATAACAGAATGAAATATTGCCATCTGCAGCAACATGGATGGATCTGGAGATTATCACAACATGTGAACTAAGTCAGGCAGAGAAAGACAAATATTACATGATATTACTTATGCTGTGCTTAGTCACTCAGTCATGTCTGACTCTGTGACCTCAGGCCCCTCTGTCCATGGGGACTCTCCAGGCAAGAATACTGGAGTCAGTTGCCATGCCCTCCTCCAGGGGATCTTCCCAACTCAGGGATCAAACCCAGGTCTCCTGCATTGCAGGTGGATTCTTTACCATCTGAGCCACCAGGGAAGCCTAAGAATACTGGAGTGGGTAGCCTATCCCTTCTCCAGGGGATCTTCTCAACCCAGGACTTGAATCAGGGTCTCCTGCATTGCAGGAGGATTCTTTACCATCTGAGCCACCAGGGAAGCCTAAGAATACTGGAGTGGGTAGCCTATCCCTTCTCCAGGGGATCTTCCCAACCCAGGACTTGAATCGGGGTCTCCTGCATTGCAGGAGGATTCTTTACCAGCTGAGCTACCAGGGAAGCCCAATATCACTTATATGTGGACTCTAAAATATGACATAACAAAACAGAAACAGACTCACAGACACAGAGAAAAGACTTGTGGTTGCCAATGAGAAGGGCAAGCGGAGAAGAGACAGATCTGGAACTTGGGATTAGCTGTAAGGTATTATATATAGAATGGATGAACAAGGTCCTGCTGTATAGCACAGGGAACTGTGTTCAACATCCTGTGATAAACCATAAGGGAAAACAATAGGAAAAAGAACATGTATATGTATGTATGCATGTGTGTGTGTGTGTGTGTGATTGTATAACTGAATCAGCATTGTAAATCAACTATATACTTCAATAAAAACTTTTTTAAAAGAAATGCTCATTATAGCAACCCTAGGATGCATTTTTTTAGCATATCAAATTGACCAAAAGTCCAAATGTTTAAAAAGACATTTTGTTGGTAACATCTATCAAAAATGACAAAAGCATATAAATACATATGCCCCAGACTGAGTAATCCAGTACTGGAGAATTTATTCTATATGTATATCTGAAAATGTTGTATTTAGTATTATTTTTACAATATTTTAATAAGTTAAATTAACCCAAATATCACTATGACTGGTTAAATAAGCAATAGTATATAGTACATCCATTGAAAAATACTATGAAGTTTTAAAAACTGAGGAAGCTGTATATAGATATGAAAAGAATTCCACAATACATTAAATAAAAAGAATTAGGTATAAAATTCAGTATTAAGTATGATAACTTTGGGGTAAGTGTTAAATATGAATATACATTCATATTTGCTTATGTTAAGATACACTGGAAGGACACATTAAAAATGTAAAACAGAGGTTTTGTTGGTGGGGAAGGCTATATGAATTAGGCATAGGGTGAAAGGAACACGCTATTAACTTTTAAATATTTTTCTAGATTTTCCAATTAAATGAATTTATTACCAACTCAAAAGATTACATTTAAACATCCTTTCTCTTTTTACTAAAATTCTATGAATAGAATTTACAGATTAATTTAGGAAGAAATTATCTTTACTATAATGAGCCTTCCTATGCATGAACAAAGTATTTTCTTTCGTTCTACTCAAGTTTTCTACCTATCTAGGTTTGCAAAAGTTTCTTTGTGTTAATCCTAAAAATTTATCAGTACCTTTATTACTAAATATTTTTTTATTTGGGGATGTGTTATAAATGGTACTTTTTTCTGTACTTTTTAAAGAATTTTTTTTTTCTTTTTTGCACAGAGAGACTGTCTTAGTCTGTTTGGGTTACTATAAGAGAATACAATAGACTAGGTGGCTTGTAAATAACAGAAATTGTTATTTCTAACAATTACAAAATGTGGGAAACCCAAAATCAAGGCACCAGAAGATTCATTTTTTGTTGAAAGTTTTCTAGGTCATAAACACTCATCTTTTTACTTTGTCCTCCGATGGTGGAAAGGGTGGGGAAGTTCTTTTGGGTCTCAAAGAACAGTAATCCTATTAATGAGCACTCCGCCCTCAGGACCTAAGTACTTCCAAAAACCCCACCTCAAAATACTGTTACATTGGGGTTATATTTCAATATATAAACTTGGAAAGGACATAAGCATTCAGTCTAAAGCAGAAATTGTTGATTTTATTACATTAATTTCATACTCATTTTTCTCTATTGTTACTTTTTTATATAATACTTTCACAGTTGAACTTTTTGGATTCATTTCTTTTGTTCCTTTACATCAGCTTAAACATCTGGAATAGTGAGCATTAAATTGTAGCAGGGAGGTGGACCTCTTTGTTATATTCAGGACTTTAATGGGGAATGTTTCTTATGTTTTACACACACGCAGTCACTTAATGAGATTTTATAGCAAGTAAAAACACTTTGAGGAGGTATGGTCAGGACATGATAAGACCACGTATTGACAATTGACAGACATAGACCAAATCCAGCTTGCTGCTGGTTTTTATAAAGTTTTATAGGAACACAGTCATATTCCCTTGTTTATGTACTGTCCATGGCTGCTTTCACTAAAAATATTCACTGTCTGCTTCTTTACAAAAATTTTTTTATCTCCAGGGCTAGACCATGCTTTAGTAACAATTCCAAAATATTAGCTGATTAACATAACAAAAAGTTTATTTTTCTCGCTTAAATTGCCTATCCTACATAGAGTCAGTGAAATCTTACAGTCCTGTGGATGCACTGTCCGTAACACACACTCTTCTGGTTACACATATCATTTCTACTCACGCCCTGTTGGCCAGAACTCATCACATGGTACTACACTGGGCGCTATCAAGATTAGAAAATGGAAGAACCTCTTATCTTTGCTCTTGGGAGTTTATAGTTGGAAAAGGGAGAAATGAGCAAAAGGACAAATAATCAGTTAAAACCCAAGTTCCATCAGGAGGATCAATGTTATTTTAAAAAGGCAAAAGTAGGAAGGAAGTGGGGCTTCCCTGAGAGCTCAGTTGGTAAAGAATCGACTGCAGTGCAGAAGACCCTGGTTTGATTCTTGGGTGAGGAAGATCTGCTGGAGAAGGGAAAGGTTACCCACTCTGGTATTCTGGCCTGGAGAATTCCATGGACTGTACAGTCATGGGGTCACAAAGAGTCAGACACAACTCAGCAACTGTCACTTCACTTTAGGAAGGAAGAAAGTGTGTGAAGTCTTCTGCCAATGGGTGTAGACATGGAGACTCTTCAGTCTCAATGGTTTAGCTCACCATAGTATCCTTAGCACTAAGAAGAGCTGTTGGTATATACAAGTTTTCAATAAATATTTATTAAATGAATGAAAGGATAGGATATTCTTTCCTAATATTCCCCTTTTTTATTTTAGAATTTACTGATAATGCATAATAAACAAAAGAGATCAGTGAAGACAAAGCTGCTCTTTGATCTTATAAAAAATATCTTCAATAAACAACCTAGGCATATTGCTGTTGTCGTTCAGTAAGTAAGTTGTGTCAACTCTTTGCGACCCCATGGACACCAGGCCTCTCTGTTCCTCACTATCTCACAGAGTTTGCCCAAGTTCACGTCCATTAAATCATTGATGCTATCCAACCACCTCATCTTCTACCACCCTCTTCTCCTTTTGCCTTCAACCTTTCCCAACATCAGGTGTACTGGCCTTAAACAAATAAATAAGGCTGAAAGTAATCATTTTCTCCATCTTCCTGCTTTCAACTAAGTTTCATCCATTAATTTCAGTCAGTCAGTCGTGACACTCAGTCGATCAGTGTGTCCAACTCTTTGCGACCCCATGGACTGTAGTCTAACCAGGCTCCTCCATCCATGAAATTTTCCAGGCATGAGTACTGGAGTAGGTTGCCAAGTCCTTCTCCAGGGGCTCTTCTTGACCCAGGGATCAAACCCAGATCTCCCGCATTGCAGGCAGACGCTTTACCATCTAGCCACCAGGGAAGCCATTTTATTTTCTCCATCTTCCTGCTTTTAACTAAGTTTCATCCATTAATTTCAGTGTACTCCCTCAATTCATTTATTCCCTCAACTCCCTGCTCCACTTCTCCCAACCAGAGATCTCATCCCATTAGTGACTTTCTATAAGTACTGTCAAATTAAGTTCTTTACCTTAAAGTCACTTTTTCCAAAAGGAAATTCTAAATTAAGAATCACTTTAAATAAATGGAAAAAAATGCTTTCTTATACCATAGACCAAAATAAATTCCAGATGGATTAAATTGCTTAAAAAATTCAAATCATAGGAGAAAATGGAATCAAGTAACTATCAAACATCTGAAGACAGAATGACTTTGTAAGCTTAGAAACAACAGAAGTTATTTTAGAAGGGAAAAGTCAACAGGCTTACTACAAAATCCTAAATGTCCATAAATGAATAAAAACAAATCAATATATTAAAAGAAGTCACAGACTAAAGAAATTACTTGTACTATATATAATATACAAATGGATAATATCTTCAAAGTTAAAAAAGAACTTAATTTACTGAGTTACCAAGATCTCTGAATGAGCAAAGGAAGGACAATTTAAGACAGGAAAAACTTTTAAAAATTAGAAAGGTGGTCAGTCTCACTAGTAATAAAATCCAAATTAAAAGTAAAGATACCCCTTTACTGGAGAAATAAACAAAAATGTATAAAATCCAATGCTGGAGAGATTTGTAATAGTTGCACTTTTTAAAATATAAATGTATTTATTTTAATTGGAGAATAGTTGCACTTTTATCAATAGCTGCTATGTTTGTGAAATTGGTACAGCTCTTTAGGAAAGCAATTTGGTAATATGTATAAAGAAGCATAAAAATGTAGTTACTTTTTGATCCAATAATTTCACTTCTGGGAACCTGTCCTAAGGAAACAATCCAAAATATGGGGAAAGGTTCATTTACCAAGATGTTTATCACAGCACTATTTGTAATTATGAAAAAATTAAAATTATCCAAATTTCCAACAAGGGGATACTAAAGTAAATCACAATGCATCATTTGAGGAATTTTATGTGGCTGTTAAAATACAGTTAAAAAGAAACTTAATAGGAAAATGATTATTCTATAATTAGAAGAAATATGCAAAACATTGAGTAGAGTACAATATCCAATTAGCAAGAATTGTCATTTAAATGGTAAAATCATAAGGTTAACCCTCTTCATTCCCTTCAAAAAAATCTTTGATCATGACAGCTTCCCACCTTAAATGTCCTAATGATCAATTCCTTTCTTAGTGAAAACACAGCAGGGACTGCAGTTAACACAGCACCGTGTCATTCTTTAGTTCAGTTCAGTTGCTCAGTTGTATCCAACTCTTCGCAACCCCATGAATCGCAGCATGCCAGGCCTCCCTGTCCATCACCAACTCCCAGAGTTCACTCAGACTCACGTCCATCGAGTCAGTGATGCCATCCAGCCATCTCATCCTCTGTCGTCCCCTTCTCCTCCTGCCCCCAATCCCTCCCAGCATCAGAGTCTTTTCCAATGAGTCAACTCTTCACATAAGGTGGCCAAAGTACTGGAGTTTCAGTTTTAGCATCATTCCTTCCAAAGAAATCCCAGGGCTGATCTCCTTCATAATGGACTGGTTGGATCTCCTTGCAGTCCAAGGGACTCTCAAGAGTCTCCAACACCACAGTTCAAAAGCATCAATTCTTCAGCGCTCAGCTTTCTTCACAGTCCAACTCTCACATCCATACATGACCACAGGAAAAACCATAGCCTTGACTGGACGGACCTTTGTTGGCAAAGTAATGTCTCTGCTTTTCATATGCTATCTAGGTTGGTCATAACTTTTCTTCCAAGGAGTAAGCGTCTTTTAATTTCATGGCTGCAGTCACCATCTGCAGTGATTTTGGAGCCTAGAAAAATAAAGTCTGACACTGTTTCCACTGTTTCCCCATCTATTTCCCATGAAGTGATGAGACTCGATGCCATGATCTTTGTTTTCTGAATGTTGAGCTTTAAGCCAACTTTTTCACTCTCTTCTTTCACTTTCATCAAGAGGCTTTTGAGTTCCTCTTCACTTTCTGCCATAAGGGTGGTGTCATCTGCATATCTGAGGTTATTGATATTTCTCCCGGCAATCTTGATTCCAGCTTGTGCTTCCTCCAGCCCAGCGTTTCTCATGATGTACTCAGCATATAAGTTAAATGAGCAGGGTGACAATATACAGCCTTGACGTATTCCTTTTCCTCTTTGGAACCAGTCTGTTGTTCATGTCATTCTTAGGTTATTTTAAAGCACAATTCATCTGGCTCATCCAGAAACTCTCCCTCTCCACTGCCATAGAGACCACTCTCTTACTTCTGGGCCGTAGGAAACTTAGACTTAATGTGTCTTTCTGTCAAACTTGGATTCTACCTAGACTCAGTGACCTGGTGGAGAGGCAATTAGCTTAGGACAAGAAAGGAAATGGAGGGTCTCTTACCACTATGATCAGCTTCTCATGACACCCCTTCTACAGAGGAAAGAAGGCTAATGTCTGCTTCCCAGACTATCATAGGTTTAGGAATATCTACAGCATGTTGGTGAACTCCTACAGGTCAACTCTGCACTAAACTGTGCAAAGACTAAACAGGCTAGATTGTCTCGGCCTTCCCTAAGAGTACACTCCTGGTAGTATGTCTATGGTAGATTTCTGTGGCTGTGTAATCATTTTTAATATGAATCAGACTCAACAATTTAACTATTTCAAGTGCTTACCTTAGGTTTAGCCCTAAGTGCTCAACATTTATTAATTCATTGAATATTCACAACAGCTCCATGAGGCATGTGGTATCATCATTCTCATTTTATAGATGGGAAAACTCAGGTACAAAGAAGTTAGATGACTTACCCAATGTCACTTAGCTAGTAAGCGATGAATTTGCTCACATGGATTCACAGCCTAGAATTAAGAGAGTGGTCTCTACGGCACTAGAGAGGGAGAGTTTCTGGATAAGCAGGATGAATTGAACTTTAAAACAACCTATGAATGACACAGTGATGTGTAAACTTCAGTTCCTTGCCATGTATTCCTTAAGAAAGGAATTGATCATTAGGACACTCAAGGTGGGAAATTAAATTCATACCTTAAAGTCCTAACCCCCAACAGCTCAGAATATGACCTTTTTTGGAGGCTGGATCGTTGCAGATGTAATAAAGTTAGAATAAAGTCATTAGGGAGCACTCTAATGTAATATGACTGTTGTCTTTATAAAAGGAGAAAATTTGGAGTCACACAGAGAGATACCATGTGAAGATAAAGGCAGAAATGGGGCAGTTCTTCTACAAGCCAAGGTATGAAGGAGATGTCCAGCAAACTACCAAAAAGCTAGAAGAAAGACATAGAAATGGTTCTCTCTCATACTTCTCAGAGTAAACCACCCCTGTCAATACCTTGATCTTGGACTTCCAGTTTGTGACACTGTTATTGGATCCCTAGCAAACTAATCCAGTACCTTCCCCATTTTTGTTATTTTTGTCTGTCTACATAATGAAAAAAATTTTTTTTCAAACCAAATAGCTGAGGAAATGGATAGAGGAGTCAAGTAAAGGACTTACTTTCAAAAATATACAAACAGCTCACACAACTCAATAACAAAAAAAACCAACCAACCCAATAAAAAAAGTAGAATATCTGAATAGACATTTATATAAAGAAGACATCCAAATAGGCACATGAAAAGATGCTCAACACTAATTATTGGAGAAACGCAAAGAAAGACTACAACGAGGTATCACCTCACACTAGTCAGAATGGCCATCATAAAAAGTCTACAAATAATAAAACCTGGAGAGTGTGGAGAAAAGGAAACCCTCCTACACTGTTGGTGGGGGAATGTATATTGATGCAGCCACTGTGGAAAACAGTATGGAGACTCCTTAAAAAACTAAAAGTAGAGTTATCCTGCTGCTGCTTCAGTCACTTCAGTCGTGTCCGACTCTGTGCAACCCCATAGACAGTAGCCCACCAGGCTCCCCCGTCCCCGGGATTCTCCAGGCAAGAACACTGGAGTGGGTTGCCATTTCCTTCTCCAATGCATGCAAGTGAAAAGTGAAAGTGAAGTCGCTCAGTCGTGTCCGACCCTCAGCGACCCCATGGACTGCAGCCCACCAGGCTCCTCCGTCCATGGGATTTTCCAGGCAAGAGTACTGGAGTGGGGTGCCACTGCCTTCTCCGAGAGTTATCCTATGATCCATCAACCCCATTCCTGGGCATATATCAAGAAAAAACTCTAATTAGAAAATATACAGGTAGGGAGATAGGGAAGGGAAGGACTGGGAGTGTGGGAGTGGCGGATGTAAACTCTTACATATGTATATTTTCCATATGATGCAAAAACAAGGACCAGGTCCTGAAAACAGGTCCTACTGTGCAGCACAGGAAACTATATTCAATATCCTGTGATAAAGCAAAATGGAAAATAATATTTTATAAAAAGATGTCTATATGTGTATAACTGAGTCACTTTACTGTATAGCAGAGATTGGCACAATATTGCAAGTACTTGAGCAAAAATTTTAATGCATGCCCTCCCGAAAAGAAAAGATACGTGTACCCCAATGTTCACAGCAGCACTATTTACAATGGCCAAGACATGGAAGCAATCTAAATGTCCACTGACAGATGAGCAGATAAAGCAGATGTGGTACATATATACAATGAAATATTACTCAGCCATAAACAGCATGAAATAATGACATTTGCAGCAGCATGGATGAACCTAGGCATAATTTATTGAGGTGTCTCAAAGAAATGTAAAATATGAAGGTTTCCTATTAAATAAAGAGTTAAATGAGAAACAATAGGAATTGGCTTGTCTCCATTCATTTCAAAACAGCAACCAACAGATATTTGAGCTTATAGGTACTTCAGGAAGCTGGAGTTTCATAGTTTGGGGTTAGGTACGGCCTGGAAGGAATGAGGCTTCAAAGGTATTAAATAAATAATATTCTGGAACATAACTGACACGGAGGTGGTTTCAAGTCTGCTGAAGATTAACTTGAAGTTTCGGCATTTACTCAGCCTCAGAAACAGAAGGATCATTCTGTTGTCAAATATTTACCTAGTGGAGATGTGTGCAAGACCCTGCATGAGGCAGAGGAGGCCCAGCCCAACAGCAGAGCAGGAAAGCTATGGGAAGAACTAGTAGGGGTTATAACCATTAAACAGGCCTGGCCGGCCTAGCTGGCCAGCTCCGTTCCTTCCTGCCCCCAGCATGCACTACCCCCACTCCATCAGGAGTTGAAGGCCCCTTACTCTTCACTCACTGGACAAAGAGGTGTTTCCTCTGAGGTTGTTATTATTATTATTATTGCAATTTAAAATAAAGATGACTTTTTATGCTATCACAATTGTCATTAGAAAACCTCAATCCTTAAAGATTTAGCTTGCATATTACCAGACAAGAAACATCAACTGTGTTTCCACTTTCTTTAAAATAATGCACTAGTTTCTGAAGAGAAATAGCAACAGAGAAGCAGCTCAAGGAGTGAGGCTATAAACTGATGAACCTGATTTTTAAACAGAGTCCCAATATTTTGGATTCAAACAACTATTCTTTTCCTTCACAGATGACACCCACAAAGCTACAAACATTGTCATAATGATGCCATTGGTCAAAGATGGCCAAGAAATACTTTTGGAATTGCCCTCCAGAGTCTGAAACATTTTCTCTTAAACAACCTCAAAGATGATAAATCACTTTAGGCAAGTGATATAATTTCTTTGTACCCAAGTTGACTCACAGTAAAATAGCGATAATGATGGAATCTACCTCACCGGTTTTCTGTGCAGGTTATATGAGAAAATCCACAAATAGTACTTAGCACAGTGCTTGGCACCTATCAAGCATTCAGTAAATGCTATTAGTATTATTAGTACTATAATTACCATTGTCACAGTTCCTGGAGGATGTGTGTTTTTCAGAGTGTTGAAAGCCTTTTGAAAATAGGTCTTAAATTAGATGGGTGATACAAATGAATAGCAGTTTTATGTCAGCAGCAAGAGGAGGCAACAACGCAAGAAGTATCTTTTATTTTTGTAGGCTAATAAAGTGGACTTTTAAAAAATGTGTTAAACAATGGCAGCACACTTAAAATAAGCACTGTCTGTCTAATGTGACTCCTCTGAAAGAAACAAACAGGCTTCTTGCAATAGAAACTTCATGGAAATGTGTGACTTCACCATCAGTCACTGTTTTCCAGAGTCACGCTTGGTTCAGTATAATGGGAGTTGACAAACACGAGCGCAGCATGTGCAAACTGAAATAATGCAAACAAGCACCTGCAAATTTGTACTTTGTAATTCCCTCTAATTTTATCTCCTCCATGTGTTGTTTGTCTCCCTGTGAGCCTTTGAGGGCAAGGGAAAGGGGATTTTCTTAGAAGCTTCAAGTGTCTGTGTTCTTCATGTTTATGTCATTAGATGTTTAAAATGGGGAATCTAAATTGTTCATGCAGTAAAGAACATGGATAGGGTTTCTTTCTCCTTTCTTCAGCTTGCTCCTAGTTACACATGGTTCAGCTCTTCAATTCTTTAATTCTAGAAGCATTCATGGAGTGTCTATTATGTGTAGGGCCCTGTCCTTGTAGATATGATTCACATCATCAAGGAGCTTCCTATCTGATGAGACAGACAAGATTTTAAATCCACACGGAACAGATGAATCATGATACCAGGCAGGACTAAAGTCTCAGAAACAGATAACTGTTGTGGGATATAAGTAGAATATTGATCTAATAAATGGTCTGGAGAAACATTATGGAAAAAATGAGATGTAAGGGAGCTTAAATTCAATATTTTGTTTGTAATGGGGACAGGGAGTTGGGGGAAGACAGTCACCATTCATTCAACATCTGTGCTTGAACGCCCCTTGTTTGCCAAGATCTTGATGCAAAAGTGAAAAGCACCTTTCCTAATGGGAAGGAAATTCAGAATCTGGCTTTATAGAGAAATAGATACAAAAATAACTAAAGAATAAAATGTGAAACTTGCTATGAGGTAGAAGAGTATTCAGATGGTTTAAAAGAATAGTACTTCCATATTTATGTGTCACAGATACAAGTCCACAAAGATAGACACCAAACTGTTAACTGGGGCATGTTCACTTTACATTTCGTGAACTATTTGACTGTTTTTCCAGTGGACACATACGCATGTATTATGTGGGATATTTTTACAAGGTACTATAGAAAATGTTTTGGAAAAAAAAGAAGAGGATGCTGAATTTGGGGATTCAGGGAGGTTCCATAGGAAGAAGGCTAAGGAGTTCACACATTTGCAGCCACGGTTTAGAAAGTCAAGTTGTCTAGTTCCAGAATCTATGAAGTTATTTTCACATTAAATAGCTTTGGTGCAAATGGAGGGCATACTTCTCCAGCTTTAGAGATGAGAATTCAATAAAAACAAGGAGGTGGAATAGCAAGTTATATGTGGGGAATCCTGAACATCTTCATGTATAAACCAT
Organism: Bos javanicus; assembly: GCF_032452875.1. Classification (NCBI taxonomy): domain Eukaryota; kingdom Metazoa; phylum Chordata; class Mammalia; order Artiodactyla; family Bovidae; genus Bos; species Bos javanicus. Next base: position 10,931,884 of record NC_083887.1, on the reverse strand, counting down.
TATCCATATTAGGAAATTTCCGAATATGGAGTAAATTTACTTCATAAAAGGCTATGAATATTTTTAAGGCTCTTGATTAATTATAATTGTTCCTACATAGCCTCCCTGCCTCTTATATTCTACACTTAGAAGATGTTTATCACACTAATGTCAAATAAATATTCCTATAGCAGTTACTTTCCCAGTTAAATACATCAGTCAATCATATAGTGTATAGAATCCTTTCCCAAATTCTTTATCACATAGATCAAATTGCTGCACCATCTGGGCCCAATCAATTTAATAAGTTCCCAACATATCTTGAACATTACAAATAAGAAACTCAAGGTCTATTTTTTAAGTCACATTGGTTAAAGCCTATTTTTATTTCCTTGTTGAGGAAGGATGGAAGACCAATAATATAAAAGTACCTTTTTTTAAAGTCTTTATTACATTTGTTATAATATTCCTTCTGTTGTTTATCTTCTGGCTATGTGGCCTGAGGCATGTGGGATCTTGACCAGGGATGGAACCCACCCTCACTGCATCGGAAGGTAAAGTCTTAGCGACTGGACTGCCATGAAGTCTTAGAACAGTATCTTTTATAGACAAATAACAAGCACAGTAAGCAACTGAGTCTTCCTATGATGAGAGAAAATTATGCTTTCAAACCAAAATTGATTAATTTTATTTTCTAGAGCAAAGAAGAGATGAAAATCTCAGCTGTATCATTCAAAAAGTGCACTCTTCGTAACAAAAAGAAGTTCAAAGTCATAATATTTCCAAGAAATTTTACAGCCAGCTACAAAGTTGGTAGCAAAGATTTCTTAAATTCCTGTGTCAAATAATATTGCTGGATAGTGCATATTATCAAATATATGTGGATATTATCAAATTATGTGGATAATAGTGCATATTATCAAATGTATCATATTATCAATTATATGTGGACATGCAATTCTTTCATATATACATAAATTATTTTGTGAAACGAAACTACTGGTGAACCTAACAAATCAACTCTTGGCATATATGTGGTATGTTGGTGAACATTTGGTAAACATGTAGATTTTATCACTGAAAGCACACGCTACTAGAGAAGATGTTTGCTTGTTTTATTTTTCTTTTCAATGCCAATTATTTGGGGAGTTAAAAGGTATAGACAAATACCATTTGGTTGCATTTGGGCTGCTGCTGCTACTGCTACTGCTAAGTCGCTTGAGTCGTGTCCATAACAGCTGTTAAATACCAACTGACTGGACAGAGCAAGAGATGGTTTTACTATATGAATAAAAGATGTTACACTTGAATATAAGTCCACATGTTAGCTTATTTACAGACAGCAACTCCTGGTCAGCAATACACCTTTGACTTCTGATTCAGTGCTGAGGGAAGCAGTGAAAATTGTTAATACAATCAAGTCATGACTTGAGGCATGAAATGGACTGGATGTTGGATATTCCATGTTTCCACCTGCAGTGCTCTATCCATGAAAAATAAGGGTGCTTACAGGCATTTTTGAGATGAAAGATGAAAAGATTTCTTCATGACACTGATCTTGAGTGGTATTTATCAGTAATGCATACAGTATTTTAAATAGGTTGGACCTGTTGCCTTAGGATAAAATCATCACACAGATTTTAGTGCTGTGCACAAAATATTGGCATTTCTTATGACCAAACTGTGACCCAAACAGCTCATTCTCTGAGCTTGTCTCTTTTCAGCATTAGATGAATGTCTTCACTCAGCTGAAAAATAAATCTAGGAATATTATTATTGAGCATATTTTTTAAAAATCATATCCACATTGTAACAAAGAACATGGAAAACTACAGAGGCCAATACTACCAAAGAGGGAATTTGGAACCCATTCACCCTCATCTTCCAAGCTGAGTCACTCAGCATTCAAGTGTCCTACTTTTGAATGTAACCGACGTATCGACTCAACATATGATAAAAAACCCAAAGCAATCTACAGTGAGAAATTGCTCCATAATTTCTCAATCTTAATACCTAGCACTCACTGCCATTTCTAACGAACTATAATTCTGCTAAGATTTTTGCAATTAAATACAAAGAAAAAGTAAAAGGTAAGCCACCTGGATGTGGACTCTGGCCTAAAACTCAGACGGAGGTTGAGACAAGGTTATTCTTATTCAGATTAATTTTAAAATATGTTTTCTTTTTAAAACATCATGATGAATTTTTTTCACTTGTTGGACATCAGTAATCTATTCCTTAAGTGGTTTCCAGATGTCAAACTTTAAAAACTGTGCCTTACAGAGTCCTGTCTTACTAAGCCTTCTCTGTTTCAAATTACATCGTATCTATACTTTCCGTTCATAACTTCAAAATTGCTTTGTAAGTGGCTTGCTCAGCATTACTCAAGCCCAAGTGGGAACTCTGTCTTACCCTGAGTTAATGCTGCCAAGCAATGGTAATATCACTAGAACATTAAAATCAATAATCCTGAAACATTGGGGATTTTCTTTACTTAAAAACCATGTCTTTTCTGGTTATTATATCTTTTCCCTTGGAATCTAGAGTCTATTAGAAGTTTCTTATCTATAGAGAAACAAAAAAATAAGAGATGAGGAATACAAAGAGAAAAAGCATACAGTATCTGCGTGCATGCGTACTAAGTCACTTTGGTTGTGTCCGACCTTTTGAGACCCAACGGACTATAGCCCGCCAGGTTCCTCTGATCATGGATTCTCCAGGCAAGAAGACTGGAATGGGTCTCCATGCCCTCCTCCAGGGGATCTTCCCAGGCCAGGAATCGAACACGCGGTGCTTAGATTTCCTGCATTGGCAGGCACGTTCTTTACCCTAGCGCTACCTAGGAAACCCATATAGTGCCTAACTCCCTCAATAATGAAGGTCCATTAAGAGAAAGCCTGAAGTTTGTAGACAAAGGCCTGTCTTTAGATGCTGACATATCATAGCAATGGCTGAATGTGAGGACATGTGGATTCTCAGCTTCATACCCCAGTTTCCCAAGGGTCAATATTTGTGCCTTAGTGGCAAAACATTTAGGAGACTCTATTAGTAACTCTAAGCATGAAACTTTGGTATGTTCCAAAAAAAGAAAAATCTGTATCCTGTTTAGGTAGGTAAATTTCTGGGTGTGTGAGTAAGGAAGATTCCAAGACAGATGTGAGACAACCAGTGGTCACTGATTACATTTTTCTTCTGAACCTAGCAACTGATTTCCCAAGTGAATTAAATCACAAGCTACAACAATCTTAGAGCTGTAAGAGACTTGAGCGATCTTCATTACACACACAAGGAAACCAAAGCCAAAACAGGTTATGTCACTAACTCAGAGTCAAACTAGCTTCAAGGTCCAAGTAAGGAAAAATGTTCCTCAAACTTGCAGACCACAAGATTGTTTTCAGCTCTTGCTTTTTGATCCTTCATTTTCTTAAGAGAGAGAGGCAGCTCATGACCTACCTTCTGTGCTCCCCAAATCTCATAATCAGCTTTCCTAGGGACTGCCTTACGTTAGACAGACACAGAACACATTAGCAAGGAGTTGGTGGGTCTCTCTCTAGACAGTTTGAAGAAGGAGAAGGAGTTCTCTATTAAGGACTATTTGATACGCAGTACTTACTGGAGGACTGCTGAAATTCCTTTCATGTCACATCATACTTTTATTCAATGTTCTCTAGGAGAAACATAAAGTTTTGAGAGGCCTCCCAGCAAGTCAACATCAAAATGAATATGTCATCTCAGATAAGAGCAAAACTAACCTTTGATTTAATCCTACTAAGTCCTGTGGCCAGTTTCTTTGGGTTAGTTTGAGTCTGGTAGAGACAGAGATTAAACTAGAGCACACATTGATGATGGAGCAGGTTTTCAGAGGTATTTGAAGACTGTGTCTACCTGGTCAGCCCAAGACTTGCAGTGAGTAAATAAACTTAGATTAACCCTAGATTAATCCAAAGACAAAAGAACCTTCAGCCAGGAGATGAAGATAGAGCTGAGGGAGAGGGGTAACAAAACTATGCTATGTCCTAATCACTAGAAAAGAACAGGCTGTCCAGGCCAGTTCTGTTCTGATCTCTAATGAGATCAATTGTATCTGGAGCTCTTGGGGCACTGGCAGCAGACACAGGGACGGCGGTGCGGCGCTGTGGAAGGATTACCTCATTGAAGAGAGCAGCTGAGACTCCCCACCTCCCTTTCTGACCCTCCCTCTCTGAGCCTGCCTTACCTCCTCTCCATCACCAATGGACTGCCAGTTGCCCAGTGAAGCACAGCTAACCTGAGAAGTAAATATGTCAATATACTGAACCTACAGTCTCTTTTCCAATCAACCAACTAGGTGTCTTCCTGTCCTGATCTATCTTAAACTTTAAACCAGTACAAGTGCACCACCACCCACAGAATCAAGAAAGAGCTCTCAATCTGTCAATCCTGTCCGTGTCTGCTCTCAAATGGTTGGTCTTCCTACCCACCCCCCCCCACCAAAATTCTCTTTTCATTCCACTCCCTGACTGAAAATTCATTGGAAGGACTGATGCTGAAGGTGAAGCTCCAATACTTTGACCAAGTGATGTGAAGAGCCAACTCATTAGAAAAGACCCTGATGCTAGGAAAGATTGAGGGCAGGAGGAGAAGGGGATGGCAGACGATGAGATGGTTGGATGGCATCACTGACTCAATGGACATGGGTTTGAGCAACCTCCCAGAGATAGTGAAGAACAAGGAAGCCTGGCATGCTGCAGTCCACAGGGTCACAAGGAGTCGGACTGAGCAACTCATCTGAGCCACTGAACAATAACCCTGACCAAAGAAGATGCGAATTACTATAGGAATAATACTTCTACCCAAAGGAAAAGTTAGGGTCTTTTTCTTCATTCTTTCCTCTCTTTTACTTATTTCCTCCTTCAGGTAGCACAAGAAAACAAAATGGATAGTCTCAATGAGCCACTTCAATTAGTGATCATGTACGTGTGTTAGTCACTCAGTCATGTCCAACTCTTTGCAACCCCATGGACTTAGCCCACCAGGCTTCTCTGTCCATGGGATTTTCAGGCAAGAATACTGGAGTGGGTTGCCATTCCCTTCTCCAGGGGGTCGTCCCAACCCAAGAATTGAACCCAGTTCTCCTGCATTGCAGGCAGACTCTTTACCCTCTGAGCCACTAGGAAACTCATCAGCGATCATATCAGAGTAGAATTGGCATGGAATGAGAGTCAGAGGAAGGGTACAATAAAACTTGAGTCAGATAGGGACTGAGAAGACAACAATTCCCTATTAGCAGAGGAAAAAACTGTGAGGGAAGAAAGGCTTACACTGGCTTTTTTTTTTTTTTAATGGCATAGAAGGCCTCTTGGACTTCAGATAACTCTTACAAAATATTTTGATGGATTGAGTGCAAAAAGTGAATCAAACATATGGATTAAATTTTCATTAAAACACAGATGGGTTTTTTTTTTATTGTTATTATTAAATTAAGTAAAATGTTTGGCAAAGTAGATTTGGCTTTGGCCAAACCCAGGACATTTGAAAAATAGCTTTGAGATATTCAGTGAACTGAACACAAAGCCAGGTTTACCCATCCCTGGAGTTTGGAAAAATGAAATTTGGCTCATCAAGGTTTGATTCAATGTCAAATGTCTTTGTGGGGAAAGAAGTTTCTGAAGCACCAAAACTGCCTACATGCCTTGGGAGTGCAGTGGAAATGCTCAATAGTTATAGAGTAACTCAGTCTGCCCCAGCACCACAAAGGGCAGCAATCCACTGACCTGAGAAAAAGGTGACTTGCTCCCCTCCTCCCTCACCAAGATACTAAGAACTGAATCAAAGCCAGCGTGCTGGTCTAGCCTAGAAAATTAGCACAAAGCAGCAAATGAATAGGAAGTGCTCATTTGAAAGGGAGGTCATCACCATAGCTGGATTGCTGACAGGGGGCTTATATTATCTGCATTGACCAGAAGAATTTAGAAAAGTAACGGACAATAAAAGTATTTATGAAAGGTGAGGCAATATTGTTTAGAAGTTTTTTTCAGGCATTAAGTACTTAATTTTATTATTTTGAAAAAAATTCCAAAGGAATGCATGGAAATTTTTGCACTGTAACGCCGGTCCATTGAAATATCTTTCCATCAACCTATGGGTTACTGGAAAAAAACAATTTAAATCCATCTATCAGCAACCCATCTGAACATGACTATACATGAAATTTCAAGTTTAGCAATCTTTAATTCTTGCATGTGGCAATTATGAAATGCCATTCTCCCATGGTAAAACTTTAGTTTTCTTGCCAGTGTTTTAGGGGAATGAGGTCAACTGAAGAGCCAAGTTTTCTAGGCAACTAAATGCTTTAAGTATTGAGCCTCAGCATTAAATTACTGGAGATTCATATTTAAACCAATTTGAATAGAAGTATTTGTCAATCTATGATCTACTCCTTCTTCTTAAAGGACCACATTTTATTGCAAGAATGTTCTAAAGGTGATTGAGGCAAATAGGACTGTTTGACTTCACAGGATCTAAGCTTGGGATACTATTTTGTAATTGATGCTTTTGAACTGTGGTGTTGGAGAAGACTCTTGAGAGTCCCTTGGACTGCAAGGAGATCCAACCAGTCCATTCTGAAGGAGATCAGCCCTGGGATTTCTTTGGAGGGAATGATGCTGAAGCTGAAACTCCAGTACTTTGGCCACCTCATGCGAAGAGTTGACTCATTGGAAAAGACTCTGATGCTGAGAGGGATTGGGGGCAGGAGGAGAAGGGGATGACAGAGGATGAGATGGCTGGATGGTATCACTGACTCGATGGACATGAGTCTGAGTGAACTCCGTGAACTTGTGATGGACAGGGAGGCCTGGCGTGCTGCGATTCATGGGGTCGCAAAGAGTCGGACACGACTGAGCAACGGATCTGATCTGATCTCATGTGATAGTTGGTTTATAGCTTCCGAGGTCAGGGGCAGTGGCCGGGAGGAGCTACTCCACACCCCCATGCCCAAGGCCAGGGCTGGTGACCAGGAGGAGCAACCCACACCTGAGGCCAGGGGCAGTGACGAGAGGAGTTACCCGGACCCGTGGCTGCGTGGGCGCAGGAGGGCCTAGAGGAGCTATCCCACATTGAAGATCAGGAAGGGCAGCGGTGAGGAGATACCCCTCGTCCAAAGTAAGGAGCAATTGGCTGCCCTTTGCTGGAGCAGCCGTGAAGAGATACCCCACGCCCAAGGTAAGAGAAACCCAAGTAAGACAGTAGGTGTTGCAAGAGGGCATCAGAGGGCAAACACACTGAAACCATACTCACAGAAAACTAGTCAATCTCATCACACTAGGACCACAGCCTTGTCTAACTCAATGAAACTAAGCCATGCCTGTGGGGCAACCCAAGATGGGCAGGTCATGGTGGAGAGATCTGACAGAATGTGGTCCACTGGAGAAGGGAATGGCAAACCACTTCAGTATTCTTGCCTTGAGAACCCCATGAACAGTATGAAAAGGCAAAATGATAGGATACTGAAAGAGAAACTCCCCAGGTCAGTAGGTGCCCAATATGCTACTGGAGATCAGTGGAGAAATAACTCCAGAAAGAATGAAGGGATGGAGCCAAAGTAAAAAGAATACCCAGCTGTGTATGTGACTGGTGATAGAACCAAGGTCTGATGCTGTAAGACCAATATTGCATAGGAACCTGGAATGTCAGGTCCATGAATCAAGGCAAATTGGAAGTGGTCAAACAAGAGATGGCAAGAGTGAATGTCAATGTTCTAGGAATCAGCGAACTGAAAGGGACTGGAATGGGTGAATTTAACTCAGATGACCATTATATCTACTACTGCGGGCAGGAATCCCTCAGAAGAAATGGAGTGGCCATCACGGTCAACAAAAGAGTCCGAAATGCAGTACTTGGATGCACTCTCAGAAAAGACAGAATGATCTCTGTTTGTTTCCAAGGCAACAATTCAATATTACAGTAATCCAAGTCTATGCCCCAACCAGTAATGCTGAAGAAGCTGAAGTTGAACGGTTCTATGAAGACCTACAAGACCTTTTAGAACTAACACCCAAAAAAGATGTCCTTTTCATTATAGGGGACTGGAATGCAAAAGTAGGAAGTCAAGAAACACCTGGAGTAACAGGCAAATTTGGCCTTGGAATACGGAATGAAGCAGGGCAAAGACTAATAGAGTTTTGCCAAGAAAATGCATTGGTCATAACAAACACCCTCTTCCAACAACACAAGAGAAGACTCTATACATGGACATCACCAGATGGTAAACACCAAAATCAGATTGATTATGTTCTTTGCAGCCAAAGATGGAGAAGCTCTACACAGTCAACAAAAACAAGACCAGGAGCTGACCGTGGCTCAGACCATGAACTGCTTATTGCCAAATTCAGACTGAAATTGAAGAAAGTAGGGAAAACCAGTAGACCATTCAGGTATGACCTAAATCAAATCCCTTATGATTATACACTGGAAGTGAGAAATAGATTTAAGGGCCTAGATCTGATAGATAGAGTGCCTGATGAACTATGGAATGAGGTTCGTGACATTGTACAGGAGACAGGGATCAAGACCATCCCCATGGAAAAGAAATGCAAAAAAGCAAAATGGCTGTCTGGGGAGGCCTTACAAATAGCTGTGGAAAGAAGAGAAGCGAAAAGCAAAGGAGAAAAGGAAAGATATAAGCATCTGAATGCAGAGTTCCAAAGAATAGCAAGAAGAGATAAGAAAGCCTTCTTCAGCGATCAATGCAAAGAAATAGAGGAAAACAACAGAATGGGAAAGACTAGGGATCTCTTCAAGAAAATCAGAGACCAAAGGTACATATCATGCAAAGATGAGCTCGATAAAGGACAGAAATGGTATGGACCTAACAGAAGCAGAAAATATTAAGAAGAGATGGCAAGAATACACAGAAGAACTGTACAAAAAAGATCTTCACGACCCAGATAATCACGATGGTGTGATCACTGACCAAGAGCCAGACATCCTGGAATGTGAAGTCAAGTGGGCCTTAGAAAGCATCACTACGAACAAAGCTAGTGGAGGTGATGGAATTCCAGTTGAACTATTCCAAATCCTGAAAGATGATGCTGTGAAAGTGCTGCACTCAATATGCCAGCAAATTTGGAAAACTCAGCAGTGGCCACAGGACTGGAAAAAGTCAGTTTTCATTCCAATCCCAAAGAAAGGCAATGCCAAAGAATGCTCAAACTACCACACAATTGCACTCATCTCACACGCTAGTAAAGTAATGCTCAAAATTCTCCAAGGCAGGCTTCAGCAATATGTGAACTGTGAACTTCCAGATGTTCAAGCTGGTTTTAGAAAAGGCAGAGGAACCACAGATCAAATTGCCAACATCTGTTGGATCATCAAAAAAGCAAGAGAGTTCCAGAAAAACATCTATCTCTGCTTTATTGACTATGCCAAAGCCTTTGACTGTGTGGATTACAATAAACTGTGGGAAATTCTTCAAGAGATGGGAATACCAGACCACCTGATCTCCCTCTTCAGAAATTTGTATGCAGGTCAGGAAGCGACACTTAGAACTGGACATGGAACAACAGACTGGTTCCAAAGAGGAAAAGGAGTTCATCAAGGCTGTATATTGTCACCCTGTTTATTAACTTATATGCAGAGTACATCATGAGAAACGCTGGACTGGGAGAAACACAAGCTGGAATCAAATTTGCCAGGAGAAATATCAATAACCTCAGATATGCAGATGACACCACCCTTATGGCAGAAAGTGAAGAGGAACTAAAAAGGCTCTGGATGAAAGTGAAAGTGGAGAGTGAAAAAGTTGGCTTAAAGCTCAACATTTAGAAAAAGAAGATCATGGCATCCAGTCCCACCACTTCATGGGAAATAGATGGGGAAACAGTGGAAACAGTGGCTGACTTTCTTTTCTGGGCTCCAAAATCACTACAGATGGTGACTGCAGCCATGAAATTAAAGGACGCTTACTCCTTGGAAGGAAAGTTATGTCCAACCTAGATAGCATATTCAAAAGCAGAGACGTTAATTTGCCAACAAAGGTCCGTCTAGTCAAGGCTATGGTTTTTCCTGTGGTCATGTATGGATGTGAGAGTTGGACTGTGAAGAAGGCTGAGCACCGAAGAATTGATGCTTTTGAACTGTGGTGATGGAGAAGACCCTTGAGAGTCCCTTGGACTGCAAGGAGATCCAACCAGTCCATTCTGAAGGAGTTCAGCCCTGGGATTTCTTTGGAAGGAATGATACTAAAGCTGCAACTCCAGTACTTTGGCCACCTCATATGAGGAGTTGATTCATTGGAAAAGACCCTGATGCTGGGAGGGATTGGGGGCAGGAGGAGAAGGGGACGACAGAGGATGAGATGGCTGGATGGCATCACTGACTCAATGGATGTGAGTCTGAGTGAACTCCAGGAGTTGGTGATGGACAGGGAGGCCTGGCGTGCTGCGATTCATGGGGTTGCAAAGAGTTGGACACGACTGAGCGACTGATATGATCTGATCTGATAGTTGGTTTAAACAGTGTGTTAGTTTCAAGTGTGCAATGCTTTTTAAATACTTGTATTTTCTCCATATGGTGTGTGAATTAGGAAAACAGAATCACTCTAGGTATTTAAAGCATGATAGAATTTAATATAGGAATGTTAGCAACGTATGCAATCATTGAAAAGGCTGGGTGATGGGAAGATCAGGGAAATCACTTCAACACTTAATAATTCAGAAAATGAAGGTTTCATCAGAGGCTGCTCTTCATGACCTTTTAATTGTGGTGCAAAAGTAGGTGATTCTCAGAGGGTTATCCGGAAGTCCTTGTAAAACTTTCTTTCGCTACTGCTCATGTCCACATACCCACTAAAGCTATAGCTAGAAAATAGCATCTTCTTTTTCACATTCTATGTCTTGTGCAAACATCTCTCTTTGGTAAAACCAAAACCTGAATCCTCCTAGTAAAAGGAAATGTGGATTCCAGACTCCCAGTGTCTGCCCATAGGAGACACTCCGGGAGGGAATGACGTGAATAGACATCAATTGTACATACGGTTTTCCTGACTTCTTTGCCTGCTGCTGAGCACTCTACCACCTACTATGTGTGTTTGTCCTCGTCATCCCACTCCATTCTTTTCCATCTTTTATTTTTGTGGCACTTAACATGGTATTGAGTAGAAAATCTGATAATTTATTAAGAATAAACTATCCTGAGTGAGAACACTGAGAACTTTTATAATGAAAAAACAGCATAGCTGAGTGGTGGGTGCTGGGTCAAAAGTACCAAGCCTACCTCTGTCAACTACTAGCTATGTTATATTCATGTTTCTGACCATTTCTTCTCTGAAAAATGGGAATAATACCACCTGCTATACTCACTTTTTGCCAAAGATGTTGAAAGTTTCAAAAGATTTATACACATGAAAGCACTTCACAGAGTATAGAATAATCTAATTCATGCTCTCAGTCATTCATTCAACACATTTATTTAGTGCTCAGTCTAAGGCAAAGACTTAGATATTTCAGGAGTATGACAGAAGGATAATACTCCTAGAAATTTATCAGTCAGAAGCAGAATCAGTTCAGTTCAGTTCAGTTCAGTTGCTCAGTCGTGTCCGACTCTTTGCGACCCCATGAATCGCAGCACGCCAGGCCTCCCTGTCCATCACCAACTCCCGGAGTTCACTCAGACTCACGTCCATCAAGTCAGTGATGCCATCCAGCCATCTCATCCTCTGTCGTCCCCTTCTCCTCCTGCCCCCAATTCCTCCCAGCATCAGAGTCTTTTCCAATGAGTCAACTCTTCACATGAGGTGGCCAAAATACTGGACTTTCAGCTTTAGCATCATTCCTCCCAAAGAAATCCCAGGGCTGATCTCCTTCAGAATGGACTGGTTGGATCTCCTTGCAGTCCAAGGGACTCTCAAGAGTCTTCTCCAACACCAACAGTTCAAAAGCATCAATTCTTCGGCACTCAGCTTTCTTCACAGTCCAACTCTCACATCCATACATGACCACTGGAAAAACCATAGCCATGACTAGATGAACCTTTGTTGGCAAAGTAATGTCTCTGCTTTTGAATATGCTATCTAATTGGACATAACTTTCCTTCCAAGGAGTAAGCGTCTTTTAATTTCATGGTTGCAGTCACCGTCTGCAGTGATTTTCGAGTCCAGAAAAATAAAGTCTGACACTGTTTCCAGTGTTTTCCCATCTATTTCCCATGAAGTGATGGGACCGGATGCCATGATCTTTGTTTTCTGAATGTTGAGCTTTAAGCCAACTTTTTCACTCTCCACTTTCACTTTCATCAAGAGGCTTTTTAGTTCCTCTTCACTTTCTGCCATAACGGTGGTGTCGTTTGCATTTCTGAGGTTATTGATATTTCTCCTGGCAATCTTGGTTCCAGCTTGTGTTTCTTCCAGTCCAGCGTTTCTCATGTTGTACTCTGCATATAAGTTAAATAAGCAGGGTGACAATATACAGCCTTGATGAACTCCTTTTCCTCTTTGCAACCAGTCTGTTGTTCCATGTCCAGTTCTAACTGTTGCTTCCTGACCTGCATACAGATTTCTCAAGAGGCAGGTCAGGTGGTCTGGTATTCCCATCTCTTTCAGAATTTTCCACAGTTTATTGTGATCCACACAGTCAAAAGCTTTGGCATAGTCAATAAAGCAGAAATAGGTGTTTTTCTGGAACTCTCTTGCTTTTTCCATGATCCAGTGAATGTTGGCAATTTGATCTCTGGTTCCTCTGCCTTTTCTAAAACCAGCTTGAACATCAGAAGTTCACGGTTCACGTATTGCTGAAGCCTGGCTTGGAGAACTTTGAGCATTACTTTACTAGCATGTGAGATTAGTGCAATTGTGTGGTAGTTTGAGCATTCTTTGATATTGCCTTTCTTTGGGATTGGAATGAAAACTCACCTTTCCAGTCCTGTGGCCACTGCTGAGTTTTCCAAATTTGCTGGCATATTGAGTGCAGCACTTTCACAGCATCATCTTTCAGGATTTGGAATAGCTCAACTCGAATTCCATCACCTCCACTAGCTTTGTTTGTAACGATGCTATCTAAGGCCCACTTGACTTCACATTCCAGGATGTCTGGCTCTAGGTCAGTGATCACACCTTCGTGATTATCTGGGTCATGAAAATCTTTTTTGTACAGTTCTTCTGTGTATTCTTGCCACCTCTTCTTGATATCTTTTCCTTCTGTTAGGTCCATACCATTTCTGTCCTTTATCGAGCTCATCTTTGCATGAAATGTTCCCTTGGTATCTCTAATTTTCTTGAAGAGATCTCTAGTCTTTCCCATTCTGTTGTTTTCCTCTATTTCTTTGCATTGATCGCTGAAGAAGGCTTTCTTATCTCTTCTTGCTATTCTTTGGAACTCTGCATTCAGATGTTTATATCTTTCCTTTTCTCCTTTGCTTTTCGCTTCTCTTCTTTCCACAGCTATTTGTAAGGCCTCCCCAGACAGCCATTTTGCTTTTTTGCATTTCTTTTCCATGGGGATGGTCTTGATCCCTGTCTCCTGTACAATGTCACGAACCTCATTCCATAGTTCATCAGGCACTCTATCTATCAGATCTAGGCCCTTAAATCTATTTCTCACTTCCAGTGTATAATCATAAGGGATTTGATTTAGGTCATACCTGAATGGTCTACTGGTTTTCCCTACTTTCTTCAATTTAAGTCTGAATTTGGTAATAAGGAATGCATGATCTGAGCCACAGTCAGCTCCTGGTCTTGTTTTTGTTGACTGTGTAGAGCTTCTCCATCTTTGGCTGCAAAGAACATAATCAATCTGATTTCAGAGTTTACCATCTGGTGGTGTCCATGTGCAGAGTCTTCTCTTGTGTTGTTGGAAGAGGGTGTTTTTTATGACCAGTGCATTTTCTTGGCAAAACTCTATTAGTCTTTGCCCTGCTTCATTCCATATTCCAAGGCCAAATTTGCCTGTTACTCCAGGTGTTTCTTGACTTTCTACTTTTGCATTCCAGTCCCCTATAATGAAAAGGACATCTTTTTTGGGTGTTAGTTCTAAAAGGTCTTGTAGGTCTTCATAGAACCATTCAACTTCAGCTTCTTCAGTGTTACTGGTTGGGGCATAGACTTGGATTACTTTGGTATTGAATTAATATAAAATACAAAGTAGAATGTCATAAGAGCCATAAGGAAATATAAACAATGACAATTTAGTCTGGGGTGGGGCTGTTATTTCCATCTGGAGCAATTATTACAGAAAGGGCTTTTTGACCCAGCTCTCTCAACTGCTTAGGTATGCTACTTGATACCTGCTCTTCGACTTTCATGTATTCACCATGTCCTATAGATGCCACTGCATAAATGTCATCAGTTACCCACCTGATTCCTTTTTTTTCCATTCCATTTGTAACTGTTTTAGTTCAGAGTATTATTACCATTTGCTTGCTCCACTGGAATACCTTCCACACCAATCTATCTGCCCACAAGCTTGCCCCAATTCACCCCACCCAATACATAACCTCATATAAGGTTCATCTATCACTGCTGCTCTCAGAATAATCTACTTAAAATGCAAATCTAGTCACAAAATAGCTTATTTAAAATTCTTTCAAACAACAACCTCTAATGCAAACCTAGAGAACAGACTTTGGACACAGCGGGGGAAGGAGAGGGTGGGACAAATTGAGAGACTAGCACTGACATAAATACATTACCATGTGTGAAACAGACAGCCAGTGGGAAGCTGCTGCATAGCACAGGGAGCTCAGCCCGGGGCTCTGTGACAACCTAGATGGTTGAGATGGGTGAGGGGGGGAGCTTCAGGAGAGAAGCGACATATGTGTACTGTGGCTCATTCACGTTGTTAATGGCAGAAGCCAACACAATATTGTAAAGCAATTATCTTCAAATTAAAAAAAAGAAATAAGAAAAACCACCTCTAATTTCAGGATGAAGCTGAAATGCATTCATTTAGTATACAAAGTCTTCCATGATTTCGCCTGTTATCTTTTCTAACGTTGATTTACATGGAATGTGCCTTCATTCATGAACTTTTTTACACCTATTTTAACCCTATTTATAGTTCATGATAGTTTAAGGTTAAGTTTAAGTCCTTTAAATAGGATTAGAATATGGAGATTGGTGGCCTGGGGAGCAAAAGAGCTAGCTGGAGAGAATAAAGGATGAAAAGTATAATAAGAGGGGAGTAGAAAGATAAAATCTGCTGTTGGAGACATCTGGCTTACATAAGATTGGATGTAGGAGTCAGGACTCAAGCTGATTATCAGTTACCAGAGGATTCAGCAGGGAAGGCTCTTAATACTGTGACCATACGGACAAGATTCTTCTCTATGTGAAGGCCAAAGTCGGGAACTCTGAATCTCTCTATGGAAGAAAACTCCACTGGAGAGGAAGATTTACTTTTCCATATGATGCTCCACTATACATAATGTTCTCCAAATGTTTTATGTTTGGATGTGACTGTGTTAGGGGAACCAATGACTGAAACCACCCTCCCTGGCTAGGCAAGATAGTAACCACATGCATGAGTTAACTATCCTACAACAGGAGGTTCTGGTTAGGCATACAGAACTAACAAGCTACCACCAACTTGAAGAATTTGGGAAAGCTCAAAAGAAGATAGGAGACACCAGTCCTTATGTCCTGCCAACCTCCCAGAATCCTTCTCACTGGAATGCATCTTGGCTGAGTAATGCACATACCACCAGGAAGGACCCTGAGCCACATTGATTGGCCAGAGACAACCCGGAAACTAATCCCATCATCATAAAACCCAAGACTGCAAGCCGTGTGGCAGAGCAATTCTCTTGGGTTCCCTTACCCTGGGCATCCCTTTACAATAAAGTCTCTTGCTATGTCAGCATATGTGTCTCCTCAATTTATTTCTGAGTATTAGACAAGAGCCCACTCTAGGACCTGGGAGGTGTCCCCTTTCCTGAAATTTCTGTTGTACTTATTGTGATGATTATATCATATTGCATAGTACATATTTCAGTTTCCCAAAGGTTGCCAAAAATATCTCACTTGAGGATCAGATTCTGGGCTCTCCAAATTAAAGGACAGAGTTTTCAAAGGATGCCTAGGCTAACTTTGCTAGGTTAACTAAAATGGTTATCAAATACTATATTTTGGTGGAGCATTTGAACCCTATTAACTCTTGGCAAAACTAGTGTGTTTAACTGGGAGTTACTTGAAATTAATATGATAACACGATAGAGTCTCAAAAATATTTAAATGAATAATCACAAACCTTTCTGCTGAGAACTTAGATCATCTCTTTAAGAAAATCAGCTAGTGGAGAACAGAAGATTAAAAGAGAGTAGGAAGTGTAAGAAGGTAAGAAGGCTAGTCTTGACTGTTGACCCACCTATCTTTGCTCTCTTTATGTGTCAGACTGGTCTGGGTGTGCCCCTGTGTCTAAGGGGGAAAGTGAGGAAGACATATTCAGGGAGGAATAAAAAGATCCTTTCACTTTATAATTAATGGATTAACTAACCTTTACTGAACATTTTTCCTTATTTAAAGATTTAAAGGCACACAAGTTTAATCTTGTGTTACTGAACTAGTGATTTGTTTATACCAAGCATATTAAAAATTAACTTTTTCACAAAATCTTTCTCCTTCTTAACTCAAACACCAAAGGTTTGTCAATAACAACTTAGAGTAACAGAACTAAACAAAATGTAATTTAGGCCCCAAATTGAAACTTGAAAAGGATAAGAAATCCTAAACATAAACAATGCTTTTCAATTACTTCATAGATCATTTGTTTTGTTGCTGTTTAGTTACTAAGTCACATCCAACTCTTTTGTGACCCCATGGACTAAGCCCATCAGGTTCCTCTGTCCATGGGATTCTCTAGGCAAGAATGGAGTGGGTTTTCATTTCCTTCTCCAGAGGATCTTCTGGACCCAGGGATCAAACTTGCATCTCCTGCACTGACATGCAGATTCTTTACCACTGAACCACCAGGGTTATCCCTTCCTTTTCCCTCCCTTCTGAAGTTCTCTTCTGAAGTAACTATATTTTTGTGTTCTGAAGCTTCTGAAGTTTCTGGCAGGATCCATAAGATTCAATTTAGACCACAGGACAAATGCCCTACTGAAGCAAACTGAAGCCAGAAGTGTTATTTCATTTGGGACATCTGGTCACCTAGTCTTTTGACTTCTCTGTAAGAGTAGTGTAGTCCCTAAATTTATAAATATCCTTCTGTAGAATCTGGAGGACTGTTTCACTTACATCTCAATCTTACAGGCCAGAAGAGAATACTTCATGGCCTTAGGCTTCTTCGGGAAAAATTAGAACTGTTACAGTGGCCTTAACTTAAAAGATCTTTCATACTCATGACTGCTTGCCACTTAGGGAATGGATGAAAAATAATATTTGTGAATGCTCCATGGCTGCTTTTCATAATTTTTGTATTTGTTTCCTGTTCCTGCTACAACAAATCACCACAAAGTTGATGGCTTTTAAAAAATGTACATTTACTCTCGTAGAGTTCTAGAGTTCAGAAGTCTGAAATCAGTTTCGCTTGGCCAAAATCAAGGTGTCAGCAGGGCCATGCTCCTTTCTGCAGGCTCTAGAGGAGAAATTGTTTTCTTGACTTTTCTACCTTTTAGAGCTGTTTTTCTTGCATTTCTTGGCTCATGACTCTTCTTTAAAGTAAGCCATATGGCATCTTGCTTCAGTGGTCACATTGCTGCCTTCTGTTTCAAATCTTGCTCTGCTTCCCTCTTATAAGAACACCACCCAGATAATCCAGGATAACTTCTTTATCTCAAGATCCTTGGCTTAATTACATCTGCAAAGTCTTTCTTTCCATATAAAGTAACATTCACAGTTTCCAGGGGTTGGTCCTGGATATCTTCAGGGCCATTATTAATCAGTTCAGTTCAGTGCAGTCACTCAGTGTGTCCGACTCTTTGCAACCCCATGAATCGTAGCATGCCAGGCATCCCTGTCCATCAACAACTCCTGGAGTTTACTCAAACTCATGTCCATCAGGTCAGTGATACCATCCAGCCATCTCATCCTCTGTTATCCCCTTTTCCTCCTGCCTCCAATCCCTCCCAGCATCAGGGTCTTTTTCAATGAATCAACTCTTCTCATGAGGTGGGCAAAGTATTGGAGTTTCAGCTTTAGCATCAGTCCTTCCAATGAACACCCAGGACTGATCCCCTTTAGGATGGACTGGTTGGATCTCCTTGCAGTCTAAGGGACTCTCAAGAGTCTTCTCCAACACCACAGTTCAAAAGCATCAATTCTTTGGTGCTCAGCTTTCTTAACAGTCCAACTCTCACATCCACACATGACCACTGGAAAAACCATAGCCTTGACTAGACGGACCTTGTTGGCAAAGTAATGTCTCTACTTTTGAATATGCCATCTAGGTTGGTCATATCTTTCCTTCCAAGGAGTAAGTGTCTTTTAATTTCATGGCTGCAATCACCATCTGCAGTGATTTTGGAGCCCCAAAAATAAAGTCTGACACTGTTTCCACTGTTTCCCCATCTATTTCCCATGAAGTGATGGGACCGGATGCCATGATCTTCGTTTTCTGAATGTTGAGCTTTAAGCCAACTCTTTCACTCTCCACTTCACTTTCATCAAGAGGCTTTTTAGTTCCTCTTCACTTTCTGCCATAAGGGTGGTGTCATCTGCATATCTGAGCTCATTGATATTTCTCCCGGCAATCTTGATTCCAGCTTGTGCTTCTTCCAGCCCAGCATTTCTCATGATGTACTCTGCATATAAGTTTAATAAACAGGGTGACAATATACAGCCTTAACGTACTCCTTTTCCTCTTTGAAACCAGTCTGTTATTCCATGTCCAGTTCTAACTGTTGCTTTCTGACCTGCATATAGGTTTCTCAAGAGGCAGGTCAGGTGGTCTGGTATTCCCATCTCTTTCAGAATTTTTCACAGTTTATTGTGATCCACCCAGTCAAAGGCTTTGGCATAGTCAGTAAAGCAGAAATAGATGCTTTTCTGGAACTCTCTTGCTTTATCAATGACCCAGCAGATGTTGGCAATTTGATCTCTGGTTCCTCTGCCTTTTCTAAAACCAGCTTGAACATCTGGAAGTTCACAGTTCACATATTGCTGAAGCCTGGCTTGGAGAATTTTGAGCATTACTTTACTAGAGTGTGAGATGAGTGCAATTGTGCAGTAGTTTGAGCATTCTTTGGCATTGCCTTTCTTTGGGATTGGAATGAAAACTCACCTTTCCAGTCTTGTGGCCACTGCTGAGTTTTCCAAATTTGCTGGCATATTGAGTGCAGCACTTTTACAGCATCATCTTTCAGGATTTGGAATAGCTCAACTCGAATTCCATTACCTCCACTAGCCTTGTTCGTACTGATGCTTTCTAAGGCCCACTTGACTTCACATTCCAGGATGTCTGGCCCTAGGTCAGTGATCACACCATCGTGATTATCTGGGTCGTGAAGATCTTTTTTGTACAGTTCTTCTGTGTATTCTCGCCATCTCTTCTTAATATCTTCTGCTTCTGTTAGGTCCATACCATTTCTGTCCTTTATCGAGCTCATCTTTGCATGAAATGTTCCTTTGGTATCTCTGATTTTTTTGAAGAGATCCCTAGTCTTTCCCATTCTGTTGTTTTCCTCTATTTCTTTGCATTGATCGCGGAGAAGGCTTTCTTATCTCTTCTTGCTATTCTTTGGAACTCTGCATTCAGATGCTTATATCTTTCCTTTTCTCCTTTGCTCTTCGCTTCTCTTCTTTCCACAGCTATTTGTAAGGCCTCCCCAGACAGCCATTTTGCTGTTTTGCATTTCTTTTCCATGGGGATGGTCTTGATCCCTGTCTCCTGTACAATGTCATGAACCTCATTCCATAGTTCATCAGGCTCTCAGTCTATCAGATCTAGGCCCTTAAATCTATTTCTCACTTCCACTGTATAATCATAAGGGATTTGATTTAGGTCATACCTGAATGGTCTAGTGGTTTTCCTTACTTTCTTCAATTTCAGTCTGAATTTGGCAATAAGCAGTTCATGGTCTGAGCCACGGTCAGCTCCTGGTCTTGTTTTTGCTGACTGTATAGAGCTTCTCCATCTTTGGCTGCAAAGAATATAATCAATCTGATTTCAGTGTTGACCACCTGGTGATGTCCATGTATAGAGTCTTCTCTTTTGTTGTTGGAAGAGGGTGTTTGTTATGACCAATGCATTTTCTTGGCAAAACTCTATTAGTCTTTGCCCTGCTTCATTCCGTATTCCAAGGCCAAATTTGCCTGTTACTCCAGGTGTTTCTTGACTTTCTACTTTTGCATTCCAGTCCCCTATAATGAAAAGGACATCTTTTTTGGGTGTTAGTTCTAAAAGGTCTTGTAGGTCTTCATAGAACCATTCAACTTCAGCTTCTTCAGCATTACTGGTTGGGGCAAAGACTTGGATTACTGTAATATTGAACTGTTGCCTTGGAAACGAACAGAGATCATTCTGTCGTTTTTGAGAGTGCATCCAAGTACTGCATTTCAGACTCTTTTGTTGACCATGATGGCTACTCCATTTCTTCAAAGGCATTCTTGCCCACAGTAGTAGATATAATGGTCATCTGAGTTAAATTCACCCATTCCAGTCCATTTCAGTTTGCTAATTCCTAGAACGTCGACATTCACTCTTGCCATCTCTTGTTTGACCACTTCCAATTTGCCTTGATTCATGGACCTGACATTCCAGGTTCCTATGAAATATTGCTCTTTACAGCCTCGGACCTTGTTTCTATCACCAGTCACATACACAGCTGGGTGTTCTTTTTGCTTTGGCTCCATCCCTTCATTTTTTCTGGAGTTATTTCTCCACTGATCTCCAGTAGCATATTGGGCACCTACTGACCTGGGGAGTTCCTCTTTCAGTATCCTATCATTTTGTCTTTTCATACTGTTCATGGGGTTCTCAAGGCAAGAATACTGAAGTGGTTTGCCATTCCCTTCTCCAGTGGACCATATTCTGTCAGATCTCTCCACCATGACCTGCCCATCTTGGGTTGCCCCATGGGAATGGCTTAGTTTCATTGAGTTAGACAAGGCTGTGGTCCTAGTGTGATTAGATTGACTAGTTTTCTGTGAGTATGGTTTCAGTGTGTTTGCCCTCTGATGCCCTCTTGCAACACCTACTGTCTTACTTGGGTTTCTCTTACCTTGGGCGTGGGGTATCTCTTCACGGCTGCTCCAGCAAAGGGCAGCCATTGCTCCTTACCTTGGACGAGGGGTATCTCCTCCCTATTGCCCTTCCTGACCTTCAACGTGAGATAGCTCCTCTAGGCCCTCCTGCGCCCGGATTTGAAACAGCTCAACAGAAATTTCATCACCTCTACTAGCTTTGTTCATAATGATGCTTTCTAAGGCCCACTTGATTTCACATTCCAGGATGTCTGGCTCTAGGTCAGTGATCACTCCATCGTGATTATCTGCGTTGTGAAGATCTTTTTTGTACAGTTCTTCTGTGTATTCCTGCCACCTCTTCTTAATATCTTCTGCTTCTATTAGGTCCATACCATTTCTGTCCTTTATCGAGCCCATCTTTGCATGAAATGTTCCCTTGGTATCTCTAATTTTCTTGAAGAGATCTCTAGTCTTTCCCATTCTGTTGTTTTCCTCTATTTCTTTGCACTGATCACTGAGGAATCTTTCTTATCTCTCCTTGCTATTCTTTGGAACTCTGCATTCAGATGATTATATCTTTTCTTTTCTCCTTTGCTTTTCATTTTTTTTTTCACAGCTATTTGTAAGGCCTCCTCAGACAACCATTTTGCTTTTTTTCATTTCTTTTCTATGGGGATGGTCTTGATCCCTGTCTCCTGTACAATGTTACGAACCTTCGTCCACGGTTCATCAGGCACTCAGTCTATCAGATCTAGTCCCTTAAATCTATTTCTCACTTCCACTGTATAATCATAAGGGATTTGATTTAGGTCATACCTGAATGGTCTAGTGGTTTTCCCTACTTTCTTCCATTTAAGTCTGAATTTGGCAATAAGGAGTTCATGATCTGAGCCACAGTCAGCTCCCAGTTTTGTTTTTGGTGACTGTATAGAGCTTCTCCATCTTTGGCTGCAAAGAATATAATCAATCTGATTTTGGTGTTAACCATCTGGTGATGTCCATGTGTAGAGTCTTCTCTTGTGTTGTTGGAAGAGGTGGACCACTGGAGAAGGGAATGGCAAACCACTTCAGTATTCTTGCCTTGAGAACCCCATGAACAGTACAAAAAGGCAAAATGATAGGATACTGAAAGAGGAACTCCAGATATCAGTAGGTGTCCAGTATGCTACTGGAGATCAGTGGAGAAATAACTCCAGAAAGAATGAAGCGAGGGAGCCAAAGCAAAAACAATACCCAGCTGTGGATGTGACTTGCGATAGAAGTAAGGTCTGGTGCTGTAAAGAGCAATATTGCATAGGAACCAGGAATGTTAGGTCCATGAATCAAAGCAAATTGGAAGTGGTCAAACAGGAGATGGCAAGAGTGAATGTCGACATTCTAGGAATCAGTGAACTGAAATGGACTGGAATGGGTGAATTTAACTCAGATGACCATTATATCTACTACTGTGGGCAAGAATGCCTTTGAAGAAATGGAGTAGCCATCATGGTCAACAAACGAGTCTGAAATGTAGTACTTGGATGCAGTCTCGAAAACGACAGAATGATCTCTGTTCGTTTCCAAGGCAAACCAATCAAAATCACAGTAATCCAAGCTTATGCCCCAACCAGTAACACTGAAGAAGTAGAACAGTTCTTTGAAGACCTACAAGACCTGTTAGAACTAACACCCAAAAAAGATGTCCTTTTCATTATAGGGGATTGGAATGCAAAAGTAGGAAGTCAAGAAACACTTGGAGTAACAGGCAAATTTGGCTTTGGAGTACAGAATGAAGCAGGGCAAAGGCTAATTAGAGTTTTGCCATTATTAATAAACCTCCTACAAATGTTTTTCATTTTCACAACTACACAATCACATAAACATTATTATCTCCATTCTAAAGATAAGGCTCCTGATGTAGAGACTGAGAAATGTATCATTATTACAGGTAATGAGCAGCAGAGCCAATTCATCTAGACTTATGGAAGGAAAGAACAAATATCAGAGATACAAGGAAACACTGATGACAACTTTTTCAAATCTTTTTGTCAAATTCCCTCTGTATTTTCTCCTTATATAGCAGGGAAACATAAGTTCTGCCTGGCGTTGGCAGAAAAACAACAACAACAACAAACTCTCCATTTTCAAACATACAGTTGGAAGGGAATGGTCACTGGCAACTGATGGACACTGAATTTCATATTGTCACCCTGCTTATTTAACTTATATGCAGAGTACATCATAAGAAATGCTGGGCTGGAAGAAGCACAAGCTGGAATCAAGATTGCCAGGAGTAATATCAATAAGCTCAGATATGCAGATGACACCACCCTTATGGCAGAAAGTGAAGAGGAACTAAAAAGCCTCTTGATGAAAGTGAAGTGGAGAGTGAAAAAGTTGGCTTAAAACTCAAAATTCAGAAAACGAAGATCATGACATCTGGTCCCATCACTTCATGGGACGTAGATGGGGAAACAGTGGAAACAGTGTCAGACTTTATTTTTTGGACTCCCGAACCACTGCAGATGGTGACTGCAGCCATGAAATTAAAAGACGCTTACTCCTTGGAAGGAAAGTTGTGACCAACCTAGATACCATATTCGAAAGCAGAGACATTACTTTGCCAACAAAGGTCCATCTAGTCAAGGCTATGGTTTTTCCTGTGGTCATGTATGGATGTGAGAGTTGGACTGTGAAGAAGGCTGAGTGCCAAAGAATTGATGCTTTTGAACTGTGGTGTTGGAGAAGACTCTTGAGAGTTCCTTGGACTACAAGGAGATCCAACCAGTCCATTCTGAAGGAGATTAGCCCTGGGATTCCTTTGGAAGGAATGATGCTAAAGCTGAAACTCCAGTACTTTGGCCACCTCATGTGAAGAGTTGACTCATTGGAAAAGACTCTGATGCTGGAAGGGATTGGGGGCAGGAGGAGAAGGGGATGACAGAGGATGAGATGGCTGGATGGCATCACCAACTTGATAGATGTGAGTCTGAGTGGACTCCGGGTGTTGGTGATGGACCAGGAGGCCTGGCGTGCTACAATTCATGGGGTCGCAAAGACTCGGACACAACTGAGCGACTGAACTGAACTGAACTTCATATTTTATCTAAACCTATTTTATGACTTTTCTCATCTTTCAATTTTTATTATAAAAACAATTTTTTAGTCTTTTCTGTGTCAGCTACTGTTCTGTATGTTTTTGTATGTATCAACTCATCTAATCAATTTGACCTCCCTATACTGTTGATGTTATCATTATTCTTATTTTTTCTTTTCACAAATGAGAAAATTGAATCGTTACTTAATCATATGGTGGTTAAGTAATTTGGTCACTTTCACAGACCAGATTCAAGCCCAGGCATCTTTAACCATTAGGTTCTGCACTATACTATTCATAATCTAATGCTTATATACTTTTTTTTTCATATATAAAAGCTCTACATTTTTACTTCCCACACAGACACACTTTATGTTATTGTTTTTTACACTTTATGTTATTAATCTCATAATTTACTTCTTTTATATTGTGTTTCCATTAACAACTGTTTATGGTTATAGTTATTTTTAAATTTCATTTATTTTATGTATTTTTGCTGCAGTAGGTATTCGTTGTTATGCATGGACTTTGGTTGTGGTGAGTGGGGGCTACTCTTCATTGCGGTGCTCATGTTTCTCATTGCGGTAGCTTCTCTTATGGCAGAGCGCAGGCTCTAGGCACATGGGCTCAGTGGTTGCTGCACACGGGCTTAGTTGCTCTGCAGAATGTAAAGATTGAAACTGTGTCCCCTGCATTGGCAGGTGGATTCTTATCCACTGTGCCACCAGGGACGTCCAGTTATAGTTATTTTTAATACTTTTGCTTTTAAATTGTTATCCTGAGGTTCAAAGTGATTTATGCACCACCATTACAGTATTACATTATTCTGTATTTATCTTTATTTACCTTTATCAAACCTCTTTCTACTTTGTAATAACAGGTTTTATTCTGATTCCCCTCCCCCCCCCCCATATAACTAAGTATAGTTTGATATACATACTAGGCCTTTAAACACTGAATACATAATGAATATTGATTGTGACTGTATTTCTCTTCCTTTTTCATATATTTACTCCTGAATGTATACCTTCAAAATCCTATTACTCAAAGTATAGCTCCCAGCATAGGCACCACCTGGAACATTGTGAGAAATGCAGAATCCCAAGACCTATCCCAGATCTACTGTGTCAGTAAGTTTCCCACATGACTCACCCACACATTAAAGTTTGAAAAGCACATTTTAAAGTATGTGTGTAAATTTACAAACTTATCCCACGATATCCACATGGCTCTCTCACCTGCTCACACACTTGAATGCCTTCACTCTGGCCTCTCCAGTCCCATCCCAAGGTTCTATGATTTGGTCAGCTCCACAAGAGCTATTTCTTTGTAAGTAGTGGTTTCTTTGAGAGATGAGCCAAGTGACTCAAGGGAAACACTAGTAGCTAATTTTTGACTTTTGTATTTCGCTTCAAAGCAAGCGCACAAGAATCTCTCCTGCCCAGTCCCCCCACCACACACACAGGGATTAGCTTCCTCAGGCTACAGCTGCAGGTGTGCTGAAGAAAGCAGCAACTCAGGTGGAGCAAGGACTCCCAGCCTGGTATGAGAAGAAAGCTGGTAATCACCAGGACAGACCACTAAGCCTCTAAAGTAGCTCATATGTCTCAACCATCAGGAGGGTTTCATAACAGCACATTTTATCTTTGCATACTCCTCTGCAGCTGCTGTGAAACCTGACGGTGTAAACTTGTGAATAAAGAAGGTATTGATATAGAACATCCAAGGCAATGCATTCTAGAGAATCTAAAGGGCATTTTGTGATCCCAAGATCGAGGCATCTCTTTCTAAACTAAGAGATGATATCAGCACAAGAATAATGAAAAGGAAGTCCTTACTCAGCATGAAGGGAAAGCAGATAACTGTGGATCCCCACTCTTGAAACTGGAAATCAGGTTGATTTGTTTAAAAGCAAGACCCAAAAGGATTAAACTGTTTTCAAGTTACTTAACCTTGTTCTCAATTGCTTCAGTTGTATCTGACACTTTGTGACCCTATGGTCTGTTACCTGACTAGCTCCTCTGTCCATGGGATTCTCCAGGCAAGAATACTGGAGTGGGTTGTCATGGCCTCCTCCAAGGGATCTTCCCAGCCCAGAGATTGAACCCATGTCTCTTATGTCTCCTGCATTGGCACTAATACCACCTGGGAGCCCTACTTAACCATATGCAAAAATAAAACTCTAGAATATCTATAGGAACACAAAAATATCTAGCAGCCAAAATATAAAACTCACAATGTTTAATATATAGTAAAAAATTCAGTTCAGTTCAGCCACTCAGTTGTCCCTCTGCAACACCAGGGACTGTGGCACGCCAGGTGTCCCCATCCATCACCAAATCCCAGAGTTTGTTCAAACTCATATTCATCAAATCGGTGATGCCATCCAACCATCTGATCCTCTGTCATGCTCTTCTCCTCCCACCTTCTATCTTTCTCAGCATCAGGATCTTTTCAAATGAGTCAGTTCTTTGCATCAGGTGACCAAAGTATTGGAGCTTCAGCTTCAGATCAGTCCTTCAAATGAATATTCAGGACTGATTTCCTTTAGGATTGACTGGTTGGATCTCCTTGCAGTCCAAGGAACTCTCAAGAGTCTTCTCCAACACCACAGTTCAAAAGCATCAATTCTTCAGCAATCAGCTTTCTTTATAGTCCAACTCTCACATTCATACAAAACTATTGGAAAAACCATAGCTTTGATTACATGGACATTTGCAGGCAAAGTAATATCTCTGCTTTTTAATATGCCATGTAGGTTTCTCATAGCTTCTCTTCCATGGAGCAAGACTCTTTAAATTTTCTTCCATGGAGCAAGAGTCTTTAAATTTCATGGCTGTAACACCATCTGCAGTGATTTTGGAGCCCAAGAAAATAAAGTCTGTCACTGTTTCTATTATTTCCCCATCTATTTGCCATGAAGTGATCGACCCAGATAATCTCGATGGTGTGATCACTCACCTAGACATCCTGGAATGCGAAGTCAAGTAGACCTTAGAAATCATCACTATGAACAAAGCTAGTGGAGGTGATGGAATTCCAGTTGAGCTATTTCAAATCCTGAAAGATGATGCTGTGAAAGTGCTGCACTCAATATCTCAGCAAATTTGGAAACTCAGCAGTGGCCACAGGACTGGAAAAGGTCAGTTTTCATTCCAATCTCAAAGAAGGGCAGTGCCAAAGAATGCTCAAACTACCACACAGTTGCACTCATCTCACACCCTAGTAAAGTAATGCTCAAAATTCTCCAAGTCATAGCTTTGATTAGATGGACATTTATGGTTCTATGGTTCTTAGGCAGTATGTGAACCATGAACTTCCAGATGTTCAAGCTGGTTTTAGAAAAGGCAGAGGAACCACAGATCAAATTGCCAACATCTGCTGGATCATAGAAAAAGCAAGAGAGTTCCAGAAAAACATCTATCTCTGCTTTATTGACTATGCCAAAGCCTTTGACTGTGTGGATCACAATAAACTGTGGAAAATTCTTCAAGAGATGGGAATACCAGACCACCTGACCTGCCTCTTG
This sequence comes from Bos javanicus, assembly GCF_032452875.1. Classification (NCBI taxonomy): domain Eukaryota; kingdom Metazoa; phylum Chordata; class Mammalia; order Artiodactyla; family Bovidae; genus Bos; species Bos javanicus. Next base: position 10,904,203 of record NC_083887.1, on the reverse strand, counting down.
AGAAGGCAGGTCAGAAAGCAACAGTTAGAACTGGACATGGAACAACAGACTGGTTCCAAATAGGGAAAGGAGTACGTCAAGGCTGTATACTGACACCCTGCTTATTTAACTTATATGCTGAGTACATCATGAGAAATGCTGGACTGGAAGAAACACAAGCTGGAATCAAGATTGCCGGGAGAAATTTCAATAACCTCAGATATGCAGATGACATCACCCTTAAGGCAGAAAGTGAAGAGGAACTAAAGAGCCTCTTGATGAAAGTGAAAGAGGAGAGTGAAAAAGTTGGCTTAAAACTCAACATTCAGAAAACAAAGATCATGGCATCGGGTCCCATCACTTCATGGGAAATAAACGGGGAAACAGTGAAAACAGTAGCTGACTTTATTTTTTGGGGCTCCAAAATCACTGCAGATGGTGACTGCAGCCATGAAATTAAAAGACACTTACTCCTTGGAAGGAAAGTTATGACCAACCTAGACAGCATATTCAAAAGCAGAGACATTACTTTGCCAACAAAGGTCCGTCTAGTCAAGGCTATGGTTTTTCCAGTGGTCATGTATGGATGTGAGAGTTGGACTGTGAAGAAAGCTGAGTGCCGAAGAATTGATGCTTTTGAACTGTGGTGTTGGAGAAGACTCTTGAGAGTCCCTTGGACTGCAAGGAGATCCAGCCAGTCCATTCTAAAGGGGATCAGTCCTGGGTGTTCTTTGGAAGGACTGATGCTAAAGTTGAAACTCCAATACTTTGGCCACCTCATGTGAAGAGTTGACTCACTGAAAAAGACCCTGATGCTGGGAGGGATTGGGGGCAGGAGGGGAAGGAGATGACAGAGGATGAGATAACTGATGGTATCACCGACTCGTTGGACATCAGTTTGAGTGAACTCCGGGAGTTGGTGATGGACAGGGAGGTCTGGCGTGCTGTGATTCATGGGGTCGCAAAGAGTCAGACACGACTGAGCGACTGAATGGAACTGAACTAATGGGACCAGATACCATGATCTTAGTTTTCCAAATGTTGACTTTTAAGCCAGCTTTTCCACTCTCTTCTTTCACTTTCATCAAGAGGTTCTTTAGTTCTTCTTTGCTTTCTGCCATTAGGGTGGTATCATCCGCATATCTAAGGATATTGATAGTTTTCCTCACAATCTTGATTCCAGCTTGTGCTTCATCCAGCCTAGCATTTCGCATGATGTACTGTGCACATAAGCTAAATAAGCAGGGTGACAATATACAGCCTTGACGTACTCCTTTCTCAATTTGGAACCAGTCCATTGTTCCATGTATGGTTCTCACTGTTGCCTCTTGACCTGCATACAGATTTCTCAGGCAGCAAGTAAGGTGGCCTGGTATTCTGATTTCTTTAAGAATTTTGCACAGCTTGTTGTTATCCACACAAAGGCTTTGGTGTAGTCAATGAAACAGAAGTAAATGTTTTTCTGGAATTCTCTTGCTTTTTCTATTAACATAGATGTTCTATACCAACATCTACAGATGTTGGCAATTTGATCTCTGGTTCCTCTTCCTTTCTAAATTCAGCTTGAACATCTGGAAGTTCTCAGTTCATGTATTGTTGAAGCCTGGCTTGGAGAATTTTGAGCATTACTTTGCTAGCATGTGAGATGAGTGCAATTGTGTGGTAGTTTGAACCTTCTTTGGCGTTGCCTTTCTTTGAGATTTGAATGAAAACCGACCTTTTCCAGTCCTGCGGCCACTGCTGAGTTTGCTGGCATATTGAGTGCACTTTAACAGCATTATCTTAGGATGTGAAACAGCTCGGCTGGAGTTCCATATCCTCCACTAGCTTTATTCATAGTGATGTTTCCTAAGGCCCACTTGACTTTGCATTCCAGGATGTCTGGCTCTAGGTGAGTGATCACACAATCATGGTTATCTGGGTTGTGAAGATCTTTTTTGTATATTTCTTATGTGTATTCTTGCCACCTCTTCTTAATATCTTCTGCTTCTATTAGGTCCATACCATTTCTGTCCTTTATTGAGCCCATCTTTGCATGAAAATTTCTCTTGATATATCTAATTTTCTTGAAGAGATCTCTAGTGTATCCCATTCTATTGCTTTCCTGTATTTCTTTGCATTGATCACTCAGGAAGGCTTTCTTATCTCTCCTTGCTATTATTTGGAACTCTGCATTCAGATGGGTATATCTTTCCTTTCCTCCTTTGCCTTTTGCTTCTCTTCTTTTCTCAGCTATTTATAAGGCCTCCTCAGACAACCATTTTGCTTTTTTACATTTCTTTTTCTTGGGGATGGTTTTGATCACTGCCACCTGTACAATATCATGAACCTCCATCCATAGTTCTTCAGATGTTCTATCAGATCTAATCCCTTGAATCTATTTGTCACTTCCACTGTATAATCATAAGGGATTTGATTTAGGTCATACCTGAATGGTCTAGTGGTTTTCCCTACTTTCTTCAATTTAAGTCTGAATTTGGCAATAAGAAGTTCTTGATCTGAGACACAGTCAGTTCCTGGTCTTGTTTTTGCTGACTGTGTAGAGCTTCTCTATCTTCAGCTGCAAAGAATATAATCAATCTGATTTCGGTATTGACCATCTGGTGATGTCCATGTGTAGAGTCTTCTCTTGTGTTGTTGGAAGAGGGTGTTTGCTATGACCAGTGCATTGTCTTGGCAATACGCTGTTAGCCTTTGCCCTGCTTCATTTTGCACTCCAAGGCCAATTTTGTCCGTTATTCCAGGGATCTCTTGACTTCCTACTTTTGCATTCCAGTCCCCTATGATGAAAAGGACATAATTTTTTGGCATTAGTTCTTGAAGGTCTTGTAGGTCTTCATAGAATCATTCAAATTCATCTTCTTCAGCATTAGTGGTTAGGGCATAGACTTGGGATTACTGTGATACTGAATGGTTGGCCTTGGAAATGAACCAAGATCATTCTGTCAGTTTCGAGATTGCACCTAAGTACTGCATTTCAGACTCTGATGTTAACTATTAGGGCTACTCTATTTCTCCTAAGGGATTCTTGTCCACAGTAGTAGATATAATGGTCATCTGAATTAAATTCACCCATTCCGGTCCATTTTAGTTCACTGATTCCTAAAGTGCTGGCTAAACAATTATCAAGTATGCAAAGCAGCAGGAATGTTTGACTTATAATGAGGAAATAAATAATAAATCAAGACCAATTCAGCACTGACAGCAATAATAAAATTATAGAAAAAGATCTTTTTTTTTTTTACATCACAACATTGTTTATTATGTGAATTTTTTACAATACAAACAAAAAAACACAGAAATGCAATATATGAATACAGCTAAATGCAGAATGGTGACTTTTTTTTCTTTTCAAGAGGCCATGATTCCCATTTCTAGTAAAATAAAAGAGACTGCACATAGGTAGAAATAGGTTGGTTGTTAGCTTCACAATTTTGCCTAGAAATGATCTATAAATGCATTTTCCCCCCTGCTACTTACCATAAAGTGTAAAAAGGGAATTAAAGGAAAGTTTCCTTGTTGGTTCCTATCATATGAAAGATGCTATATTCTATTTTTTAGCAGGGCCAATATATGGAAAATACCTAAATTAAATGTTATTACAAAAATGAAGCAGTAATGAGATTCTGGCTAAAGAGGGTACTAAATGAAAATAATATATATTTAAAGAATTCAAAACAAACAAACAAAAAAAAGGTTGTTATAAAAAAGCTCTAGGTGCATTGTAAGCATATAGGTTTTTTTTCCATGTGTATTTTTAAACAATGGAAGTGTCAAAAAATAGGGTCAACTGTGTTAGACTAAATTACATTATTGTATACGCTGCATTGAATGGAACCTCTGTATTATAATTATCATAAAGAAGCATAGTTTGCATCATATTATGGCAATTTATCCTCAATGAAACCTTTCAGAGTCCTTTTATTTTGGAATATCCTGTAAACAATCAAACCACCAGAACATGATTGTACAACAGTAAAATGTTTTCTTGCATTAAATTGAAGACATCTGTTTAATAAAAAAAGAAAAGAAAAATGTAGGAAAGGTACTTAGAGCTGTTAGTTTCTAAGTACACAACAACCCTAGACAATTCAAGGCATCTTAATCTCCATCAAGAACAAAAAAATAATAATAATTTTTGTCATGCTGTTAAATCCATCATTAAGGATAAAACCGGTGCAAATTGGTCAAATGGATCCAACAAACACTGATGTCCAAGCTGGCATATTGGCAACTAATACGTAACTGGTGGTCAATAGAGGGTTTAAAAGATCTTCCCTTTTTTCTTGTTCTTTTCCAAGGTTCTTGAAGAGTTCTGTTGTTCTAAAATACGTTGTTGGGCTTCCCAGTTTGCTTTCTCATCTTCAAACTGACGACGTTTTTCCTCTAATTCTTTGTGCTGTGCTTCCAAATTCTTTTTCATTTGCTCATGGCGCCGTTGGAGCTCAGCTTCAGAGTCCTTCAGTTTTTGAACTTTTTCTTTGACCTTCATCTCAAACACCTGTTCCATCTCCATCTCCATCTTCTTCATTTTAGCTACATGTTCCCTTCTTTCTTCTTCCATTTGTGCAAGAGGGCTCTTAGTAAGTTGCCCTTTATTCTTGTTATTATCAACTCCATTATAAGTCACAGCTGCCAGTTTTCTGCTCCGGTAGTTCTCATAGTGTACATTATTAGTGACATCTTTCAAGTCCTGCATATGTGTTCTTATCAACATATTTCTTAGAATTGTAAAATCACAATGTTCACCATTTTCAACTTCTGCAACACCCCAAGGATACTGCCTTCCTCTGACCCTTTTTCCATTAACTTCAATGATAGTATTACTACCTACCACAGCAAGAGGTAAACGGTCCTTTATCTTTTTAACAAGCTTATTTTCTTCTTCATCATCTGTCTCTGGGAATTCATATATTTTAATTTTATGTTCTTGGATTTCTTTCATTATCTGTTTCTTAAACTGTTGGCATTCCTCTGGTGTGAGTGTGTCTGCTTTGGCAATAAGTGGAATGATATTCACTTTTTCATGCAAATGCTTCATAAACTCAATATCCAATGGTTTAAGTCCATGTCCTGAAGGAGCAATGAAGTATAAACAACATTGCACTCTGTTATCAGGCATCTGACGTCTGTTCACTCTAGATTCTGCATTTAGGTAGTCCTCGAACTTACTATCAATGTAGTCGATAACAGGCTGCCAGCAATTACTATTATCCACTGCATCTCCGAATCCTGGGGTATCGACTATTGTGAGCAGCAACTGAACACCACCTTCTTTGATTAAAACTTTGGACTGTTCCACCTGTACAGTCTTTTTTATTCTATGGGAAGGACCTGGATACTCTGGAGAATACAAATCTGTGAGGAATAATGAGTTGATTAATGTTGACTTTCCCAGTCCAGATTCACCGACAACCATAAGTGTAAATTCAAAACCTCTCTTCACTGATTTTCTGTATACTTGATTTGGGAGATTTGCAAATCCCACATAGCCTTCAAGGTTCTTCTGTTGCCATGGTGCTGCTGTTGACGCTCCTCTCTTCAGCAGCAGCGGATCTCGCACTGACCGACATCCCCTCCCCCCTCCGCGACCAGCCCGGGTGCAGCGCAGCCCGCCTATTCTCCAAAGCCGCCTACGCCGATTCCGCGGCGTAGCCGCCCGGAGTCGCTGCTCCGCTTACGCAGGCAACAGCGGGCGGACTCCTCCACTCAGAAAAAGATCTTAACATAGTGATTACATCTATATTCTACATGACCAAAAAGCTGCAGGGCAGATAGAACATATTAGGTAGAAATATAAAATATATTTATTAAAAGACTCATAATGATCTTTTAAAGATTAAAAATATACTAGGTAGGATTGATGTCAAATTAGACACTGCAAAAGAAAACTGGAAGATATCAATAGAAACTATCCAAAATAAAGCACAGAGAAAAAGTGCATACAAATAAATAATTAAGAGAACATAAATGAGATGTGTTTTAGGGCTCCCCTGGTGGCTCAGACGGTAAAGAATCTACCTGCAATGTGAAAGACTTGGGTTTCATCTCTGGGGAACAATAAAGGAGATGTAGGCAACTTCAAATGCCTAACATTTATATAATTAGACTCCTTGAAGGGACAGGAAAAAAAATATAAGAAATAATGGTTGAAAAACTTTCAAATTAAAAAAAAAACTATATACCCACAGATCCAAGAACCTCATGCAACCTCGAGCATAAGATGTATGAGAAAACTGTTCCAAGCATATCATAATCCAGTTGCTTAAAATCAGTGATAAAAAGAAAACCCTAAAGCAGTGAAAAAAAAAGTCATGATATGTTCATAGTAACAAAAATAAGGATAAAAGCATATTTCTCATCAAAACAATGCAAATGAGAAGATAGTGGAACATCGTTAAGGTATTAAAAAAAAAATTGTCAGTATAGAATTCTATACCCAGCAAAATCTTTTAACACATCACTGACTAGGGGATTTTTGCAGAAACTAACACCTGTGACATTAATACATCTCAGGTCAATAATGTGTTAAAAATGAAGGTGAAATAAAGAAAAGTTTGTTGATATACAACAGCTGAAAAAAAATCCATCAGCATCAGACCTGCAGTATAGGAAACATTAAAGAAAATCTTTCACTCACAAGGAAAATGATATCAGATTGAAATATGTTTCTGCCAAAAGGAATGAAAAGCATCAGAATGGTAACTACATGGGTAAATATGATTTATTTATTACTAGTGGAATATCTTTAAGATAACTGGCTGTTTAGAACAGGGACTGAAAAACTTTTCTGGAAAGGGTTAAGGAATAAACATTTTAGGCATTGTGAGATGTGTAGTCTGTGGCAACTACTCAGCTCTGCTGTTATAGTATGAAAGCATCCATTAAAAGGCATGTAAATAAATTGGCATGGGTGTGTTATGGTGAAACTTTACTTACCAGTACAGGTGGGAGGCTGGTTTGACCCTCGGGCCTTATTGTAAATATATAAATCAATATATTATATAATATATATAATATATTATATATCAATCCCTGATTTAAAGCAAAAATAATAATAACATATTGTGGGATTTATGACACATATAGAAATAAAAAATGTGGCAACTGTAGATTAAAGCCAGAAGGTGAGAACTGGACATATATTACTCTGAAGTTTTTTTTTTTACTATATGTGAAACATAAAATGTTACTTGAGGTAAACTGTACTAAGTTAAGTATTTAAGTGTGCTGTTAATCCTATTGCAATTGCTAACATAACAAAGAGTTACAGTTAATACGCCAATAAAGGAGACAGAGTAAAATTGTAAAATATACTTTAAAAGAAAGCAGTGAAGAGAAGAAAGAGGAAAAAAGACAAATGGGATAAACAGAAATCAAGTAGCAAGAAAATATAAAATACTGACTAAGATGTCAAAGACGGTAATAGAAGAGGTGAAAACAACAGGTCAGATGGGTACTATTAGTGGAGAGATGAAAACTGTAAGAAAATAATCAAATGAAATGCTAGAAACAAAATCAGACATTAAAAATGCCTTTCACGTGCCTATCAGTAGATGTCACATAGTTGAAAAAAATCAGTGACCTTGAAGATAAATCAATAGAAATAACTCAAACAAAAGCACAAAGAAAAATAGTGGAAAAATAAAGAGCATCTAAGAGATAGAGAATAATGTCAGATGGTCTAATAAACTTGATGACAAAATCCAAACCACAGATTCAAGAAGTCCAGAAAACATCAAAGAAGATACGCCAACTGCTGAAAACAATAACAATGAAGAGAAAACCTTAAAGGCAGCTAGAAGGAAAAAGTCACATTAAACGCAGAAAAACAAAAATAAAATGAGAGCAGACTTTTCATTAGAAACCATGCAAGCCAGAAGACAATGCAGTAATGTCTTTAAAGTGCTGAAAGGAAAAAGAAAAACCTGTCAATTCAGAACCCTAAAACCCAGAGAAGAGAGTTTTCAAAGAGGAAGGACGAAATAGTGACTTTCTCACACAAACAAAATCTCAACTAATTCTTTGCCGCTAGCTCTTCACTACAGGATATGTTAAAGGAAGTTCTTATGGTAGAAGATGTAAAATATCAAACAAAAATTTGAATCCACACTGAGAAATGAACAGCATTGTAAATGGAATAAATGAAGGCAAAAATAATTTTTATCTTTTAAAAATTGCTTTAGAAGGTAACTATAATATTTCTCATTCTTAAGTCTGTTTTTCCTGATATCAATATAGCTTTTTTTTCCCACAAATAATAATTATTTTCCTTGAGGTAGCATCGGAGAAGGCAATGGCAACCCACTCCAGTACTCTCACCTGGAAAATCCCATGGACGGAGGAGCCTGGTGGGCTGCCGTCAATGGGGTCCCACAGAGTCAGACACGACTGAAGTGACTTAGCAGCAGCAGCAGCAGCAGCAGCAGCATTGGTTTATAACATTGTATCTTTCACTTGTACAAAATTATAATTCGGCTTCTGAATATACTAGTAACGTGCTGACCACCAAGAATCTAGTTTTCCAGGTTCCTTTTTATTAGTGTTAGTGTGTAATATGTTTCCATTCTTTCACTTTTAATGTAGCTATTAGTTTATGCTTAAAGTTGATTTTTGTAGACAGTATACAGTTGGGTCTGATTTAATTTTTGTCTAATTATATAATTTATGTCTTTTTACTGAGATGCTTAGTTTGCATTTAATATTATTCATATGGTAAGTTTTAAATCTATCATCCTATTAAATGTTTCCCATTTGTATTATTTATTCCTTTTCTTTTCTTCTTTTTGATTGACTATTTTTATGCCTTAAGCTGGAATCAAGATTACCGGGAGAAATATCAATAACCTCAGATATGCAGATGACACCACTCTTTGGCAGAAAGTGAAGAGGAACTCAAAAGCCTCTTGATGAAAGTGAAAGAGGAGAGTTAAAAAGTTGGCTTAAAGCTCAACATTCAGAAAACGAAGATCATGGCATCCGGTCCCACCACTTCATGGGAAATAGATGGGGAAACAGTGGAAACAGTGTCAGACTTTATTTTGGGGGGCTCCAAAATCACTGCAGATGGTGACCGCAGCCATGAAATTAAAAGACGCTTACTCCTTGCAAGGAAAGTTATGACCAACCTAGATAGCATATTTAAAAGCAGAGACATTACTTTGTCAACAAAGGCTCGTCTAGTCAAGGCTATGGTTTTTCCAGTGGTCATGTATGGATGTGAGACTTGGACTATGAAGAAGGCTGAGCGCCAAAGAATTGATGCTTTTGAACTGTGGTGTTGGAGAAGACTCTTGAGAGTCCCTTGGACTGCAAGGAGATCCAACCAGTCCATTTTGAAGGAGATCAGCCCTGGGATTTCTCTGGAGGGAATGATGCTAAAGCTGAAACTCCAGTACTTTGGCCACCTCACGCGAAGAGTTGACTCATTGGAAAAGACTCTGATGCTGGGAGGGATTGGGGGCAGGAAGAGAAGGGGACGACAGAGGATGAGATGGCTGGATGGCATCACTGACTCGATAGACGTGAGTCTGAGTGAACTCCGGGAGTTGGTGATGAACAGGGAGGCCTGGCATGCTGCGATTCATGGGGTAGCAAAGAGTCGGACACGACTGAGCAACTGATCTGATCTGATCTGATCTGATCACGTCTCCACCGCTGATTTTTTTATTTCTATTACTTCTAAACAAAAAAAAATCCTTTATAGTCTCTGCCCTAGGATTTACAACAGGTATATTTGATTAATCAGAAGTCAAATAATATTATAAAATCTTATATAAAGATCTTGTAAAAGTGTCTTTTTGGTTCCTTCCTCCCATCCTTTGTGTCATTATTAATATACAATTTACTTTTATATATGCTTAAAACACACAATGTATTTCTACTATTTTGGGTTTAGATATTAATACAAAAAGTGGTAAGAAAATAAGTAAGGATAGAGAAGAGACTAACAACACAACCTGACCTAATGGACATTTATGGATCACTCATCCAACAACAGGAGAACATTCTTCTCAAGCGTACAGGGAATATTCATAAGATAGACCATGTTCCGTGTCATAAAACAAACACTAACAAATTTATAAGAATAGCAACTGTACAACATAGTGAAATTAAACTAGAAATCATAATCAGAGTATCTGGAAAACTCACAAATATTTGGAAATTACACAACAAATTTCTAAATAACCCACGAATCAATGACATCTCAAGAGAAATTTTCAAATAATCTGAACTCATAAAATGAAAAATATAACAAAGTTTAAGAAACATACACCTACCATACAACCCAGACAGTCCATTCTCATTTAGCCATGAGAAAGAAGAAAACTGTGTCCATACAATAACTTTTATACAAATGTCCTTAAAATTTTTATTTGTAATTGACAAAATTTCAAAACAACCCAAGTATCTATCAAAAGGTAAATATGTAAATGTTGCTGTATCCATATAACAGAATACTACGTGTAATATAAAAAATATAAACAAGCTGTGGTGTATTTGTACAGTGTAACACTATCTGGAATAGAAAGAAATACACACATATGGGTGAATTTCAAAACTATTATGCTGAGAGAAATAAGCCAGGCAAAACAGAGTATATATTTTACGACTCCATTTATACAAAATTCTAGAAAACGCAAACTTAATCGATAATGACAGATCAGTGGTTGCCTAGAATGAAGGGTGGGGGTAGGGAGGAGAGAGAAGGAGGGATTACCAACAGATCCACACTTTTAGGGGTGATGGCTATGTTCACAAGCTTGATTGTGGTGATAATTTCATGGGTGTATGAATATGTCAAAATGTATCAAACTTGCACAATTTAAAATATGTGCAGTTATTGTATGTCAACCTTGACAACGCAGTTAAAAATAAATCAGGGAAATTCATGTGAACTTTTACAATTTTAGTTGACTTCAAGCAGACATCTTGAATAGGACCTAAGAATAACCACACTCTACCCCATTCTTTCCTAGCATATGTAAAAATAAATACATGGGATTTTTTTCAGAGCTTGACTTCATAAAATTTTGCTTAAATGTCTAGAGTTTAAATCGATGTTGCAAACTTAAAAAAAAAAAAAAAAACTTTTTCCAAAGAGAAAAGTCTTAAAGATAAATATGATTCAAAAGAATAATTATCACCCTAACTTCTACTTGTAGCATCTTTCAGCCTATTTACCACTTCGCCTCCTGGACCACAGTTATCAGCAACAGCATCATATTCTCTCTTTTTCATTATCATTACATCATAAGATCATTTTTATAAAGTCATCTGGATCCACTATTAAGATGCTGTGTTACCTCATGAAGAAGTAGTTTTCACTTTTTATTCACAATAAAAGCTCAGACTGGGCAGTTTTATCACTGCTTATCCCACATCCAGGGAAAAATCACCCTCCAGTTGGCAGCAAAGAACAGCTAGTAACTTTAAGGCTGCAACAGGCCCTGACTGCTAGGGGGCACACCCCTGCTTTAGGGGGGTGGAGGCTTAGGCAGCAGGAAATTCTTATAGCACCATGACTCACTCCAATAAAACAAATGAACCAGGCCATGAGAACTTGGAGAAAAATATATAATTTTGCAGCCTATTCCCATCTGTTCAATGATACCAGCATTCACAACCAATATATTAAATTGAATATCCTAATGATATTTGCCATTCCTGGTTTTGAGTTTATTTCCTTAAAGAACAAGCATTTTGCTTTTCTAATTTCAGAGAATATGAAGAACTGTTCTCTAACTAAATCCAGGATTATGAATGCTTCCTCCTAACAAAGTAGCCCCTATGCCCCTCCACCCATTTGACAATTCAGTTGCTAAGAAAATAAAGGCTGTTTCTCTGCGTTTGCATGTGAGGCCGCGTGAACATCTGAGCCTCGCAGCCCCACCTCTCACACAGGAGGAGTACCCTGTGCCCTCGTGCTCTTCAGCTCTCACTTTGGGCCAAGGAAATAGTTTGCGGTCAGCAGTCACACAATAATCCCTGGCAAGTGAGTATTGCCATTTTGAACCCCAAGTCTCAAAGGCATATTTCCTGTCTTCTGTTTATTGTTACTGCTAGAGTTTCATCTTGTAGCTTGTTGTGGTTATTATTATTTTTTAAAGCCACAGGAAGTTGCTGTTGTCTGGTTTGGGTCGAGTTTCTTTAGTTTGTTCTTTCTGCTACCACATTATGAAAGGCACTAGGCAAGCACTGTCTGTGTTGCTCTTCTCCTAAATGTCAGCTTCCCCTGGCTGCTCAGGTAAGTGGAATTTTCCAGTACAAGTGTCCCCCAGTCTCCTCTTTCTTGATTTGGCAGCTAATTGACCTGTCAGCATTCACTCTGCATATGTTATTTGCAATGTTTGGAACATTTCTGAAAGGTAAAATAATGAGGCCTAAAGTCACACTTTTTAAAAGAAACTTTACATTGTCCTCTCCATTTTACCAGAAAGGGAGTTACTGAAGTGACCTGATGGTAAACTAAAGTTTCCACTTTTAAGAATCTTTTTGGATGGGTTTATTAGCCCAAACTTGGACATCTTCTTCAGAATGTTCCTTTAGGTTCTCCTGTATGATTTTCTCATTGGTATTAATAGAATCAACCACAGATTGCTTGCTCAGTAGTTTGTTAGGTATTAGTACAATCTGACTTGAAATTTATCTCATAATGCATTTGGCCAATTATTTAAGAACTAGCCACTCTAGTGGCTCAGATGGTAAAGAATCTGTCTGTGATGCAGGAAACCCAGGTTTGATCCCTGGGTCAGGAAGATCCTCTGGTAAAGGGAACGGCAACCCACTCCAGTATTCTTGCCTGGAGAATTCCATGGACAGAGAAGCCTGGCAGGCTACAGTCCTTGAGGTTGCAAAGAATCAGACATGAGAGACTAAGTGCACACATGCAACACTCTGCTGACACTGCACAGCTACCTTTGGCTGCCTAACTCCAGATTTCTTTTATGAAAGAAATAAAAGTCTATCATAATCCCCATATTAAGATGCCTCAATCCTTGGTCCTAATGAACGTTACCTTAAGTGACAAAGATTCTGCAGGTATGATTAAGTTAAGGGTCTTGAGATGAGGTTATTCTGAATTATCTGGGTGAATCTTAATTGCCATCAAGTGCTTATAAGAGAGAAGCAGAAGGAAATTAGACACACTGGGGAGAAGCTGATGTGAAGACAGGAACAAAGATTGGAGTGAGGTGACTACAAGCTAAGGAATGCTGGATCTCACCAGAAGCTAGAAGAAATAGGCACTTTCTGCCCTAGCCCCGCCCAAGGTAGAGTGTCTCTGATCACACCTTGATTTCAGCCCAGGGAAAATGATTTCAGACTTCTGGCCTCCAAGACTATGAGAGGGTACATTTCTATTTTTTATGCCAAAAACAAAACAAAAATTTAAGGACTATTAGAAAACACCTCCAGGACTTTCTAAAATCTCCATTCCTTGTCAGAGATTTTGTGATGACATGAATGACAGCATCATTTACTCACACGGGAGGGTCTCAGACTGAAACTCTCCCAGATATATGTAGAATAAGTGACCTCACTGTATGTCTGTACTCCCAACATATAGGAAATTAAGGCTGGCAAGTCTGAGAGCAGGGCCCAAAGAGAGGGCTACTCTGAATGATAATGTCAGAGGTAGGGGTAATTCACATCTCTAACTTCCCTTTCCCTTCAGAAACACAAATCAATGGACCTGCCTTTCTTTAATTTATCTAAACTGTTCTTGAACCTGTTTATATGTTCAGCCTGTATGAACTCCTGGGGTAAAGAATCTGAGAACCACTGTTTAAGAGGATTGATTGTATTGCCTGTAGGAAAATAGAGTGAAGATGAATCAATCAGGCAGAATCATTGTGCTGCAAGCCAGATCAAAAGATTCTCTGAGCCTGCCCATGTACACGTGCTCCTCCTGCAAACACAGAGCATCTGGTCATGTCCTGCCTTGGTGGGCAGAGGAAAACACAAGCTCTCACCCTGCCAGCTGTGTCTTCCATCTTAATTTAAAATTCACACTGAAGCTAGAGTTAATACACTCAGCTGGGCTATGCGAGCTCTCAACCCTTCCTTTCAGAAAGGGCTATTGATATCTTTCTTGAAAAAATATTTACTACTACCTATGAAGCTGCTTTGTGCTAGTTGTTGTTTAAATAAATAAAAAAGGCATGGCTCTTACCACTTGCAGGATTCAGTCAGCAAAACAAGCAAAATAGGCAGACAAACAAAAAGAAGTCTATAGCCGGAGACAGGATAACTATGAAGAGACATCATTTAATTAAGAGGAGAGGATTAAATATTTATAATCTTTACCAGAGTTACCCTACCCTACAAGTGCCAAAGTTGAGTGGATGGATAGATGGATAGAAGGAAGGAAAGAGATCGACAGATGTACGGATGGACAGAAAGACAGACACCGACTCCACATTTGCTCAGGAACTGGGAGAAAATTTAAAGAGATCAATGACTTGATTCTTCTGAATCTGGTAATACTAATGAAGAGATGGTCAGTACTCAGTAGATTTGCCACAAGAGGAATGGGCATACTGGGACCACATTTTTAAAAGAGCTAGTCTGATAGGGTGAGTAGGCAAAATAAAAATAACCACAATGGAAATGGAAGAGGTGAGAAAACAGGCTGAAGGGGCAGTGCATATGAGAGAGGAGAAGACAGGCAAAGAAGATTTGGCGGAGAGATTTCTGGTAAAGAATTTGTGTATTGAGGGACAATCTGGATTTTTCAAAGCTCTTCAGATGATCCTATCAGTCAAATCTCAGAACCACTTACCTCTACTACCCTAAAAATGGCCATCAGATCAAGCTTTCAACTATTTTCATTTTATTATTTCCTCTATTAAAAGACCACACATTGTTTCCTTCCCAATTATTCAGTAGGTATTATCTATTCTTTTTTTTAAATTAATTAATTTATTTTAATTGGAGGCTAATTACTTCACAATATCATGGTGGGTTTTGCCATACATTGACATGAATCAGCTACAGGTTATATGTGTCCCCTGATCCTGAACCCCCTCCCATCTCCCTGCCCACTCTTTTTTTTATAAAGGCAAGTTGTACATATGCATGCATACTCAGTTGTGTCCAACTCTTAGCGACCTCCTGAACTGAAACCCACCAGGCTCCTCTGTCTGTGGGATTTTCCAGGCAAGAATATTGAAGTGGGTTGCCATTCCCTTCTCCAGGGGATTCTTCCCAACCTAAGGACTGAACCCCCATCCCCTGCATCTCCTGTATTGGTAAGCAGATTCTTTACCACTGAGCCACCTACAAAGCCTTTAAGGCAAGAAATATGACTTTATTCAGAAAGCTAGCAAACAGAGAAGATGGCAGACTAATGTCTCCAAATAACCATCCCGTCCAGTCTGAGGAAAACAATAAAATGGAAAGACTAGAGATCTCTTTTTAACAATTGGAGACACCAAGGGAATATTTCATGTAAAGATAGGTACATTAAAGGCAAGGACCTAACAGAAGCACAAGAGATTAAGAAGAGGTGATAAGAACACACAGAAGAACTATACAAAAAAGCTCTTAATGACCCAGATAACCAGGATGGTGTGGTCATTCACCTAGAGCCAGACTTCATCCTGGAGTGTGAAGTCAAGTGGGTCTTTGGAAGCATTACTATGAACAAAGCTAGTGGAGGGGATGGAATTCCAGCTGAGCTTTTTCAAATCCTAAAAGATGCTGCTGCTATAGTGCTGTACTCAATATGCCAAAAATTTGGAGAACTCAGCAGTGACCACTGGAAAAGGTCAGTTTTCATTACAATCCCAAAGAAAGGCAATGCCAAAGAATGTTCAAACTACCACACAATTGCACTCATTTCACAAGCCAGTAAGGTTATGCTCAAAATCCTTCAAGCTAGGCTTCAACAGTACGTGAACCGAGAACTTCCAGATGTACAAGCTGGATTTAGAAAAGGCAGAGGAACCAGAGATCAAATTGCCAACATCTGTTAGGTCATAGAAAAAGCAAAGGAATGTCAGAAAAACATCTACTTCTGCTTTATTGACTATGCCAAAGCCTTTGACTGTGTAAATCACAAAAAACTGTGGAAAATTCTTAAAGAGATGAGAAGACCAGACCTCTTTATCTGCCTGCTGAGAAACCTGAATGCAGGTCAAGAAGCAACAGTTAGAACCATACATGGAACAATGAACTGCTTTAAAATTGGGAAAGGAGTATGTCAAGGCTGTATATTGTTACCCTGCTTATTTAACTTATATGCAGAGTACATCATGCAAAATACCAGGTTGGATGAAGCTCAAGCTGGAATTAAGATTGCTGGGAGAAATATCAATAACCTCAGATATGCAGATGACACCACCCTAACAGCAGAAAGCAAAGAGGAACTAAAGAGCCTCTTGATGAAGGTGAAAGAGAAGAGTGAAAAAGCTAACTTAGAACTCAGCATTCAAAAAACTAAGATCACGGCATCCAGTCCCATCACCTCAAGGCAAATAGATAGGGAAAAAATGGAAACAGTGACAGACTATATTTTCTTGGGCTCCAAAATCATTGCAGATGGTGACTGCAGCCATGAAATTAAAAGATGCTTGCTCCTTGGAAGAAAAGCTATGACAAACCTAGACAGTGTATTTAAAAGCAGAGATATTACTTTGCTGATAAAGGTCCATATAGTCAAAGCAATGGCTTTTCCAGTAGTCATGTATGGATGTGAGAGTTGGACCACAAAGAAAGCTGAGCACTGAAGAATTGATGCTTTTGAACTGGGGTGTTGGAGAAGACTCTTGAGAGTACCTTGGACTGCAAGGAGATCCAACCAGTCCATCCTAAAGGAAATCAGTCCTGAATATTCATTGGAAGGACTGATGCTGAAGCTGAAGCTCCAATACTTTGGCCACCTGATTTGAAGAACTGACTCATTGGAAAAGCCCCTGCTGCTGGGAAAGATTGAGGGCAGGAGGAGAAGGGGATGACAGAGAATGAGACGATTGGATGGCATCATCAGCTCAGTGGACATGAGTTTGAACAAACTCTGGGAGATACTGAAGGGCAGGGAAGCCCGGTGTTCTGCAGCCCATGGGGTCTCAAAGATTCAGACACAACAAAGTGACTGAACAACAAACTGGGGTCTGGATGCCAGCTTCTTTTACATAACAGAGAAGAGGGAAGTAAGGAAGTAAAGTAAAAACATCGTAAGTCTTGCAAATATCTCCTGGCATGGTCAGCCTCAGGAAGGACATATCATCTCTTCTTTCATTTACTCTTTTAACAAATGACCTGTAATAATTATTGATAAACACTTAACTGTGTGGAGTCTTGGGCTTCAACTGTAAAATGAGGATAATAATATCTACTTATAACTTTGCCTTAAAAACTAGATGAGGCAATATTTACAAAGCATTATCATAGTGCTTGGCATATAGAATATTAACAGTGGCAATTACTGTTAGTAACTCTCATTATTCTCTAACAGATGGTTTTGCTACAGTCTTCACTCCACCCACTGAAAGCATCAGGTAACCACTTCTGGATCTTTGCTCCTGCTATTCTTTTCTCTGGATAAAGACCCTGTTCCTCTCAGCCTAAGCCCTGCTTATCAGAAGTTCTACATCCTTTAAGTCTTTTAAGAAAATCTCTCCAAAACAACTCATCCCCAGTTTGGGATTTCTAAGGACAGTTTTCTCTGCAGTAGTTGATCTGGAATTGTCTCTTCATTTTTCTAAGATGTTAAGCACTGTCTTTGCAGTTCTGTTGCATATTCCCTGAGATCAGTTATCTGATTGTGTCACCCTTGTGTGTACACATGGTCATGCATTCAGAGCCCACTTAGTGTGTTGAATATTCATTCACATATAAGAGACACCCAGTAGACTGCAAGCTTGTGAGGGCAGGGGCCCAGTGTGTAAGATTCATCTAAGTACCACTAGGACTTACATAGTTCAGTTCAGTTCAGTTCAGTCGCTCAGTCATGTCGAACTCTTTGTGACCCCATAAATTGCAGCACGCCAGGCTTCCCTGCCCATCACCAACTCCTGGAGTTCACTCAGACTCATGTCCATCGAGTCGGTGATGCCATCCAACCATCTCATCCTCTGTCACCCGCTTCTCCTCCTGCCCCCAATCCCTCCTAGCATCAGTCTTTTCCAATGAGTCAACTCTTCACATAAGGTGGCCAAAGTATTGGAGTTTCAGCTTTAGCATCAGTCCTTCCAATGAACACCCAGGACTTATCTCCTTTAGAATGGACTGGTTGGATCTCCTTGCAGTCCAAGGGGCTCTCAAGAGTCTTCTCCAACACCACAGTTCAAAAGCATCAATTCTTCAGCGCTCAGCTTTCTTTGTGGTCCAACTCTCACATCCACACATGACCACTGGAAAAACCATAGCCTTGACTAGACGGACCTTTGTCGGCAAAGTAATGTCTCTGCTTTTGAATATGCTATCTAGGTTGGTCATAACTTTTCTTCCAAGGAGTAGGCATCTTTTAATTTCATGGCTGCAATCACCATTTACAGTGATTTGGAGCCCCCCAAAATAAAGTCTGACACTGTTTCCACTGTTTCCCCATCTATTTCCCATGAAGTGATGGGACCAGATGCCATGATCTTCTTTTTCTGAATGTTGAGCTTTAAGCCAACTTTTTCACTCTCCTCTTTCATTTTCATCAAGAGGCTCTTTAGTTCCTCTTCACTTTCTGCCATAAGGGTGGTGTCATCTGTATATCTGAGGTTATTGATATTTCTCCCGGCAATCTTAATTCCAGCTTGTGCTTCTTCCAGCCCATGCTTCTTCCAGCCCAATGTTTCTAATGATGTACTCTGCATATAAGTTAAATAAGCAGGGTGACAATAAATATTTGTTGAATGAATGAACTGCATGCTGCCCAACAAGTCTTCACTGTTTAATCCAGTGTCACTGTTTAGTGCAGTTTGACATTTATTAAGTAACCATTGTGTTCCTGTCTCAGGTGGTTGTGGTAGGAAGATGAATAAGCTATGGTTTCTAGTTGAAGGGATTTGCATTCTAATGGAAGAGACTACTACACACAATTCCAATAAATGGAAAATATACTAAGCTAAAAGTATGCAGGGTTCAGGATGGGGAACACATGTATACCTGTGGCGGATTCATTTTTATATTTGGCAAAACTAATACAATTATGTAAAGTTTAAAAAGAAAAAAAAAGACAGAGAGAGCCATCTAACCAGCAGGGTTTCAAGGAAGGCTTCCTTGAGGAGATAATTTCTGAAGTTTTAGAAGATAAATGAGAATTTTATAGGAAAGAAAGACAAGAAGGAACTGATTTTAGAATTAAATGATTACACTGTCTACAGAGTGGTGGACGGTTTTAACAGGAGTGTTTGTGGCATGAAGAAGTACAAACAGATGATTATAATAATCCAGGTGAGAGATGAAGATGGAAGGAATTTGGTCAGTGGGAAGTCAGGGCAAAGAAATCAGCAGTCATGAGAAACATTTAAAGGGTAAAATCTACTGGCCTTATTGAATATGGAGGTGTTGGAGAGTAGAGGTATGCACGAGTGTGTACCCAGGCATTAAGTCGTGTTTGATTCTTTGTGACTCCATGGACTGTTGCCCACCAGGCTGCTCAATCCATGGGATTTCCTAGGGAAGAATACTAGAGTCGGTTGCCATTTCTTTCTCCAGTGGATCTCCCCAATCCAGGGATCGAACCTGTGTCTCCTGCATTGGCAGAAGGATTCTTTACCACCAAGCCACCTGGGAAGCCTGAGTAGAGGTATGGGGTAGTTCAGAAAGAGGGAGGAAGGCTGAATAATTTGTGGCCATTTTTTAAAAACCACTACAATCAGCAGCACATGCATGGACCTTATGGGAAATGCATACTCTTAGGGTCCACTAGAGACCCACCAAGCCAGACTCTCCAGGAGTGGGACCCAGGAATCTGTTTTAACAAGCCCTACAGGTAATTCTGGCACCTGATAACAAGCCCAACTGTAAGGATAAAAGACACTCTCTTTGTATCCAGGAATACATATTTGGTCCCCTTTGTTTCTTCCTAACAACTCTCGTTGAACTATTTATCTTCCAGTCCTTGCTGAATAGTTAAAAATCAATTCGTTGAAGGGTGGGAAAAAATGAGGGAATGGTAGGGATGTATAATATATATGGGTGTGAGTATGTGCTGGGAAAAGAGTTGGGGAAAGTGTCCAAGTACAAAGGATCTCTGTTCATCAAAAGGCTTTCTGAAATCTGGTGTTCATCATTTATAAAATCAAATGTAATATATGACTAAGCTTTAGGAAAATATTTTCTAGTAAGATCATGAATTGAAAGAAAATGTAAGCACATCAAAGAAAAGGGCTCTAGTCTAGGGAGCAAGATTTGGAAAGCACAATTTTTTTTGATCATCCAATGTGTTACTCATGCCCAATGAAGGAGAGAATGTATTAAAATAACTGGTCAATAATCTCAATCAATATTTTAGTGGAACCCCATAGTGGAATCAATAATGGTGACCCAAATGCAATGACCTTTGGAGCTCAGAACTCTGCTGTCTCATAGGTTGTTTCTAATCGACTTAATAAAAAATGTTCAGGTGCAAAACCAAATGGTTCAATTCCTGGAAAATCATTAGTAGTTAAGTAATTAAACAATCACTCACTTATTAACTTTTCCAGGTACTTTGGTCACACTTGACAACACCAAGATTGCCTAGTAATTATATAAATTATTCCTTTTCTCCATTCAGTAGTTACTCTAAAAAATAAATTTTCGTGAAAAAAAGATAACTTTTGAAGCATGGGTAGTGGAAATAGGGTGCTAAATTCTCCCAGAGGTACTGCTGATTCAAAACATATGTCAGGAGTAAGCAGCATGGAGCAATGGAAACAACAATGATTTATTTCATGAATTCTTTGCAATTTTAACAAGAATGAGCATTTCATAATTATAAAAAATAGTTATTTTCTTTTAAATTAAAATTTAAAAAGAAAGCTATGCATGAAGAAAAAAGTACAAGTGTCAAAGTCAAAATGTGTTGGTTCAGTTCCTGATTCTGCAACTTACTAGCTTACATGACCTTGGGCATGTTACTTAGCTGCTCTGGGCTTCTGTGTTCTTCTCTTGAAGATAGAAATGCTTACCTCAAATGGTTACTGCTATATTAAAAGAGCTAATAGATAGGAAGCACTTTGCACAATACTTGTCCAGATGAGTACTCAATTTTACAATATTAGCTTTTGGTTGCTATTTCTAGCTTTGGACTCAGCTCAACTCAGAGTTCAACTCCCAGCTCTTCTACTTACTAGCTATGTACCTTGGGCCAATCATTCATCTCTAAAAGCCTTGTTTGTTGGTTTGTTTTTAAGATATGGAAAATGAGGACAAGATTATCTACCATGTATGAAGGTGGAGATCAAAGAGTAGAAACACAAGTCATGACTACTTTAACTCTTCAGAATGAATTTTACCTTCTATATCAATTTTCCTCAGACTCCCCTGTTAAGCTCAGTACAATCCTTAGCACCGCCCCGTCCACACTGACACTGGCATACCCACACCGGGACTGGCAGAGGACCCTATTCTTATAGAAGAGATGGTTCTCTTCATTTTGTGTGTTTGTACAAAGGTCATCTTACACACACCTGCTCTCAGACTGTTCAGAAACCACCATATGAAAATCCTACAATCCATGGGGTCATGCCTTTATATGAGAGAACAGAGGTGATCTCAAACACATTTTCTAGTTATTTTCCCATTTTTACCTGCATGGTCCCTTGTCTTATTGGAATGAATTCTTAGCCATCTGGTACTCACCCAAGCCTCAAATTCAGTTGGGTACAACCAGTGAGACAATATAATTAGAAATGAAGATAAAACATAAAAATACAAAACCATGAAAAAAAAAGGTGACTAGATATGACCATGGCTTTTCTGTTTGTTTGTTTTAACCTCTCAATGACAAAGACAACATAAAAAATTAAATGTGAAATAATATATAGAAAAGATATTAGTAATAGGTATAGCAAAGTGTCCAGAGAAGGCAATAGCACCCCACTCCAGTACTCTTGCCTGGAAAATCCCATGAATGGAGGAGCCTGGTAGGCTCCAGTCCATGGGGTCACTAAGAGTTGGGCACGACTGAGCGACTTCACTTTCACTTTTCACTTTCATGCATTGGAGAAGGAAATGGCAACCCACTCCAGTATTCTTGCCTGGAGACTCCCAGGGACAGAGGAGCCTAGTGGGTTGCCGTCTATGGGGTTGCACAGAGTCGGACACGACTGAAGCAACTTAGCAGCAGCAACAGCAGCAAAGTGTCAATGCCCTTAATATACAAAGAGCACTTGTAAATCATTAATGTGAAAAGACCAGAATCTCAATAGAAAAAAATAGGCAAAGGATATGAACAGAAGGTTCACAAAAGAAGATATATAAAGAATGAATAGACAGATAACAATCAACTTACTAACAAGTAAAAGTAACTTTCATCAGATGGTCAAAGGTTTCATAAACTGAGGATTCCAACTATTGGTAAGGTATGGGGAAATGACTTTACATACTATTGCTAGAATTTTCAGAAGGGCAACACATATTAAAAATTTCAAGTCTATATCATTTGATCTAGTAATTCCACTTTAAGGAATGTACCCCAAAATAAATGGTCAGGATGTATACAAAAGAATGTTTGTTAGACAGCTATTTATAATAGAAAAAATATTTGAAACAATCTAAAATCTAATAATAAAGTCATTGGTTAAAAGTAAAAATGAATCAATGATTCATCCATACAAAAGAAAACAGACTTCCATTTCATATACAGCAGAATTATATCTTTTAATGTGGAAATCCTTCCACAGTAGGGGGAAGGGAGAGAAGCAATCCAGGCAGAGAAGCCAGCTTGTTCAAAGGCTCCACTATCAAGCACAGGGCTCCTGGCCCACATGGGGTTTTGTAATCAGCATCAATTTTCTGGGAACCTGTCTTAAATGAAGGCTGAGAGTGAAACTGCATTAGGCAGGGCTCCTCCCTGTCTTGTTCACTGCTTGTTCATGTATGCCAAATGCCTTGCATAGCCCTTGCACAATAAGTGTCTGTTAACTTAAACTGCATACCATTCCTACAAAAGTGTTTCAGTGTGGGTATATGCAAGTTTACATAGAAGGATGTTTGCTAAAGTGGCATACTCTAGGTTGAAGGATCTGAGTTGATACCTACTTTCTCCCTTATATTTTCATGTATTGTTTGAAATTTTATGATAAGCAAGAGTCATTTTCACAATTAAAGATAGCTAACAAGACTATTGCCACTCAAAATTACTAGAGCTAATCAATGAATATAGTAAAATTGAAAGATATAAAATTAATACACAGAAATTCCTTGCATTCCTATACACTAACAATGAAAAATCAGAGAAATTAAGGCAACAATCCCATTCACCATTACAAAGAAAAGAATAAAATACTTAGGAATAAATTGACCAAAGAAACAAAAGACCTGTATATAGAAAACTATAAAACACTGATGAAAGAAATCAAAGATGACACAAATAGATGCAGAAATATACCATGTTTGTGATTGGAAGAATCAATATAGTGAAAATGAGTACACTACCTAAAGCAATCTATAAATTCAATGCAACCCCTATTGAACTACCAATGGTATTTTTTATAGAACTAAAACAAATCATTCCGCAATTTGTATGGAAACACAAAAATCTCAAGTAGCCAAAGCAATCTTGAGAAAGAAGAATTGAACTGGAGGAATCAACCATCCTGACTTCAGACTCCAAAGTTACAATCATCAAGACAGTATGGTATGGGCACAATGACAGAAATATAGATCAATGGAACAAAACAGAAAGTCCAGAGGTAAATCCACACACCGATGGACAACTTATCTTTAACAAAGGAGGCAAAAATATACAATGGAGAAAAGACAGTCTCTTTAACAAGTGGTGCTGGGAAAACTGTTCAACCACATGTGAAGGAATGAAACTAGAACACTTTCTAACACCATACACAAAAATAAATTCAAAATGGATTAGAGATCTAAATGTAAGACCAGAAACTATAAAACTTAGAGGAAAACATAGGCAGAACACTCTCTGACATAAATCACAGCAATATCCTCTATGATCCCCCTCCCAGAGTAATGGAAATAAAAACTAAAATAAATAAATGGGGCCTAATTAAGCTTAAAAGCTTTTGCACAATGAAGGAAACTCTCAGTCAGTATCAGTTCAGTTGCTGTCTGACTCCTTGTGACCCCATGGACTGCAGCATGTCAGGCTCCCTGTCCATCACCAACTCCTGGAGCTTACTCAAACTCATATCTGTCGAGTCAGTGATGCCATCCAACCATCTCATCCTCTGTCATCCCCTTCTCCTCCCACCTTCACATCTACTTCTGCTTTATTGACTACACTTAAGCCTTTGACTGTGTGGATCACAACAAACTGTGGAAAATTCTTCAAGAGATGGGAATACCAGACCACCTTACCTGCCTCCTGAGAAAGCTATATTTAGGTCAAGAAGCAACAGTTCTGGACTGTTGAACATAGAACAAAGTAATGTCTCTGCTTTTGAATATGCCATCTAGGTTGGTCATAACTTTCCTTCCAAGGAGTAAGTGTATTTTAATTTCATGGCTGCAATCACCATCTGCAGTGATTTTGGAGCCCAGAAAAATAAAGTCTGACACTGTTTCCACTGTTTCCCCATCTATTTCCCATGAAGTGATAGGACTGGATGCCATGATCTTAGTTTTCTGAATGTTGAGCTTTAAGCCAACTTTTTCACTCTCCTCTTTCACTTTCATAAAAAGGCTCTTTAGTTCTTCTTCACTTTCTGCCATAAGGGTGGTGTCATCTGCATATCTGAGGTTATTGAGATTTCTCCCAGCAATCTTGATTCCAGCTTGTGCTTCTTCCAGCCCAGAGTTTCTCATGATGTACTCTGCATATAAGTTAAATAAGTAGGGTGACAATATATAGCCTTGACATACTCCTTTTCCTATTTGGAACCAGTCTGTTGTTCCACGTTCAGTCCTAACTGTTGCTTCCTGACCTGCATATAGGTTTTTCAAGAGGCAGGTCAGGTGGTCTGGTATTCACATCTCTTTCAGAATTTTCCACAGTTTATTGTGATCCACACAGTCAAAGGCTTTGGCATACTCAATAAAGTAGAAATAGATGTTTTTCTGGAACTCTTTTGCTTTTTCGATGATCCAGCGGATGTTGGCAATTTGATCTCTGGTTCCTCTGCCTTTTCTAAATCCATATTGAACATCTGGAAGTTCACGGTTCACGTACTGCTGAAGCCTGGCTTGGAGAATTTTGAGCATTACTTTACTAGCATGTGAGATGAGTGCAATTGTGTGGTAGTTTGAGCATTGCCTTTCTTTGGGATTGGAATGAAAACTGACCTTTTCCAGTCCTGTGGCCACTGCTGAGTTTTCCAAATTTGCTGGCATATTGAGTGCAGCACTTTCACAGAATCAACTGTTAGGATTTGAAATAGCTCAACTGGAATTCCATCACCTCCACTAGCTTTGTTCGTAGTGATGCTTTCTAATGCCCACTTGACTTCACATTCCAGGATGTCTGGCTCTAGGTCAGTGATCACACCATCATGATTATCTGGGTCGTGAAGATCTTTTTTATACAGTTCTTCTGTGTATTCTTGCCATCTCTTCTTAATATCTTCTGCTTCTGTTAGGTCCATACCATTTCTGTCCTTTATTGCTTACCTCCCCTGAAAACATCCCAATCCTGGTGTTTTTCCTGTGTGTTCCCCATGATACTTTCTTATTTCTCTTGTGTCCTCTCCTGGGCTCTAAATGTTCCATTTACTTGCCTGTCTCATCCATTCACACAACCTCCTGGAAAGCAGGAAGCATGTTTCATTCAACTGCTCTTTCCAGACCCAGAATATCATCTGATATTAATACATAGCAAACGAGATGCCAGTCCAGGTTCAATGCACGATGCTGGATGCTTGGGGCTGGTGCACTGGGACGACCCAGAGGGATGGTATGGGGAGGGAGGAGGGAGGAGGGTTCAGGATGGGGAACACATGTATACCTGTGGTGGATTCATTTTGATATTTGGCAAAACTAATACAATTATGTAAGGTTTAAAAATAAAATAAAATTAATTAAAAGCTAAAAAAAAAAAAAAAAAAGAAACGAAAAAAAAAAATTCAATATATGCTTGTAAACAAACCAGCAGACAGCGGCTGCCATCTCCCAGGCTTTGCCATACAGCTGTTAACTTTCCCCTAAGAAAGCTTCCACACCCCTAAGTTCTCTTGCAGCTCAGTCGGCCTAGCAGTCCCCCAGCTGTGTCAGGCCCTCAGCAGATACCCATTCACCTGTGCCAGCCAGGTTTGAGGGATGGAGGTGGTTTATCTCCCAAATACAATGAAGGCTATAGGACGCTCCTTTGTGTGTCCTGTGGCTTCCTTACACCCTCCTGTGTTCAACAGAAACAAGATGCACTACCAGTTGAGAGTCATGTGTCCTGGCACTGTCTGATGGGGAGACAGTATTCCTCCAACCCACGTTTTACCAGTGCGTGGAGAATACAATGCCTCTTTCATCACATTGATCCTCACCACACAGCAGAACTTCCTCACACACACACAAGGCCTCTGTGCAACCTAGCATTGCCACAGTGTCCCTCCAAATCCCTCAGCCACAGACTACCAGGCAGGTTCATGTCACTGGGCAGCAAAACGTATATAAGTGTCACTTGAACAAAGCCTAATAGAAAAAACTGGAAAGTTATGTGTGCTGACAGATTGGAAATGTTTTTATCCAGTTCTGTGAGTTTTTCTCAAGGTTCAGCAGGAATGCAAACACTAAGCTGTTCCACCTGAGCTGAGCTTTTAAAAGTTGCTGCCTTGGAATCAGAGCTGTGGGAAATGATCACATTTGCACTAACAGGAGCAGTGTCATTGTACAACAGTGTCTTTCCAGTGCTTCAAAAGGCTAACAGGATTCGGGTAAGGTTCTCAAGAAGTACACGGGTGATATTCAGCATCTAGTATATTCTCTCCACCTCTCTCTTCCATGCCTAACAGACACTTTAATTCTTCATGTGTATATGTTCAGTCACTCAGTCATGTCCAACTCTTTTCAGCCCCGTGGACTTTTCAGCTCCTCTGTCCATGGAATTTTCAAGGCAAGAATACTAGAGCGAGGGGTTGAACCCTGATCAAACCCTGATCTCTTGCATCTTCTGCATTGGCAGATGGATTCTTGACCACTAGCGCCACCTGGGAAGCCCATACTTTAATTCTGGGTCTATAATTTATGGAAATAATCCAAAATGTGGGAAGGGGAGTTTTGCCTTATTTATATAAGGAAGGAAGGAAAGAAAAGACGGAGGTAGGAAGGAAGGGAGGGCCTAAAGCCCATTATTAAGAGATAATTAAATAATTGATGAAATTTTACTACAGAGATTATTGTGAATACATTAAAATGATTTTAGAGAATCAAAACTACAATGAGATATCACCTCACAGGGGTCAGAATGGCTATTATAAAAAAAAGTCCACAAACAACAAGTGTTGAAGAGGGTGTGGACAGAAGGGATCCCTCCTACACTATTGGTGTGAATGTAAACTGGTACAACCACTATGGAGAACAGTATGGAGATTCCTTAAAAAACTAAAATTGGAGCTGCCATATGACCCTGCAATCCCACTCCTGGGCATATGTCCAGAGAAAAACATGATCCAAAAGAATACATGCACCCCAATGTTCATTGCAGTGTTATTTACAACAACCAAGACATGGAAGCAATGTAAATGTCCATCAACAGAGGAGTGGATAAAAAAGATATGATACATATATACAATGGAATACTACTCAGCCATTAAGAAGAATGAAATAATGCCATTTGCAGCCACATGGGTGGAGCTAGAGAGTGTCATACTGAGTGAAGTAAGTCATACAGAGAATAAGAAATGTCATATGGCATCCCTTACATGTGGAATATAAAAATAAATTATACAAATGAACTTATTTACAAAACAGAAAGACTCATAGACTTAGAAAACAAATTTATGGTTGCCAGGGGAAGGGATAGTTAGGGAATTTGTGAAGATCATGTATACACTGCTATATTCAAAATGGATAACCAAAAAGGACCTATTGTATAGCACAGGGAACTCTACTCAGTGTTGTGTGCCAGCCTGAATGGGAGAGGAATTTGGGGGAGAATGGACACATGTATGTGTATGACTGAGTCCCTTCTCTGTTCACCTGAAACTGCCACATCATTGTTAATTGGCTATGCATGTGTGCTAAGTCACTACAGTTTTGCCCAGTTCTTTGCAACACTTTGGACTATAGCCCGCCTGGCTCCTCTATCGATGGGATTCTCCGAGCAAGAATACTGTAATGGGTTGTCATGCCCTCCTCCAGGGGATCTTCCAAACCCAGGGATCAAACCCATGTGTCTTATGTCTCCTACATTGGCAGGTGGGTTCCTTACCACTAGACACCACCTATATCCCAATAAATAATTAAAAGTTTAAAGTTTGGAAAAAAATGATTTTTGAGAAATGCAATACTGTGGAAAATGCTAACTATATGACTTTTGAAGGAAATGCAGAATATTAGTGTTATCATACCATACAAATTTGGAGACGATAGTAAAGTATAAGACAAAAGTAAATCAAAAGATTAATATAATTCAATCAATCATAGAACTACTAATAATATGAAGAAATTTAAATGATCTTTCTGACCATGTATATACACATATACACAAATCTGTATTTTAATCAAATAAAATGGAGATTTCATGCTATATACTTATTTTCACGCCCTACCTTTATTTAGTTCAGTTCAGTCGCTCAGTCATGTCCGACTCTTTGGGACCCTATGAACCGCAGCACGCCAGGCCTCCCTATCCACCACCAACTCCTGGAGTCCACCCAAACTCATGTCCATTGAGTCAGTGATGTCATCCAACCATCTCATCCTCTGTCGTCCCCTTCTCCTTCTGCCCTCAATCTTTCCCAGCAGCAGTGTCTTTTCAAATGAGTCAGCTCTTCACATCATGTGGCCAAAGTACTGGAGTTTCAGCTTCAACATCAGTCCTTTCAATGAACACCGAGGACCGATCTCCTTTAGGATGGACGGGTTGGATCCCTTGCAGTCCAAGAGACTCTCAAGAGTCTTCTCCAACACCACAGATCAAAAGCATCAATTCTTCAGCACTCAGCTTTCTTTACAGTCCAACTCTCACATCCATACATGACCACTGGAAAAACCATAGCCTTGACTAGATGGACCTTTGTTGGCAAAGTAATGTCTCTGCTTTTGAATATGCCATCTAGGTTGGTCATAACTTTCCTTCCAAGGAGTAAGCGTCTTTTAATTTCATGGCTGCAATCACCATCTGCAGTGATTTTGGAGCCCCAAAAATAAAGTCAGCCACTGTTTCCACTGTTTCCCCATCTATTTCCCATGAAGTGATGGGATTAGATGCCACGATCTTATTTTTTCTGAATGTTGAGCTTTAAGCCAACATTTTCACTCTCCTCTTTCATTTTCATCAAGAGGCTCTTTAGTTCTTCTTCACTTTCTGCCATAAGGGTGGTGTCATCTGCATATCTGAGGTTATTGATATTTCTCCCGGCAATCTTGATTCCAGCTTGTGCTTCTTCCAGCCCAGAGTTTCTCATGATGTACTCTGCATATAAGTTAAATAAACAGGTGACAATATACAGCCTTGATGTACTCCTTTTCCTATTTGGAACCAGTCTGTTGTTCTAACCGTTGCTTCCTGACCTGCATACAGGTTTCTCAAGAGGCAGGTCAGGTGGTCTGCTATGTTTATTCATGAGCATTAAATATTCCTTTAAAATGCAATTTTCAATAGCTGTATAGAAGTCTATCATGTGAACCTCCCATAATTCATTAGGTTGAACCATACAAAAAGTTGTTTTGTAGGTCAACATTGGTCAGCTATCAGAAACTTCATATGATTCAACTTAATATCTAACTAATTTAGAAAATCATGAGTATATTAATTACTCATGATGAAATTAGTTTAAATAAATATTTAGTGCCTCTTAAACAGTTTTATATGGACAAAGTTTCTAGAAGGGGGATTTTCAGATAAGCACATTTATAAGGTTCCTAAAATATTTTTTCTATATTGCCCTTCAGGAAATCTGTACCAGTCTACATTCCATAGTGGTGTTTGTTATTCTGTTTTTACAGCATGCCAAAGGAAAGAAAATCTTTATAGTTTTTCTTTAACACATAATATTCCTTTAAAAATGCCATTTTCTCTTTCTTTCTATTTAAAATATCTCCCCACAACAGCTAAAAATAAGTTATCTCACAAAGATTGTTGGTATTGAGGAAAAAAAATCCTGTTGAAACACCATCTCCAGGCAGATCAAAATTGGAAATCAGCTCTGAAGTCTAGAGTGAGAAACAGGAAAAATAGGTTCTGGGATAACACCACAATGAACAGAAACAGAGGAAATGTGAAATTTCAGAGTTAAGTTCAAAATTCCCAAGTTTAGAGTCTAGAGAACTGATGAAAACTCAGCAGTTTAGACTGGAACAGGATGATGCTCAAGAGCACGACTGCTTTATCAACAAATTGAAAAGGCCACCTACTGAATGGGAGAAGATATTTTCAAACAGTACATTCAGTAAAAGGTTAATGTCCAGAGTAGACAAAGAACTCATACAACTCAACATTAGAAAATAATTAAAAATTGAGCGGAGGAACTGAATAGACATCTTCCCAAAGACATACAGATGGCCACCAGGCACATAAAAGGATGCTCAACATCACTAATCGTCAGGGAAATGCAAATCAAAACCACAATAAAACATTACCTCACATCTGTCAGAAAGGCTATTATCAAAGAGACAACAAATAACAGGTGTTGATGAGAATGTGGAGAAAAAGGAATCCTGCGCACCGTTGGTGGGAATGGAAACTATAGCAACTACACTGGAAAACAGTACAGTGATTCCTCAAAAAGATTAAAAAGAGAACTACCATATGATCCAGCAATTCCACTCCTGGGATTTATCCAAAGAAAACAAAAATATAATTCAAAAAGATATATGCACCCCTATGTTCATTATAGTATTATTTACAATAGGCAAGATATGGAAACAACAGGTGCCCATCAATAGATGAGTGGATAAAGATGTGGTATGTGTATAATATATAATATTAATAATATACCTATATTAATAATATATAACAATATGTTAATGATATGATATATAATGGAATATTACTCAGTAATAAAAAGAATGAAATCTTGCTACTTGTGACAGCGTGAGTGGATCTAGAGGGTATTATGCTAGGTAAAATAAGTCAGAGAAAGAGAATGTATGTTTTCACTTATATATGGAATCTGAAAAAATAAATGAACAAATATAACAAACGAGAAACAATTATAGATACAGAAGACAAGCAGGTGGTTGCCAGAGGTGAGGAGAGGAAAGACATGGATGAGGGAAATTAAGAGGTACATACTTCCAGTTGCAAAATAAATGAGTCATGGATATGAAATATGCAGTAAGGAGAATATAGTCAATAACTAAATAACATCTCTGTATGGTGAACTTCCAGATGTACAAGCTGGGTTTAGAAAAGGCAGAGGAACCAAGATCAAATTACCAAAATTTGTTGGATCATAGAGAAAGCAAGAGAATTTCAGAAAAACTGAGAAACAAGTAGCAAACTACTTCTGCTTCATTGACTACACAAAAGCCTTTGACTGAATGGATCAGAACAAACTGTAGAAATTCTTAAAGAGATGGGAATACCAGACCATCTTACCTGTCTCCTGAGAAACCTATATGCAGATCAAGAAGCAATAGTTAGAAATTTCAAGGAACAACTGATTGGTTTAAAATTGAGGAAGAAGTAAGACAAGGCTATATATACTGTCACCCTGCTTATTTAACTTATATGCAGAGTACATCATGCAAAATGCTGGGCTGGATGAACACAGGCTGGAATCAAGATTGCCAGGAGAAATATCAACAACTTTAGACATGCAGATGATACTACTCTAATGGCAGAAGGTGAAGAGGAACCCTCTTCAGGGTGAAAGAGGAGGGTGATAAGGATGGCTTAAAAGTCAATATTCAAAAAATTAAAATCATAACATCTGGTTCTATCACTTTATGGCAAATAGAAGGGGAAAAAGTGGAAACAGTGACAGATTTTTTTATTTTCTTGGGCTCCAAAATCACTGCAGTGACTGCAGCCATGAAATTAAAAGACACCTGCTCCTTGGAAGGAAAGCTATGACCAACTTAAGACAGCATTTTAAAAAGCAAAGATGTTACTTTGCTGAAAAAGGTCCATATAGTCAAAGTATTGTTTTTCCAGCAGTCATATACAGATGTGAGAGCTGGACCATAAAGAAGGCTGAATACCAAAGAATGGATGCTTTTGAATTATGGTACTGGAGAAGACTCTCGAGAGTCCCTTGGACAGTATGCAGGTCAAACTAGTCAATCATAAAGGAAATGAACCCTGAATATTCACTGAAAGGACTGATGCTGGCACTGCAATACTTTGGCCACCTGTTGAGAAGCATCGACACATGGAAAAGGCCCTGATGCTAGGAAAGATTGAAGGCAAAAAGAGAAGAGCATGGCAGAGCATAAGATGGTTGGATAGTATCACTGACTCAACAGACATGAAGGACAGAGAAGCCTGGCATGCTACAGTCCATGGGGTCTCACAGAGTTGGACATGACTTAGTGACTGAACAACAATAGCAAATGGAGACATATTATAACCAGACTTATCAGGGTGAGCATTTTGAAATATACAGAAATATCAATTTACTATGTAGTATAACAGAAACTAACATAGTTTTGTAAGTTAATCATAAATATAATTAATCTATATACATATATATATGAAATTTGATAAAAGAATAAATCCTAAAAGTCCTCATCACAAGGAAAAAACTTTAATTTTGTATCCATATGAGATGATGAATGTCTTCTAAATTATTGTGATAATCACATCATGATATATGTAAGTCACATCATTATGCTGCATACCTTAAACTTACACAAAGTTGTATGTCAGTCATATCTCACTAAAACTGGAAGAAAAAAAAAGAAAAGAAAAAAAGTATGATTGCATTTAAATGAGAGGGCTTGGGTGTCTTTGGTGTCTGGCTGTGGCCAGTAATGTCTCCATCTCCATCAGAGTAACTCTGCTTCCCAATCAGCACCCATTTTACTACGGAGACCAGACATACTAGCTGTCACAAAATCATATAATGACATAGTACTGGGTAATGGATAAAGTCCAGGGGATCAAGAATTGTAAAAAGACAAGAGGCAGATAATTTAGAAGGTGCCCTCCTAGGAGGATTTCTACTCACTCCTTTTAATGCAAGCAGAAAATCACTTTTATTCAGATAAATATCTTTGCAAGGGTAGTAAGTAAATCCTTGGCCATTCTGACCATCTCCTTTCAAAAAGAGAGGTGAATACTGGGAGGCCTACAGAGATTTGCAGAGCCCAGTACAGCCTGGGGGCTGCTGAGACCTCTGTAAAGGGAACTGAAAGAGTGACTTTGTTCTCCAGAAAACAACCTAAAGAAAAGATAGAAATCCTCTAGCTAAAGTGACCCCAGGCCAACTAAAACATCAAGCTAAATAAAAACACGGAGACCTTTCAAGGGGAGACTCCATAACGAGCAATTGCAAAAGCTTCTTTGAGTCATGGCAAGACCTTAGTTTCCAGTAAATTCTAGACCCTCCAAGTTTGCCTGGCTGGGGACTTCTCTAGAAGCAAAACACAGAGCTCTCCTGGGGCCTTTCAAAGACCTTTTCACAGACTTTCACATTCCCACCAGCAGCAAGTATGCCGTCTGCAGAGATGCTTAAGCCAGCTTGGTCCAGCTCATGAATGCTCCCAGAATCTAATTTTCCTTTTCTAAGCTCATTGGCTATAAAGACATTCAGCTGCAGTACTTTAGTTTTTCACATTACCAATGACTAAGCTTTATACTTGTCAAAGAAAAATGAATTGTTTCTGACCTAGAGGCCAGGGTTTAGAACTGACCCTGGTCTCTGAACAGTTTCCCTCCCTTTCAGCCTCTCAGATTCCTGTCCTGTCCAGACTGTCACTAGACAATTAGCAATGAAACAGACTGGAGACAGAAAATGGGCTTTGAAGTTTCTACATATCAGAAAAGATCAAGAAACTCGGGTTTTCTTTCTCTTAAGATTCATTCTTCTACTTCTGATTCAGAAGTCATGCATGCAGACCAAATATATATCCTATCCCATATAGAACTCCACAATCATATATAATAACTTTTCCCTTCATACTTCCTACTCACACAGAAGTTTAAACCAGTGGTGCTTGTATTCTTTCCACAAATAT
Organism: Bos javanicus; assembly: GCF_032452875.1. NCBI lineage: Eukaryota > Metazoa > Chordata > Mammalia > Artiodactyla > Bovidae > Bos > Bos javanicus. Next base: position 10,869,841 of record NC_083887.1, on the reverse strand, counting down.
TTCTTTGGGCATCTGATGTATCCCCATGAATAACTATTTCCCACTGCCATCATTGAATTCATGTACATTAGTATTACTTTCTCTCTCCTCACTCTATAGCCAGTGTTAGAGAATCTGCAATGAGCTTTGGGGGATTAGAGTTCCTGGAAGAACCATTTAAAGTCTTAGAGAACATCAGTGGGCTAGTAACTATTTTCAGAAGTCTTGGACAAACCTTCTCTTATCTATTATTAAATGTTTCATCTTAGAATTCATACTGCTGCTGCTGCTGCTAAGTCGCTTCAGTCATGTCCGACTCTGTGCGACCCCATAGACAGCAGCCCACGAGGCTCCCCGACCCTGGGATTCTCCAGGCAAGAACACTGGAGTGGGTTGCCATTTCCTTCTCCAATGCAGGAAAGTGAAAAGTGAAAGTGAAGTCGCTCAGTCGTAGGCCCCTTAAATATTGCCAATGAATTTGAAGCAGAATTTCATCTGCAGTATTATACTTTGTGTTTACCTGTTTACATAGTTTTATAGTAATTTTTACATGTTAAGGTCTTCACTGGGTTTGTATTCTTTTACAAATACACTCTTAGCACCAAAACTTGAGATTCCATAGGTAATGGGTAGATCATAGTTTCTTCATTTTAGTAGAGAAGAAATTGGTTTTATTTTAAATTATGTTTCCACTTCCAATATGACCCAGAAAGCTCCTGTTGTTGTCTAGTCGCTAAGTTCTGTCTGACTCTTTTGTCGCCCCATGGACTGTAGTCCACTAGGCTCCTCTGTCCATGGGATTTCCCAGACAAGAAGAGTGGGTTGCCATTTCCTTACCTAGGGGATCTTCCCAACCCAGGGATCAATCCATCTCCTGCATTGGTAGGTGGATTCTTTACCACTGAGCCCCCAGGGAAGCAAGAAAGCTCCTCCCACACCCTGTCCTACAACAGAGAACTATAAAACATGGATAAAATATACAAATAAAAATCAAATATCCAAAGGTGCTAGAGAGTAAACTCAAGTAGCCAATTTCTGGATAGGAGGTGAGATTTCATACAAGGGATAGGCACAAGTAAGTTGACAATTTGTATGCCTTCTGTTTGAAGGCAGGCTGAAGTCAGTGTCACTCAGGGTAAGAAAATCTTTAATAGAAATATTAAGTCTTTTTGAAGAAAAGAACCAAAGAACAAAATTTAGGGCAACCACAGCTACTAGAAAGTGAGCAGAAGTTTCCCACAAGGAGTGATTTAGAAAGGGAGAGTGCCAAATTTGTACATACCCTCTTTGCAAGTATCTGGATTACCCTTGAATTATACATGCATATGGTAGACCAAACTAGCAAAAAAGAAAATACCCTAAGATTTGAGCTACTATACAAGAGACAGAGTTTTCAGTTTGAGTCACCAAATTAATTATATGTTGAAGCAAATCATCTATCTTCAGAAGAAATAATAGATTCCAGGATATCTAAAACAAACCATTCATAACATCCAGGGTATAATCCCAAAATTCCAACCATATAAAGAAATGATCCTCACCAAAATAAAGAAAAATACTACCACAGTGAATGAAAAGTTAGGAAACCTCTGCTGAGAAATGAAAGCTATTTTTTTTTTAATTAATAGAGAACTAAATAGAAATACCACAACTTAAAACACCATAATTAAAAATTTTAAATCCACTGTATATGTTCAGTAGTAGGATGGAAAAATACAAATGAGTCAGATAACTTTAAGACAGATAAATAGAAACAATCCAATCTGAAAACAGATAAGAAAAAAACTGGGGAAAACGGAAAAGATTCTCATGGACTCATGGACATGAAGAAGAATAATTACTGGAGCCTATTATACAGAGTGAAGTAAGCCAGAAAGAAAAACATCAATACGGTATACTAATGCATATATATGGAATTTAGAAAGATGGTAACAATAACCCTGTATACGAGACAGCCAAAGAGACGCTGATGTATAGAACAGTCTTTTGGACTCTGTGGGAGAGGGAGAGGGTGGGATGATTTGGGAGAATGGCATTGAAATACGTATAATATCATATATGAAACGAGTCGCCAGTCCAGGTTCCATGCACGATACTGGATGCTTGGGGCTGGTGCACTGGGACGACCCAGAGGGATGGTATGAGGAGGGAGGAGGGAGGAGGGTTCAGGATGGGGAACACATGTATACCTGTGGTAGATTCATTTCGATATTTGGCAAAACCAATACAATATTGTAAAGTTTAAAAATAAAATAAAATTTAAAAAAGAAGAAGAAGAAGAAGAATTAAAGGTCTTACATATGTATAATTGGAATTTCATGAGGAGAGAGACAGAATAGACATTTAAAAATAACAAAACTGGAGAAGGAAACAGCAACCCACTCCAGTATTCATGCCTGGAAAATCCCATGGACCGAGGAACCTGGTGGGCTAAGTCGGACACGACTGAGCGATTTCTGTGTTTTTGAAGCTCAAAGGGATATGGGCCACTGAAAAGGATATAAACCAGGGCAGAATTTCTTAAAGAAGTAACAGATTAGTTAGTTACAACATCAAGATAAATGGAATTGAAAGAGAGATGCTACCAAGAGAGTTGGGCAGTACTGCTTAAATAATGCTCAAGAGTTTCTATTCTTAAATTGTTGCCTCTTGAGAGAAGATGAGCAGCACTGGGCCCACTCACCTCTGCCTTTTTTGTTCCCCACTTTGGTTGTGTGTTGTTACTTTCAGAATTGCACTTTTTCCACCTTGTCATAGTAGCTGCCAAAGTGTGTTTTTATAAACATGGGGTTCTAGAGCGCTGGCTTCCTGGGGCAGAGGAAAGAAAGAAATGCGTGTTGTACAAAATAAGTACGTTCATATGTTTAATAAAATAGTTCTATTATTGAAAAAAAATAAAAATAACAAAACTATAATGCCCGAAAATCTTTCAAATTTAGGATAAAGACTTAACTTTACCAGTCCAAGAAGCTCAACAAACTCCAAATAGGAAGTTTCACTGTAGTCACATTGCTGAAAATCAAACCGAAGATAAAAGAGAAAATCCTGATAGCAGTCTAATAAAAATATATTATACACAGGGAAGCCATGATGCAAACTCAATGACTTTTCATTGGAAATTGTAGAAAACAGAAGAGAATGCAACAAATAAAACATTAACACTAAATTTAATATTCAGTGAAAATATTTTTCAAGAATAAAGACAAAGACATTTTCATTTAAAAAAGAAATTAAGGGAATTTATTGTTAGCCGATCTGCACTGTAAGAAAAGCTGAAAGAAATTCAACTGTACAAAAAGGAATATAAAATGTCAGAAGTGGTTTACACCTGGTTAAATATCTGAGTAAATGCAAAAGACATTTTTCCCTTTATTTCTTTGAAATGCATAAGTATTTACAAGAAACACATACATTGTCTCATGTCTCATAATGTATGTGGATGATACATACAATAATTATAGCACAAAGGATAGGAAGGCAGAAAACAAACTCACACAGTTACCAGGTTTCTACATTTTATATGAAGTGATAGAATATTAACTCTAAGTAGTAGACTGTGAAAAGTTAAGTACAGACATATCTTGTTTTATTGCGCTTTACAGATACTGCATTTTTCACAAGTTGAAGACATTGTGACAACCCTGCAACAACGGACAACTTGCTTAAGCAAGTCGATTGGTGCCATTTTTCCAATATCATTTGCTCGCTTCACGTCTCTGTATCCCATTTTGGTAGTACTCCAAAAATTTTTAACTTTTTCATTATTATTATATTTATTATGATGATCTGTGGTCTTTGATACTTACTGTTGCAAAAAGATTATGACTCAGTGAAGGCTCAAATGAATGGTTGGCAGTTTTTAGCAATCAAGCATCTTTAACTAGGTATATACACTGTTTTCTTCAACATGAAGTATTTGTACAGTTGGTAGACTATAATATAGAATAAACATTACTTTTATACGCATTGGGAAACCAAAAACTTCATGTGACTTGCTTTATTGTCACGTTAGCCTTATTGCAGTGATCTAGAACTTAATCCACAATATCTCCAAGGTATGTGCTGTGCTGTGCTTCGTCGTTGTCATGTCTGACTCTTTGCGACCCTGTGGACTGAAGCCTACAAAGCTCCTCTGTCCATGGGGATTCTCCAGGCAAGAATACTGGAGTGGGTTGCCACGCCCTCCTCCAGGGGATCTTCCCAACTCAGGGATAGAACCCAGGTCTCCCACATTGCAGGCAGATTCTTTACCAGCTGAACCATGAGGGAAACCCAAGAATACAGGAGTGGGTAGCCTATCCCTTCTCCAGTTAGATCTTCCTGATCCAGGAATCAAACCTGGAACTCCTGAACTGCAGGTGGTTTCTTTACCAACTGAACTATCAGGGAAGCCCTTTAATCTCTAGAATAGCCACCAAAAACAGTATAAAGAGGTATAACCTAAAAATACAGTAGATGATTATAAACATTTTGAAGATAATGCAAATACTACAAAAGAAGAAAACAAAGGAAGAACAAAGAAACAATACAAAAATAATAATAAAATGGTAGACCTAAATTCAACCATAGCAATGGTTTCCTTAATTGTTTACAAACTAAACAGAGATAGTCAGAATGGTAAAACAGAGACCCAGTTTCTAGAGATGTAGTTTAAATATAGAGAAACTAAGAAACAAAAGAGAATCTGTCCAAACCATAAAACAGAAATAAAGCAAAACAAAATTAGACTTGTGAAGAACACTTGACAAATCTGTACAAAGTCTGTGTTTGAGAAAACAATCTGTTGATTTTCTGAACTTTATCATTCAGAGTAGCAGGCACAATTCACTGATTTTAGCCAAACGCTACGACAATTTTCTGTATTCAACCTACCTCCATATAACTATTATTAATCTACACAGGAGTGAGACATCACTAGTATTATTCCCTTCCTCCTAACTTCTCCTTGAGCAGATATGCTTCTCTTCTTATCAAGCCTAATCATCAGGCAAGGTGTCTACACCAGTTTTCTCATACACAATCTCAAAATTCTTGACCCCAGAACCAATTCTTTACTTGAACAATACAATCTTAGTTGCATCTTGAGAGGAGGCAGGAAAAGTGGTCTCTGATTGACTTCTGTTTATGAACTAAATTGTATCAAGTAGCTTTCATTTTCATGATCTATTTTTACCATTTTCTAGATAGCTACAAGTTTAACTTCCTCTAACTGACAATCATTTTCTCCTCTGCCCACACAATTAATTAGATGTGATTCTCACTGAGGTCTCCTCTGCTGAAACAATCCATAACCTCAAGATGATGCCAATGTAGACTAACAACTTTTCTGTTATTACTACAGTGAATTGGGTATGGCAATCTAAATGTAAAAGTCAACTTTAAAAAATCTTGAGGGATAGAACATCAGTGTTTTGGGCTTGAATAAATGTTTAGCAAGGGGGACTGTTGATTTGAAGAACTGTTCCCTTAGAACTAATGTTATGATAAATGATAATCTGAGGAGACACTAAAACCTTAAAATGTGAGATGCGCGGTATGAGATTCCTTATATGGCAGGCATAGATATTAAGCTAATTTCATTGTGCAAAGCTATATGACCACTGTTTTTCCTAAGCAAAATGGCTAAAAACAATGTCTCCTCTTTTGTTTTGAAAAGATGAGCTGAGAGTGTTGTGGAATGAGTGTGGTTTGATAACCATGGTAGCCATATAAAAGTCAAACGTGGTGGGAAAAATCAAACAATGAAGAATGGTAAAAGTGAAAATGTAAAATTCCTACCTTGCCCTTCTTGGTCTCCTTCTGTCTCTGTATCTCTCTGTCTTTCTCTGCATTTCCCATGCTCTGCTCATAATCCTACTTGTTAGAAGTCAACTGTATTAGCAGTTTCTTGGCTAGCTTCCAGAAAATTCTGTGCATGTGCATGTTATTGAAGCCTTCCCTTGCCTTTTGAGGATAAGCTTAAAAAAATAATTGTAGATTTATAGAAAAGTCACAGAGAATTCCCATATATCCCTTCATCTAGGTATCCCTATTGTTAACATTTTACAAAATCATGGTACATTTATCAAAACTAAGAAATTAGCATAGATTCACTACTATTAATTGAACTACAGACTTCATTGAGATTTCACTCATTTTTTCACAAATATCCTTTTTATTGTTCGAAGAATTCACCCCGGGATTACACTAAGTTGACATTTCTCCTAATCTCCTCTGCTCTGTTTTCTCGGTCTTTCCTTTTTTTTTTCTTTTCCATTATCATAGACAGTTACAAGAAGTATTGGTCAGATATTTTTTAGAATGTTTCTCAGTTTGGATTTGTCTGGTGTTTTTCTCATGACTGCACAGATATTACTGGTTTGGGAGAAGAAAACCACAGAATTGAATTGCCCTTGTCATCACACAATTTCAAGGGGCTCAGATGGTAAAGCATCTGTCTACAATGAGGGAGACCTGGGTTCAATCCCTGGGTCAGGAAGATTCCCTGGAGAAGGAAATGACAACCCACTCCAGTACTCTTGCCTGGAAAATCCCGTAGATGGAGGAGCTTGGTGCAGGCTACTGTCCATGGGGTCACAAAGAGTCAGGCACGACTGAGTGACTTCACTTCTTCACTTCACTTATCAAGATAATATCAATATGGCTTATCACTGGCAATAAGACTATTGACCACTTGGCTAGGGTAAGGTCTTAAAAGTTTCTCCTCTGTAATGTTAAAATTGTTCCCTTTCCATATTCCATTCTTTGGAAGCAGGTCACTAAGTCTAGCCTACACTCAAGGCAAAGAGAATTAAGCTCCGCCTTTTGAGGGAGTGATACCTACATATATTACTTGGAATCCTTCTTCTGAAGAGAAAAATATTTCCTTCCTTCCTTATTTATTGATTTATATCAGTATGGACTCATGTATTTACTTTATGCCACTCTTCTGAATATATATAAACTCATTTTATATGAATAATTCTGAAACTTTTTGAATCACATAATCCATACTTTCTATATCAGCCTCAATAGATTTTTTAACTAGCATTTAATATCACATTGTAAAAGTGTTTCATGTTTTACTTATTTAGTCCTATTTTATAAGATATTTAAGTCTGATTAATTTTTGTTCTTATCCAAACAATGCTTGGTGAAATTCCTATGTGTATCTTTGGTACTGCAGATCAATATCAGAAAGATAAGTTCCTAACAATGAAATTTCTGAGTCAAATGTATGTGAATTTTCCAGTGTAATAGATATTATCCAATTGTTTTCCAAAAGTTCCATCAAATGGTACTCACAAAGAGTTTTCAATAGGTCATGGCACATGTAGCAGGGGATCTGCTTTCTTCTTATAACTGTGATGCATGGCCACCTTTCCTAATTACAGTGGGATATTATCTTTGTGAAAGTCGCTCATTAGTGTCTGACTCTTTGCTTCCCCATGGACTGTAGTCCATGGAATTCTCCAGGCAAGAGTACTGGGGTGGATAGCCTTTCCCTTCTCCAGGGGTTCTTCCCAACCCAGGTATAGAACCAAGGTCTCCTGCATTGCAGGCGGATAGAATCTGTAGATGTGGTATTAAGATATGTGGTATTAAGACATTAAGATGGGCAAAAATTGACAGATTGCAGCCAGAGAAATAACTTAAGGCTTGCTATAACACAGCAGCAGAAAATAAAAATAAGAGAAAAGTAATCAGGAGGAGAAAAAAAAGCACACATGTAAACACGTACACGGGCCTTCCTGGTGGCTCAGTGGCAAAGCATCCGCCTGCCAATGCAGGAGACAGGGGTTCCATCCCTGGGTCAGAAGAAACCCTGGAGAAGGAAATGGCAACCCTCTCCAATATTCTTGCCTGGAGAATTCCATGGACAGAGGAGCCTGGTAGACTACAGTCCATGGGATCACAAAGAGTTGGACGCGATTCAGCAACTAAACAATAACACATACACACACACACACACACACACACACACACACACACACAGAAAAGAGAAAGAGAGAGAATCAAAGAGATTACAGTTAATTGGCACCAGGACATGACAAATTAGGAAAACTGACCAAGGTATGTTCTTGAGAAATTGTTTCAAGAGCTTCTTGACATAAGATTCCAAGAAAATGGAATAATCAGCTCCAAATATAACACTCAACCTAAGAGTCATGGAAAATAGATGGGGAAACAATGGAAACAGTGACAGACTTTATTTGGGGGGGCTCCAAAATCACTGAAGATGGTGACTGCAGCCATGAAATTAAAAGACGCTTGTCCTTGGAAGAAAAGTTATGACCAACCTAGACAGAGTATTAAAAAGCAGAGACATTACTTTGCCAACAAAGGTCCATCTAATCAAAGCTATGGTTTTTCCAGTAGTCATGTATGGATATGAGAGTTGGACTGTAAAGAAAGCTGAGCACCGGAGAATTGATGATTTTGAACTGTGGTGTTGGAGAAGACTCTTGAGAGTTCCTTGGACTGCAAGGAGATCCAACCAGTCCATCCTAAAGGAAATCAGTCCTGAATATTCATTGGAAGGACTGATGCTGAAGCTGAAACTCCAATATTTTGGCCACCTGATGCAAAGAGCTGACTCATTTGAAAAGACCCTGATGCTGGGAAAGATTGAAGGCGGGAGGAGAAGGGGATGAAAGAGGGTGAGATGGTTGGATGGCATCACCGACTCAATGGACATGAGTTTGAGTAAGCTCCGGGAGTTAGTGATGGACAGGGAGGCCTGGCGTGCTGCAGTCCATGGGGTTGCAAAGTCAGACACAACTGAGCGACTGAACTGAACTGAGGAGTCAGCCTTAATATTCCCCCCAAAGAGGCCTAAGATACTAGCCCTTGTTTTTTGAGGGGTTAAAAACTGAAAGTCAAAGTGTTAGTCACTCAGTTGCCTCCAATTCTTTGTGACCTGACAAACTGTAGCCTGCCAGGCTCCTCTGTCCACGGAATTCTCCAGGCAAGAATTCTAGAGAAGGTAGCCACTCCCTTTTCCAGGGGATCTTCCAGCCCAGGGATCAAACCCAGGTCTCCTACAACCCAGGGCTACTTTGTATTGAGTCACTAAGAAGCATATGGGGTTAGGGCACTAATCATTTCAATTAAGAATTGCAGGTGACTTCTTTACCATCTGGTGATTCTTTACCACCAGGGAAGCCCCAAAATTGAAAGAAGTGATGATTAAAAAAAAAAAAAAATTGAAACTTGGGCTTGTTTTATTCAAGAGATAGTTAAGTTCTAAAATTTTGCTTTATTTGGTTTTCTTTCCCTCCTCAAATGGGCTCATCCCTAGAATTTCTTTCATCTTAAATCTCTTGGCAGATGGGATACCTGTCTATGGTGTCAGATGTTGCCCATGAATGAGACTTGACATGACCTCCACATCACGTTCAAGAGAGGAGCCTCTTCTTTTATTCCTTGGGAAGCACCTGTCAAGCCCCTTTTATTCCTTAGGATCGTAGTGCAGAAGGGTAGTGTTCATCTCAAAGCCTCTGCCTGCGTTTTCCCACCATTTTTGCTACAAGTAGAGTCCCCAACCTGCCCCTGCACCGGTGTCGCCTCTCCCATGGCACAATAAATATGAATACATCTGTAACAGACAGGCTGCCTCTTTCTTAATCACAGGTTACATCTGCTGACTTGTTTGGGGTTGGTTTGTATTGAGTCACTAAGAAGCATATGAGGTTAGGGCACTCACAGAATCTCCACGTCTCTCAAAGAGATATCAAGCTTGGGAGTCATTCATTTTCATTACCCTTTCTCCCCATAGGAAAACCTCAAGAACACAGTTTATGTACTTAAAACAATAAGCTGAATCACTGTTGCTATTTAACATCTTATTAGAAAATATTCATTCTTTGTCACTATGCCCGAAGTCAATGCAGCAAAGGAAACAATTATTTTAAACAGAAGAAATAAATGGAATAATACCAACTTGCAAACAAATTTTAAATTAAAACAATCCCCTCTATGTTCTTTTTGGACAGCTCTGCCTGATCTCCCAAGAGATCAGTAGGTACATGACCTCCTATTTTCTGTTTGCACAACATGGATCATGGAGGGAAGAGGGGATAAAATAACATCCTTGCACCAAAAGTTTGTTCTCTTCAGTTTTCAGCTAATATATAATGAGTTTGCAACCCATGGATTTTGTAGGCTGTTTCTCTGTGACCTAAGGAGTCACAGTGACAATTCCAAAGGCTATATGAATTTCTTTTTAAAATAAAATAGGGAGGGGTTGCTAAGGGTGGACAATGGGAACTAAGCTATTTCCATTATCTTAAGAAAAACATTAATGAGATGACCCAGTTATTATTGACCCCTAACTTCAGAAACTCATTTGCAAGGAGCTTTCCATACCTATTTGGATGGGAAATGTACTATCGCTTCTCTTCTCTAGGAGGTTATCAAGAAACACACTTTACAAAACTCCCAAAGGACACATAATCATTCTTTCAAGATAGCAATTTGGCTGTAGCAGGTTTCTGCCCATTCAGCTAAGCCCGTCTGTGAATGGTAATGGAGACAGCTAATGCCTTTGGGTTTTCTGGGCATTGGGGAAACTTACCACAATATGTAATTAGGAAGAAAGAGCAGAAAAAGCTAACTTGTGGAAGCCCAACAGAAAATACACTAACAAATAAGTCAACACAATATATCACTGTGCCCTTTGGGAATAGGGTAGGGGATAATTTTCTAATGTTAAGAATGTCATAAGTCTGCCAAAGTCATAAATCAGCATGACTTTACAAGGGCCTCTGGAAGGAGAGAGGGAGACCCCATAAGAAAATGACAGATGCTCATTTATTTCCATGACCTTTTTTTTTAAAAAAAAAAACCTGTTAGCTCTTTCTTCTCAGTCAGTATATGTAGTATCTCCTCCACTTCCCCCAACAACAACAACAATGAAAAGATTCTTGACTGTCATACCTTGGATTGCCCCTCATCTGCTAAAACATGGCAGAATTGATTGTATAAAAACATTTCAAAAGCCTGCAGTTTTTGAAGCACACCAAGGCCAGTAAGGGCTACCTAAGAGAGGAGGTAAAGGCTTTACCACTCACCAAAATCTGGATCCACTGCATCCCTATGCTCCCCACCAGGGGTCCTAGCTCTGAATTCTCCTAGGAAGCCCCCAGACCTTTCCTGCTGCCTCCAGACCTTTGTCCTCCTGTCTGTCTGGAACTGCCTGGGGTGCCCCTCTTCTAACCCCATCTTCTAACTCATCTGATTTGAATTCATTCCTTAGGGACCCAGCTCTTTCCAGTTGACAGGCCTTTTCCTCTCATCCAGCCCACACTGAGTTCCCACTTTTCCAAATTCTTACTGTTTTTATAATCTATGTAATAATATTTTATGTGTGTACCCATGTACTGACTATTCACTATGTAGTAGGGTCTATATTAAGTAGTTCTATACACTATCTTATTTAATCTTCACAGCTACCCTAATCTATTTTCCATTTGAGGAAATTATGGCTACAGAGTCAGTGAGCAGCAGGGATGGGAATTGAACCCAAATCTGTCATCAGTCAAGTCCATGCTCTTTCTCATATTCCTTCCTATGGGCTACCTCACAGTATGCTTGCATTGGACGCTCTTATATCTTATTCAACGTGCTTGGCATTTACTTCACTAGTGAATGGGGATCACGTTATATTTGTCTAGCATGGAGCAAAGCATGCAGTAGGTGCCTAGTATTTGTGAATGGATGTAGAATGAATGAATGGGCATATTTCTTTAAGGTTCTCAAAGGCTAGGCTTTATAAGAACAACCCTGACAGACTGTGGTGGATGGATAGGGAAGAGCAGGGGGGGACAGCAATGTGTGGAAAGAGTCCATGACAGTCAACAGATCATCTTGCTTGGGTTCGCTGTATTTCCCTTAGACCCTCAGTAACAAGTAGGGCCGTGTAAAACCTGGCACAGAGGCAGTGTCAGGGAAATCCCCAGGAGATGTACCACCACCACCACAAAAGTAGTATGACTGTGGTAATCGTTGCTCCTGAAGTTTCTCTGAGGAGCCAACACTCCTTCAGCCAATCAGCATCAGGACAGGATTTCAGCATATTACTGGGATCCCTTGCTAAATTTTAAATGGCTTAGTTAGATCATTGGAAACTAGTGCCAAATGAAAGTCTTTTTCATTGACCTGCTATTAGGAGGCCATTGCATTATAAACCTTCAAAGCTTGAGCCATAAAATAATTTCAAATGCAGAGCCAAGAGATGAGTTCCAACATGTAATAAACAAAATTTAGAAGAAGCGTAAAAATTAAAAGGAAGGTCAACTAGTTTGAATGGCATTCAGATTTAATGTTAGTGTCACAATCTGATGGAAAACCTCAGGATTTGAGGAGGTTCATGTCAACTACATCATTGCCCTTCATAGAACCTCAACTAGATTACTTCACCTTGCTGTGCCTTAGTCTCCCCATCTGTATGAGGAAGAATGCAATTTCTTTTATTCTCCAATTACCTTCTTGATGTCATCTGAGATTCATTTGATGGCTGAGTTTCCTTTCCCAAGTCTCATGTAAATATACACAATGTTTCTATCTGCATGTACATCTCCATTATAAGAGCATATCACTCAGGACTTTATATCAGGGCAACCAGCTCCATTAAAAAAAAAAAAAAAAAACCAGAATGGGAGGGTAGAGTTATTTTCAGAGTTAGAGAAACAGTACAGAAACAGGTTCCAGATAAACAATCTGCTGTTTATCCATTCAGCCTTGCTACTTCCCTTTCAGAGTACTTAAAGAATATGATTCTATCTTAGATCTCGTCAAAGAGAGCAATACTTTTGCAATGACTTTTAAAATAACTTGAGAACCTCCTTTCTTCTCACAAATTACTGTAATTTTCATGTCAATTAAAAATTGGGAAAATAGTGTATTTCTCAATTAGACAAAATGCCAGAAAAACAGGATCCAAGACTCACTACAAAAGGGAAAAATACAAGGCTCTCACTGAATCCCTATCCCCAACGCACTTGGCCAGAGCTCTCTTAAGTTTTAGGGCTTTCCTGGTGGCTCAGATGGTAGAGAATCTGCCTGCAATACAGGAGACATGGATTCAATCCCTGGGTCAGGAAGGTCCCCTGGAGAAGGAAATGGCAGGCCACTCCAGTATTCTTGCCTGGAGAATTCCATGAACAGAGGAGCCTGGAGGGCTACAGTCCATGGGATCACAAAGATTTGGACACAACTAAACGACACACATGGAGAAGGAAATGCAACCCACTCCAGTACTCTTCCCTGGAAAATTCCATGGACTGAGGAGCCTGGTAGGCTACAGTCCATGGGGTCGCAAAGAGTCGGACTCGACTGAGTGACTTCACTATCACTATCACTTCACTATCAAATGACACACACATACTCTTCAGTTTAAAATTCTTGTGTCTGCTTCTCATGGATCTCCTCTTGCTCTTTCCCCATTGCCCAGCTGTCTGAAGCCTCTCCTGGTCCCCTCTGGAGGTCAGCTCCTTCATCCCTTCTCTTTTCTTTGCTTGTTGCATCTAACATCTGGGGTGGGGGAGTGGGGCTGGAAAACAAGAGACCCAAGACCATTAAGATTAGGACTAGTTCCAGAGCTAGAGGGAACCTGAACTGCCTCCTTGAGGAAAGGGCATGAACGCGTGTCACCTGCTAGTTACTGGGCTCTAAGTCATAGACTGGTGAAGCTAGTAGATTTTTCTCTTTCAAAATAAGGAAGATTTGCTCCACTTATAAGGCAACATCATTTAAGCTTATGTTTCAGCTTTGGGAGAAGGAACCCCCTCCTGTTCCTTATCTAGTTAGCTCTTACTCCACTGGGACTGTAGTTAAAGTGTTATGCTGGGACAAGTAATGAATAGAGCCCCTTTCCTGAAAGGCATCTTTGATAAGATCCTTCATCAGACAGACACCGTGACCCAGTCAAGCAGCATGACCAGTCTAGTCCTACACATAAAAATAATAGAAAGTAGGGACAGGAACCTGAGCTTGGCCAAGTTGTAATCTAATCTTTGGGGCTTTGCTAGTAAATAGGATAAAGTCCTTTGGAGACCACACTGGGTGTTAGGGAATAAAACGGTTCCTTCTTCAAAGAAGCAGCTAGAAAGGAAAGATCCCAAGCTACATCCTGAAAGGTTATACCCTTTGGGACTCAATTACAGTCATCAAAATCTCTATTTTGGAGATGAATTATTAATTGTAATGATGATACCAGACCTCTCATTTGTATCTGTTCCTCAAATCTCACCCCTGAGTTATGCCCTCCAGGAAGCCTTCCATAAACCCCTCTCCACCTTGGGTTAGATGCTGCTGCTCTCCCTGCAGCCTCCATCTCAGAACTGACTTACTGTACACATCGTACCATATTATTGTGCTTTTTCTCACCTGGAGGCTCCAGTTCCATGAGGAAAGGCTTATATCTTTCAGCTGATAACTTTAGCACCAAGAATTGTGCCTTGTGCAGGGTATATGTACACTGTATGCTTGAATGAACGAGTAAATGAATGAATGAACCCCTGTATCTTCCATAACATAGCTCCGCCTCTGACCAAAGAGCTAGTCTAGCATGTTCTCATAATCCCACAAGGGTAGGGTATCGTGACATCACTCTAAGAGAAGCCAAAAGAATCAGCAGAAGCTATATCAGCAGAGTCCAAGGAGGCTGTCCTCCACAAACAGAAAGTTTCCCCTGAGTGAAGTAGCCCAGAAGTATTTTCTTAGCTTCCCATTGGGCCAAGCAGACCCTAGATGGGGAGATGATCTATGATCTTGAAAGCACATCCTTCTTTGTTACGGGGACTCAAAGGAAACAGGGTTGGGCCATGGACAGGTCTGGTCTCCAAAGCCTGGGAGGGTAAGATTGATGTTCTGTACTGTGGCTCCAAGGACAATGTGCTCTGTTCTTTAGCACAGGGTGAGCCTCCCTAGGACCCACACAGGAATTCAAGCTCTGCACTGTGAAGTTATCTTACGCCTTTCTTGAGCTCTTAATTCAATTTTCAGTAGAAAAAAAGAAGGAAAGAAAAAACAACTGGCATTTTTGAGGGCTCCGAATAAAACCCAGAGCTACCTCGTGCTGCTAGGGGACAGGGGAAAGATGATCTACTGAACTGTAATGGTTCCTTAAACTAACAGGCCATGGAGCCACAGGAGAAGCCATCTAGGAAGGTATATTTTCCTTAGTCCTTCTTTTAAAGGCAAATGAGATTTTTTTTTTTAAACCACATGAATTCTGTTTTTAATGTGCATAAAAGCCTGAAGTTAATTTTTAAGAGCAGAATTTAAATCCCTGAAAAACAGGTTTGGTAAAAATCTCTGACAAGACTTGAACAGCAAGATTGAGGGAAACCTCAGGGGGAAAAAGAAGGAGACATTTTTATGTCCTTTGTACATTTTCCCTACAAAGTCAGGTCAGATTGTTAGTAAATAATATTTAAAAGACAAAAAATGTTGCTTAACAACTTAATTCCAATCCTCCCATGGAAAATGCCCCCAAATGAGTAACTTCCTGAACTTAAATGGGTGGGTACAAATCATCAGAACCAATCACTCTCAGATTAATATTTTTCCTCATTTCTTTTCTTAAAAATATATTTCTTATTATTTTAAAGATAAATCAATAGCAAATGTTCAAGAGCTTTCTGGGGTTCTGATGTCATGCTGAAAGAATATTCCATAAAGCATACCATCAACTTCTGTCCCCTTCTCCAACCCCTAAAACACTTCACCCAACTGAGATTTCCTTTTATCTTCCTCAAACTTGCAGAAGGTCTGAAATGGCTTACTGGGACTTCCATATGCATCATCCTGGGTCTTGGCTTAGTCTGGCTCTATACATGTAAGTCAATGAAAACAAACAGATCTAAAAATTCTTTTCTCTTAATTTAGCCACATAACTGATTAGTATCCTTAGTTTCAACAAGCTGTTTAACTCTAATTTTCCCCCAATAATCTATGGTTTCATTGACATTATTGGAGTGATCAAATTCTCTTCACAGGTTCATATCTGTAAAAGCACATTGTAAAAGGACTAGCCCTAGGACCTAAAGGCAGATGATTTCTTCTTTTCCACTCACTTTTTCCTTACTCCAAACCCAAAAGAGTGGAAGGCCAAAATGTGGAATCCTGGCTACACTTGAAGAGTCAGTCTACCATATACAACATTTCTGCATGCCCTTCTCACTATTAGAATAAACAATGGTTCAGGAAGCCAGCAGCAGCAGACAGCTGCAGTCGAGCAGTAAAACTAAGAACTCAGAGCCAGGACACTGGGTCCATGTCATGGCACGAGACCCAGGTCAATGCCCAGGGCTTGCATCCAGCCAGAAACTGAGGCTCAGACTCCCCTCTATCTCCTCCACATCCTTCCATCCTCACGCCACTTCTCCCTACCTTTGTTGACTTTTGCTGATCTTCTCTACCCTGGAAGCCCAGACCCTAAACAGGCTGTATCCAGAAACTGCCTGGCTTGTGGCCAGGATGTGAAATATTTTAAACACCTAACCCACCGCAAGAGTGGTCAGTGGCTTCATTTCACATCCACCCTGAAGCGAGGACCCAATGGCAATAAGCCTTTAATTACAGCATTACTCCCAGGATGATAGGAGGATTTACTTACGGATTGGGGGAATAGGAGATAGTGTTAAGCGTCTTGGAGGAATACAGGTTAGAAGCGGGAAGTGCAGCTTGATCCAAATGAAGGATTGTCCTAAATTCTGCCGGACCAACCATGGCCACAGCAGACAAGTGTGTCTGGGTGAGCTGGGCCATTATGGAAAGGCAGTGATGATTCTCCTTCCAGCCTGACTGGAGAAGCAACCAGTATATGGCATGTGTACAATATCCTTTTCAAATATTAAAAAAAATAATCCAATTTACACATTTTCTAAGCATTTCTCTCTTGACAACAACTGATCACATTAGAATCCTGGGATACTAAAATCTCAGCTATCATTCATTCCAACTTTTTCATTTGACTTTTTCATAAGGTCCAGAGAGATAAAGTGACTTCTCTCAAATTATTAAAGTTTCCTGTTTCCCTAAGGGTGCTGCTGCTGCTGCTAAGTCGCTTCAGTCGTGTCCGACTCTGTGCGACCCCATAGACGGCAGCCCACCAGGCTCCTCTGTCCCTGGGATTCTCCAAGCAAGAACACTGGAGTGGGTTGCCATTTCCTTCTCCAATTCCCTAAGGGTATAATGATACAAAAAGGTTATTAACCTATGTCACGTGGAGAAGGGAGGCCAGTGTAATGTTGTATGTTTGGATGTCCGCCAACTGTGTGATCTCAACTAATTTGTTCATTTCCCTGAACCTCAGTTTCCTCATTTCCAACAACTGGGATAAAAACAGCAACCAACTTCAAAGGGTTGTCGTAAGAATTAAATGAGAAAATATATTTTAAGCATTGAGTGCCATGCCTGGTACTAGTAGGTATCAGCAAAATAATATAATTATTGTTGTTGTTATCTCTACTGATAGCATTAATAATCTATGGAACTGTAAAGTCAGCAGTCAAAATACTTTTAATCAAAATAATGATATTATTATAATAATAATATGACTAGAACTTCTTAAGTATGTGCCTGGGCACTTTGCTAATTGCTTTAAATACATCATTTCATCCCAATCCTTCTAACTCCATAGATAAGAAAACTGCTCCTGAAAGAAACTTAATATTTTGCTCAAAAGCTGGTAAATGGTGCTCCTAGGACATGAACTAGATCTCTCAGACTCCAGAATGTATATTGTTGTTCTGAATCAAGACTAATCATCTATAGATAAAGGAGAAATAAAGAAAAGGGAAATGTTTGATTTCATGACTGAGGTCTTTGACTCTTCTCCCAATTACAACAGATGAAAGGCTGCGTTTAGAGCTGAATGGGCCAATATGAATCGTTACACTTAACCACATCAGACTTTTATAATAAATGTTTTGGCTGAGTATGAGGTCACTCAATGTCAGCTCAATATCCCTTTAACAGGGAGCTATAAGTCAATCTGCCATCTTGAGATTTATCTCAGATGTACACTAAAATTGGTTGGTTTTCTATTGATTGAGCATTTGAGATACAGAAGTTTGAGAATTAGTTGCTGTTTATTTGATGTGTTCCTGTATCCATCAAACTTGGAGCCACATTATCTGCTGTTTTAATGTGTCCTGAAGCTTCCCAAATCTGGCTTCCATAATTGTGTGGAAAATGGCATTCATTCGGAAAATGGTAGTAAATTTTCCTGCTTGTGGATATTCAGAGATTTTATTTACACAGGCTGTTAACCAGGTTAATGTCACCCGACCCGTCCCTAGGATGGAGGTAGAAGTCGGGGTGTGGGTGAGGCAAACTTCTTAAGGATGCTCAAAGCCATCTCAAAAAACTGTATCTTCAGTCACAAGGCCCACATGTTGCAAAATATTGAAAGGAGGGTGCCTTAAATTGTGAAATCTTCTGTGAGGGATCTCATTTTTCTGGAACTCCCTGACATCTGAGCCCTCGTGCTGCTGGAAGGGTTCCAAGAGCACCATAAAATTAGGGCTGGACCTGTCTGAACTGAGTCCAGATCATTTCAAAGTGACTCAAGGCAGGGAAATAAATATTGAACCTAGTTAAATGTTGCTTGAGATTATGCTTGGCACTGGGTGTCCAGTCACTGATTTACTCTTAGGTTACATGGGTTATTTTGAGCTCAAATGGATGTGCCAGGGTGGATTCATTCAACGGCAGCAATTATTTGCAAGCGCAGTTACATTTCTGAACGTGTAGTGGAACGTAAAGATGTATGGGATGGCATTGGGGGGTGGAGGCGTCAGGGTCCTTGGTTTCATGCTGCTTTATTCAACTCTGGGCCACACTTCCTTGTCTCCTTTTCCTTACCTTCCTTGAACAAACTGTCTTTCTTTCTTCCCACTTGTTTTCTTTCTTTCTTCTTCCTTTCCTTTTTTAGGCAGTAACATAAGTAATGAATGAACAGTAAGAAATCAAGATCAAAGAGCTGTAATGATCTGTAGCTCACCCCACCCCTTTAAACTGCCCAAATACGTGGGGGTAGCTGTTTGGAAAAGAAATGTTTTAAGTGGCCAGTTATGTGTTTAATGAACAGACTTTGAAGCAAAGAGGCCCCATACATAGCCCATTTGTACTGTGTACTCACCTGCCTGAACTGGCCTGTGGCATTTTCAGTCTGGGACCAACGTTGGGCTTGTTACCTCAGTGCCACAAGAGAGAAGTCCTAGGCACTCCCAGCCCCCTGCCTCCCCTCCCTTCAGCAAGAGGAGAACATTCCCCAGGGCTAAGTTTGATCTTGCCCTGTGATCTGAGGCTCTGGTTTCCGTGTCCAGTCATAGCCCATCCAGGCCCAGGAGCAGCATTCTGCTAAGAACCACATTTGGGGCCCCACAGTCCCACATGGGACTCCTGATCTGTACTACATTAGCTGTCGACCTCCGACATCTGATCTAAAACTCTCCAAGCTCAGATTCCTTATTTGCAAAATGAGGTTGATAGGAGTTCCTACCTTATGGAGTTACTGTGAAGATTTAATTGGGGTGGTGTATGGAAAGTTGGGCACCTGGCATACAGTAAATAATAAGTAGTAGCAATTATAATAATTC
Organism: Bos javanicus; assembly: GCF_032452875.1. Classification (NCBI taxonomy): domain Eukaryota; kingdom Metazoa; phylum Chordata; class Mammalia; order Artiodactyla; family Bovidae; genus Bos; species Bos javanicus. The sequence continues at coordinate 10,850,273 of NC_083887.1, read as the reverse complement.
TCTAAGTGTCAAACCACCTCTCTTTCTGAAAGACCTGCAGACTCTGGGCAGAGATGTAACCACAGCCCCCAGCCTCTACAGAACTCAGTACACCAAGAGATAGTTCAAAGGCCTGGCAGAGGTGGAAGACGGGGCCAGAGGAGGGGCCCCACCACGGCAACCAAGCAGGGACTCCCTTACAGGGACATACACCTGTTCCAGACAGGATTGCTCCGGCTCTGGCCAGTTTCCACCTTAGCTCAGCAGAGTGTAGGGCCCTGCGCAACACGATTTAAAGTACAAACCTTTTTAACTGGCCTATCTTTGGAAAAATTAGACATAAGACAACAGAGTATAGATTAAATCCTGTTAGGAGAAAAATCAATAAGAAATATCTGTTTAACAAACCTCCAGACTTAGACTGTCTTCTTTCAAAACCTCTTTGATCCAACTTAAGTCCAAGACTCACAATTTCTGTGTGTTTAATATTGTACAGTTCCCAAGGTACTTCCCCACCTTATCTGACTTGAGCCTTCCCCAGACCTTTCAAGGTGTGTATTACTATCTACACTTTATGAATAAGAAACTAATGCTCAGAGAGTTTTAAGTCAAGTCCAGTGTAACTAAGCTAACACCTGGCTGAGTTATTTCTTAGCCCCAGTGATCCTGGCATAACACTGTTCAGCTTCTTCTTCCTAGTGAAGCTTGGTCACCATAACCCCCACCACACTGACAAATCCAATCTGGCTCTGATTAGAAGTGCGTCCTCTGTAGAGGCTCTGAAGAGGGGATCAGCTGAAGTAGGGCATGAAGAATCTCTGGTTTTAAAATCTGGTCATGAATACGCACCATAAACTAAAGAACTTTCAGGAAAGAAACACAATCCAAGCACTTCTGGAAGCTCTTCACTGGGGAGCTTTAAGAAGTAGACTGGACATGAGAGGTGATATACTTGGTAAACCAGTTGAATATAAATACCATGGTAAATTTAATGATAGCATGCCCCAAACTGCAGACCTAAGAGTCTCACCAAAGGCACAAATGAAAAGGGATTTTACAGAGGCAGATCAGTTCTTGTGCCTCCCAGCCACAGTGAATTATTTCTGCCCCTCCAAACACAACATTTTCAGAGGGTCCCATGCCCCCAATCCCCGCTCTTTGCTGGGGAAGAAAGACCTGAGCTGGTCAAAAGAGCAGGGCTCCCAAAGAGAAGCGGATGGATCTCATGACGCTGTTTTCACCCTCCCCCTTTCCTACCACATAGGACAAGAAGACGGACAATTAAATGCATCCTGGTAACCATGTATGGATTATTCATCAGAGAAAGCATGATCTGAAACCATAGCTAAGAGATGATGATTTCAAAATGCCCTCATTTCCCATCCCAACCTGAAGCTGTCAGGGTGGAGTCAGAGCCAGCACACAAAGCTTCCAAAGGAGCCCAACTCCTTGACTCAGTCACCGCAGGGAGCCCAGGGCCCGGCCCTGCCACACTGGGGAGCCAGAGAGACTGTCTTTCTTAGGGTATGTTCCAAAATGGTTTTCTTGCCTCCTCTTCAGCCCAGAGTGAAAGAGGTTGATTCCTTGGCAGAAAGCACAGCCCTGCCTTTCCCCATGGTGAGAGAACACTCAGCAGACATCCTCTCTGAGCTGACTTAACTGATGGGTCTCTCAGTAAGCAGCCACTGGACTACAGCTGAGGCCAACTGGAGCATGTCCAATGACGTCTGTAGATCCCAAGATTTGGTTTCATTAATCTCAGCAGACAAATCAACTGGGCATTTCCTGGCAGTGTTTGTTTGTTTGTTTCTTCTCTCTCTGTCTCTCTTTTTTTTTTTAAACTTTTATGGCCACACCATGGGGCATTTGGAATCTTAAGTTCCCAGACCAGGAATCAAACCTGCACCCCCTGCAGCAGAAGGGCAGAGTCTTAACTGCTGGACTTCCAGGGACATCCCCCTGGCAGTGTTTCAACTGCCATGGTGGGTCTGATTAGGAAGTTGCTAGAACTACAAGTCCAAAGGTGACTCAGGGAGGGTCTTAGCTTCTGCCAAGGGTAAATAAGATGCCACAGCTGCTCTGAAGGTGATCCCACCAGAACAGAGGGAGGCTGGCAAACCTATCACTCCCTCCTGACGGGATGTGACCACCAGCCACCACCACGACACACATCTCTACTGCAACCAGAGACAGCTAAGGGGCCTTGGACTACAGGCAGGCCTGAGTGCCAGCAGCCAAGACTTCCTTCCAGGAAGTTTGACAGACTTCTCCCCAGAGGTGCTCCTCCTCCTCCCAGTGAGGCGAGGTGGTGAACGGCAGGAGCTGAGAGTCAGGCTGCCAAGGTTTGAATCCCAGCTCTGTCCATGAACCATGTGATCCTGAGTCACTTAGCCTTTCTAGGTTTCAGGCTCCTCTTCTACTGAAGGGGATGGTCAAAGCTCCCATACAGCATTCTGAAGTGGCTGTGGGATTAAACCGCATCATCTGTGGTAGTGGTGGTTTAGTCACTAAGTCATGTCCAGATCTTTTGCGACCCCATGGACTGAAGCCTGCCAGGCTCCTCTGTCCATGGGATTTCCCAGGCAAGAACACTGGAGTGCGTTGCCATTTCCTTATGATTTGTATACAGATTTAGAGCAGGGCCTAAGTCTGAGTAAATGTGGAGTCATATTAGATGGGATTTCCCTCTTCCTGGGCACTAGGCCCACCATGTTCTCCTCTCCCCAAGACTCCATCCTATCTGCCCTGTGGGGGTGTTGTGTTCTGGGCCTTTTGCCCTTTATCTTCTTTTTTTTTAAGTTGGAGGGTTGACACAGCCAGGGAAGAAGAGGGTAAGACGAACTGAGAGAGTAGCATTGAAAGGTATACATTACCATATGCCCTTTATCCTTTGAAACCTTCTGTCAGCTGTCATATTAAAAAATGGCTGCAATCTACAAATCCATGCCATGCTCAGTGTGTTGCCCTATGAGGGGCATTTATATTCCTCAGGGAGGCAAAGCCTTAGATACAAGGAATGAACATCTAGGAGGAACTCTTAGATATTATTGGCCCAAAAACGGAAAAGGTTTTTATATCCTGTAGGTGGGTATTAAAGAACAGAGGAGAAAGCAAGCCAGGGCCATATAATCCAAACAATGATTTTAGGATAAGAAGAGCATATATAACAGGTACCCAGGTGGCGCTAGTGGTAAAGAATCTGCCTGCCCGTGCAGGAGAAGTAAGAGACACAGGTTCAGTCCCTGGAGAAGGGCATGACAACCCACTCCAGCATTTTCCTGGAGAATCCCATGGACAGAGGAGCCTGGCGGGCCAAAGTCCATGGGGTTGCAAAGAGTCAGACACCACTGAAGTAACTAACAGTTTTCATTCTTTATAGGTAGAGTCGAAGAGGAGAGAAAAGATGATACCACAAAGTGCTTTACAGAAAAAGAACTTTGAAGGGAACCTGGTATCCCCAGGTGGGGGCTGAGATGCAGACGCCCTGTTTATAGCACTCATGAGCCCAGAGCTACCAGGCTAGCCTGTGGGTCCCAGGGCCTCCTGAGTAGGAAGTGAAAGGTGAATGAGAGAAATTTCACCTCCTTGTGCTTTTCTCATATCCAAGGGAACAGGCAACTGAGAGACACCTTGGTAAGTCTGTACTCCATCCGCAACGGTCTGGGATCAACGCAACCATTAATCCTCCTTATCCCTCCTCACCGCCCTCACATCTCCACACACACACACACACACACACACACTCCCCCTCTTTCTAAGCTTTGACAAAATGGGAAACACAAAACACAGACTCTAAGGACCACGTAAGGACAGGTGATGGGGACCAGGAGCAATCATATGTGCCCACCGATACGGGCAAGATTTGTCACCAAAGGCTCTAGCTCCTGTGCTCTCTAAAAATTATCGTCTTCCTGCAGGTGCATGGTGACTGTCAACTAAGGAACGTGCACAACCTAAAAGCTGAGAATTATGGCTTACTCAGCAGACACACTGAGGACGTAAGCCCAGAAGACAGCCTCTCAGATCACTCAGAGGCCCTGCTCTGAAGTGGTAAGGGGGCAGCCAGGACAAACAGGAATTTTCCAAAACAAAAAAAAGATGAAACATCAAAAGATGACTGTTAATTAAAGAAAATTAGACATCTCAAGTTAACGAATTTAGTTAGCACTTTTCTAAGTATGGGAAGATACAAGAGTCTGGCCTCATTGAAACCATTCCTCTGATACACACCTTAATGATCTAGGACCTGTATCCTGCTTTTCTCCAACCTGAGTCCCCTCAGGTGCCCAGCGGGTGGCCAACTGTAGTGGCTGCTGGTTTGATGGCCACGGAGGCCTTTGTTTACTGGTAAGGCAGGCAATGATATGGTATCCACTTGACAATCCCACTTCTCTGGCCACATGGTGGTGAAAAGACAGTGAAAAGGTCTGTTGGTCAGAGGGACGGAAGGGGAATGAGGGAAACCAGACACCCCCACATTCCCACCCGTGACAGGACATTATCCTCCAGCACATGATGTGAGGTCTTCTCCGTGGCCAGGGGGCCACCTCTCAATGAGGTAGTTCAGAGAGGGCTCCAGGTCCCGGAGGGAGTACCTTGAGCAGTGCTTTCAACCAGCTTCATGCAGCCCAAAGTCTAGTACATCTCTGCATAGCTCTGGGCATTTAACAAATGCTTTTAATAAGGATGATGCAACCCTCCCAGCCTAGATCTGTCAGGATCTCTGAAGCATGAAATGATCCCTGGAGAAACATACATTATCTGAAGCTTTCCCTTTTGCTTAATTATATGGTCCTAATGTTCATTTTCCACAGGATTTCTCGTCCCCCCCAGTCCTCCACCCAAACCTGGCTTCATTGTGGGTTGGATTTACATAAAAGACCAGCACATTATAATTGTGATGATGGATCACCGAAGTTTCCCTGGGTTCAGATTGTTTCCTAATGTGGGTCATTTTTCATCATAAAGAGTCGGCTGATAATGATGTCATTTCCATTGCTTGAATTTCAAGGCAGTGGCCACATATCACAGAGTTTAAATGACTGTCTATAGGGCAGCAAAATCGTGTCGTTATCAGTTTAAAGCAGTTGCTGCTTTACTCCTGGGGACAAGACAAGAACTGGGGCCTCTGAGAACTCATCAGACGAGAGCAGGATACCAGGAATACAAATCTGTACTGGGAGCTGGGGGGAGGGAGGGGAGGCAGGGGAGCAAACCTGTTTTGTGTGAAGCTGTGTGGTAAGCATCAGATAAAAACCACAAAGTCATACTTGACAGAAAATGAGCCACACTGTTGATCACTGGATATCTTAAATGTACCTTCCCACAATCATTTAACCATGGTTCTCCAGCAAGATTAATGAGGAAGAATTGAAATCACTCGTGAGGAAGTGTTTTGCACTAAAAGCCACCTACCAGATAAGCCAAGCAATGTGCCTCTCACTGAGTGAATGGGCCTGGGACAGAGTTGGAATAGGACCTCAATTTGTGTGTATGATATATGGGTATGAAATGAAATCATATTTGAAACAAATAGCCGCATCATTAAAACCCAAGGCTCACAGGTGCTCAGTCACCGCTGCCCTTGATGTTCCGTTTTCTTTTTGCCTCAAACCACCTTCCCCTGCGGCCCCACCTTCTAGCACCCTCTAAGACAGCCCGTGGAGGTTCACAGTTTGCAGCTTGACCCCAGTCCTGCCTGCCACGGTCTTCCTCATTTGATCCAACGATGTGTTCCTTCCTCTCCAACTTTTTATTTTGAAAATCTTTCAACATAAAGAAAATTGTAAGACAAGTATAATGAATAGTTCACCTAGATTCGCCAGTTGTCCACACCATCTCAAATTTGCTTTATCTCTCTGTACACATACATAACATGTTTTTATTTAACCATTTAGAATTAGTCGCATTAGTTTTATGACTTCAAGACACCCCCCCCATACTTCACAGTATATCTCAAAAGAACAAAAGGTTCTCTTCATTTCCACAACATGATTATCTTATAAAAAAAGGTAACATTGATACAATACTATTATCTAATATATAATCCTTAAGTTCCCCAAATATCCCTGTAAATTCTTATGCAGCTGATTGAGATGTATATGTGTATAGTGAGAGAGAAAGTGAAGCCTCTCAGTCGTGTCCAACTCTTTGTGACCCCATGGACTGTAGCTTATGAAGTTCCTCCATCCATGGAATTTTCCAGGCAAGAGTACTGGAGTGGGTTACCATTTCCTTCTCCAGGGGATCTTCCCCACCCAGGGATCGAACCTGTGTCTCCTGCATTGCAAACAGGTGCTTTTACCGTCTGAGCCACCAGGGTATATATTTAAATTATATATGTATATACAGATTAATAATATAGAGACAGAGATAAAGATATATAGAGCTATATCTACCAGATTTAATCAAATAACTCATATTGCATTTATTAGACATAGCCTTTTACTTTGGTTTCATTTTTGCTTTGTTATGGTTTGAGTTTGCATTTGCTTTGTTTCATGATACTTAGCTTTGTCTTAGCAGACACAATTTTTTCAAAAAAGGTGTATCTCTGCATAATGGAGATGTGTCAAAAGGACACAGGTTCTGGCTTACAGGAATTCTCACTCAGAAAACACATAATTTGAACATCAAAATGGCTAATCACAGAAATGACTATAGCACATTGGTTGTGGGGAGGGGAAAATATAGTCTGATATGAAAAAATAAAAGAGGGAAGAAATAAAAAGAAAGCTTTTTACAGGAGAAAATCAACTAATAAATGAAGAAGGAATTCAGAAAATTACCATTTATACCACTATCATCAGAATAATAACTCAGACAAGAATCATCCTATCCCAGTCCATATATCTATCTCCCCTACCTCATAGTAAGAACCTAAGTTCCCAATATCCCCAGTATCTTCATTTGCTGGGTCTTGTAATACATATAAGAGTTTCAAGATTGCTACACAATTACCACTACCAACAGCTTATGTAAATTTCCAGATTTCTTTGCGATTTTTTCTTAGGAAAAAAATCACATTGGGAGCACACAGTCAGAAAATTATGTTTAAAAGTGAATTGAATGACTTTTCTTATGTGAGATATTTATCTATTTGATATAAAGTTATATTCTCCTTTTTCTGTTAAATTCAATATCTATCATTTTCATCTTTAGTAATTTAATTTTACTTTTTGGAAATACAACCTATTTTACTGTTGAGTCACCCAGTCATTTTTGACTCTTTGGAGTGCAGCACAACAGGCCTCCCTGTCCTCCACCATCTCCCAGAGTTTGCCTGAGTTCATCTCCATTACATCAGTGATGCCATCCAGCCACCTCATCCTCTAATGCCCTCTTCTCCTTCTGTCCTCAAACTTTCCCAGCATCAGAGACTTTTCCAATGAGTCATCTGTTCACATTAGATAACCAAAATACTGGAGCTTCAAATTCTGCTCAGTCCAATAATTATTCAGGTTTGATTTACTTTAAGATTGACTGGTTTGATCTCCATGCTGTCCAAGGGACTCTCAGGAGTCTTCTCCAGCACCACAGTTAGAAGGCAGCAATTCCACAGCAACAAGTTTTCAAGTCTTCAGCAACAATTCTTGGACAATAGAGTTTTACCAAGAGAATGCATTGGTCACAGCAAACACCCTCTTTCAACAACACAAGAGAAGACTCTACAGACGGACATCACCAGGTGGTCAATGCCGAAATCAGACTGATTATATTCTTTGCACCAAAGATGGAGAAGCTCTATACAGTCAGCAGAAACAAGACTGGAAGCCAACTGTGGCTCAGATCATGAATTCCTTATTGCCAAATTCAGACTAAAATTGAAGAAAGTGGGGAAAACCACTAGACCATTTAGGTCTGACCTAAATCAAATCCCTTACTACTATACAGTGGAAGTGAGAAATAGAATCAAGGGATTAGACCTGATAAACAGAACTGTGGACAGAGGTTCCTGACATTGTACAGGAGGCAGTGATCAAGACCATCCCCAAGAAAAAGAAATGCAAAAAGGCAAAATGTTGTCTGAGGAGGCCTTACAAATAGCTTGAAAAGAAGAGAAGCTAAAGGCAAAGGAGATAAGGAAAGATATAAGCATCTGAATGCAGAGCTTCAAAGAATAGCAAGGAGTGATAAGAAAACCTTCCTCAGTGATCAGCGCAAAGAAATAGAGGAAAACAACAGAACAGGAAAGACTAAAGATCTCTTAAGAAAAGTAGAGATACCAAGGGAACATTTCATGCAAAGATGGGCACAATAAAGGACAGAAATGGTATGGACCTAACAGAAGCAGAAGACATTAAAAAGATGTGGCAAAAATACACAGAAGAACTGTACAAAAAAGATCTTCATGACCCAGATAATCACGATGGTGTGATCACTGACCTAGAGCCAGACATCCTGGAATGCAAAATCAAGTGGGCCTTAGGAAGCATCACTACAAACAAAGCTACTGGAGGTGATGGAATTCCACTTGAGCTATTTCAAATCCTAAAAGAGATGCTGTTAAAGTATTGCATCCAATATGCCAACAAATTTGGAAAACTCAGCAGTGGCCACAGGACTGGAAAAGGTCAGTTTTCATTCCAATCACAAAGAAAGGCAATGCCAAAGAATGTTCAAACTACTGCACAATTGCACTCATCTCACATGCTAGTAAAGTGATGCTCCAAATTCTCCAAGCCAGGTTTCAACAGTACGTGAACCATGAACCTCCAGATGTTCAAGCTAGATTTAGAAAAGGCAGAGGAACTGGAGATCAAACTGCCAAACATCCACTGGATCATCAAAAAAGCAACAAAGTTTCAGGAAAATATCTACTTCTGCTTTACTGATTATGCCAAAGCCTTTGACTGTGTACATCACAACAAACTGTGGAAAATTCTTCAAGAGATGGGAATACCAGACCACCTGACCTGCCTCCTGAGAAGTCTGTATGCAGGTCAAGAAGGAACAGTTAGAACCGGACATGGAACAACAGACTGTTTCCAAATTGGGAAAGGAGCATGTTTAGGCTGTATATTGTCACCCTGCTTATTCAACTTATATGCAGAGTACATCGTGAGAAATGTCAGGCTGGATGAAGCACAAGCTGGAATCAAGATTGCTGGGAGAAATATCAATAACCTCAGATAAGCAGATGACACCACCCTTATGGCAGAAAGTGAAGAACTAAAAAACCTCTTGATGAAAGTGAAAGAGAAGAGTGAAAAAGCTTGACTTTTTCAAATGTTTACTTAAAACTCAACATTTAGAAAACTAAGACCATGGCATCCGGTCCCATCACTTCATGGCAAATAGATGGGGAAACAATGGAAACAGTGACAGACTTTATTTTCTTGGGTTCCAAAATTACAGCAGATGATGACTGCAGCCATAAAATTAAAAGACGTTTGCTCATTGGAAGAAAAGCTATGACAAACCTAGACAGCATATTAAAAAGCAGAGACATTACTTTGCCAACAAAGATCCCTCTAGTCAAAGCTATGGTTTTTCCAGTAGTCATGTATGGATGTGAGAGTTGGACTATTAAGAAAACTGAACGCTGAACAATTGAGGCTTTTGAACTGTGGTGTCAGAGAAGACTCTTGAGAGTCCCTTGGACTTCAAGGAGATCCAACCAGTCCATCCTAAAGGAAACAGTCCTGAATATACATAGGAAGGACTGATGCTAAAGCTGAAACTCCAATACTTTGGCCACATGATGCGAAGAACCAAATCATTGGAAAAGACCCTGATGCTAGGAAAGATTGAAGGTGGGAGGAGAAGGGGACAACAGAGGATGAGATGGTTGGATAGCATCACCGACTCAATGGACATGAGTTTGAGCAAGCTCTGGGAGTTGGTGATGGACAGGGAAGCCTGGAGTGCTGCAGTCCATGGGGTCATGAAAGAGTCGGACTTGACTGAGCAACTGAATTGAAATGAATTCTTCGACGCTCTGCCTTCTTTATGGCCCAGCTCTCATAACCATACGTGACCCTGAGAAGACCATAGCCTTGATTATACGGACCTTTGTCAGCAGAGTGTCGACCAGTGTCAACCCTTGTCGGCTTTTGAACACTGTCTAGGTTTGTCATAGCTTTCCTTCCAAGAAGCAATCGCCTTCTGATTTCATGGCTGCAGTCACCATCCACAGTAAGTCAAAACCAAGTCAAGAGGTACAAAGAAAGGTCCCTTCCCCTGCACCTGGTTCCCACTCAGCACCATAGATAATAAATTCCATAACCTTCTGCCTTATTTTTATTGGATTTTTTTTTGCAAAAATAAGCAGGTTTATCAATAACTTTTAAAAGTCACTAACATTTGCATCCTTTTCTGTAATGAAAGTGAAAGTATTAGTTGCTCAGTTGTATCCAACTCTTTGCAAACCCCATTGACTATACCCCGCCAAGCTCTTCAGTCCTTGGAATTCTCCAGGCAAGAATACTGGAGCAGGTTGCCATGCCCTTCTCCAGGGGATTTTCCCAACCCAGGAATCCAACCCAGGTCTCCTGCATTGCAGGCAGATTCTTTACCATCTGAGCCACCAGGTGACTCATTTCTGTAATAATTATTTTCAAATTTTGGAAAAGTATATGAGAAAAGTCTAAAAGATAAATTCATCCCCAAGCTTTCCTTCCCAATTCCTGTTTGGATTTAGAGAAAGTATCTTTGTTTCATTTTCAAAGCACATCAGAAAAGGTGGACAGTAGGGAATAAGGAGAATGATGGAGGCCAAACCCAGCCATGTGACTTAGGAAGCTAAGTACCACCAAAGTCCTCAAAATGTGTATTTTTCTCTTGCCTAGGCAGCAAATGAAAAAGTAACCAACTTGCCCCATGTCTGATTCTCTTGTCACTGATATAATCAAACAACAGCCCAGGTATAGCACTTCCTAAGCTAAAAATAAATCTCATCACATCATTCCCTAGCTTAAAACACTTCCATGGCTCCCCATGGCCTTCAGGACAAATCACAGACTTACAAAGTCTTCAGAAGGCTGCTCTCTGCAGCCTTGCATCACAAACACATACACGTGTTAGTAACTCCCAACCGCTTGGTTCTTTCCTCACCCTACTCTTGGCTTTGCTAACACGGATCCCAGAGCTTGAAATGCTCTCCCCCACAGGGACCAGTATGTCACTGAATGGGCTCCACTTTGATCAGCCCCATTAAGCAAGTCTGTTCTTTAAGCCCTTGGGAAAACTCTCACACCGCAAAGCTCCGCATGTCCACAGCCTGGGTGTTAAGTGTGTAATAAGACCCACAGAAATTGCAACTACTTATTGTCTAACATGAGAGAGGTGTGACAGGACACAAGGTGTGCAAGTTTAACCCTCAAGCCAGGGACAAGCAGAGGAAGGCTCATGACTGTGGCCACATGGCTCTTAGCCCCAGCCTATCAGGTCCCGTGCTGTGGTGCATCGCAAGCCCTCCTGATGGTGAGGGTCAGGGCCCCTCACCCAGCATCTCCCCTCCTCTGGCCTCCTAGGTTACCAATCCTGTAGTCTTAGGGTTCTATATGCCTCACCTCTGCCTCCCTCTCTCGCATTTTCAACCAAGTGAGTAAATTAACTGTCTCCTGAGACATCTCTTTTTGACAGCTCTTCTCACATTCCTGTTTCCTAGATCCCCCATCAGACCCTATGTAGCACTATTAACAATCCCGTAAGTCCCAACATTTCATCTTGGTCTGTTTCCTTCTGTTACCTTCCACTCCTTCCTCCCACCTGAAGAGATGCTGACAGAGAAGTGATTTGCAGGCTTTACTACAAAAAAAGATCAGCTAAGGAATTTCTGACTCAGTAGGTTATGGGTGAGGCCCTGGAATCTGCATTTTCAGCACAGACCTGGAAAGTGGTCCAAGGACTCCTTTAAGGAAAACAGCAAGTAGACACGATCTCAGTGCTCTATGTCACCCTTCAGCCTAACTGGACCCTCTGAATGCTAGAGACAGTCTTTCTCCTAATGACTAAAAATGACCAGACATCATGAGTGGAATCCGGGCAGACAGTCCTCATCATAACAACTGCCCTCAGCTGGTCCAGGCAGGAACTACAGCTCTAAAACACTCTTCCAGCTCTATACCCCACTAGATCCTTACCCTGACATAACTTTATCTTTGAGCTATGAATAATATTTTATTTTCCACTCAAGTAATAGAAATTATTCTGCTGCCTACTTATACTCCCTGTTTTATTCACATCAATGCGAGTTTTCTTAGAATAGGATAATAATGCTTCTCTATGCACTTCATTTTTTTTATAATTTTATTTATTTGGGGCTGTGCTGAGTCTTCGTTGCTGTGCAGGTTTTTCTCTAGTTGTGGCAAGCGCAGGCTACTCTCTAGTTATGGTGCGCAGGTTTCTCCTTGCAGTGACTTCTCTTGTTACAGAACACGGGCTCTAGGGCTCATGAGCTTCAGCAGTTGCATCACGTGGGCTCACTGGTTGCGGTTCCCGGGCTCCAGAGCACTGGCTCAATAGTTGTAGCACACCAGCTTTGTTGCTCCACAGCACGTGGGATCCTCCCAGATTAGGGATCAAACCCATGTCTCCTACATTGGCAGGTAGATTCTTTACCACTGAGCCACCAGGGAAGCCCTATGTAATTCATTTGTAAAAGATATTTAGATAGTATACAGATTTAGAATTCATAACCCAACTTTTGCAGAAACAATTCTACTAACATTCATCTAATCACATATACTTTCCTCAAACATGTTATAATAGCTAATTTGAGCTTGACATCAATGGAGATTAGTGAGAATTACTACCATCTAGCAAGTACACGGCTACTAGAAGTGGTGTGAAGTGTCAGAACCAGTTATAAACAGAGCTTGAAGGAGGCAACACGCAGCACAGTCCAGTGGAAGCAAAGGGTGGGGCCCGGGGAGCTGTTTTCCTTGTCCTTTGGGACATGAGCATGCTTATGTTCTGTGAGTGTCAGAAGCCGTTTCAGCCAAAAATGCATGCTGTTTTACATGTAAAGAGTTTTTATTATATACATAACATAAATTTTATGATTTTAACCATTTTTAAGTGTACAAGTCAGCGGCATTGAGTACATTCACATTTTTGTCTAAACATCACTATCCACCTCCAGAATCTTTTCATCATCCCAGACTGAAACTCTATTATTATTTTGATCCATTAACTGGTTTTGGTCACGTTCATCAATTTTTTGTAGCATGGTACCTAAATACATGTTGACTATGTTAACTGTCACGATAACATCAGGAATGTTGGGTCTTCATTTTTGCTTTTGAGTTTCATTTTTGAGCAGTCCTGCTTGTAGGAAGTAATGTTTCATTGCTATTACTTTTTCTTAGAAGTCTTCCAATGAACAAAGAGATCCGCTTTTTAAAAAAACAGAGTGAAACTCACTACATCTTGACTTTTTATAAATTTAAGATATATTATGGGATCTTAGCAATTTCATTTTTCCTATATCTTAAAATATTTTGCTATTCATCACTTTAGGCATTATTTGATATTACTCACCAATTATTCTCAATTATGCTAAAAACATTAAAATAATGTGTAATGGAAAAATAATGAAATTGCCTAAAAGTTTCATGCAATAATAAAATAAACCATCACTATTACATCATCCTTCAATTTTCCTATTGTCTTGCCCCAAGTACTTCAGCATCTTTCAAGGATTAAGAGAAGACAGGGGATACCATCTTTGTAATTTTAAAATATCTTTCAGTCAACACAGTTTAGAATTTATAATTTTTATTTTCTACCCATAGTGGCAAAAATAAGGAAATTTGCAGAGGAAGTTGTTTCACAAGTATTACATAAATCATAAGATCAACGCAAGAGATTGCAGGTAACCAAGATCTCAGACTATGAGTCTTCAGATGATGATATGCTAGGCAAATTTTCTCAAACTCTAGAATTATTGAGTAGATACTGTATTTCTAAAGATTAAAAGGAAAAAAAAAAATAAAGATTAAAAGGCAATGTGGTGTTCTCAATGAGATAGTCACCCAGTAAGAACTTTATCATGCAATGTTTTCTGATCAGAACCTGGCCCATCCTGTTTTGCTAAAAAGATGAATTTCAATATTCTTTCATCTTTATGATGACTGTACACCCAAATTTTGCTTGATATGGGTCATAAGCAGAGAAGACAGGTATGTATAAAAGGATGGATGAAAGAAAGAAATAATGCAAATAAAAAAAATCTACTGATCACTAATTCATGTTTATAAATCTGAAATGTTTTACAATTATGGAAAAAAGATGGCTGTCCTCTCAAAACTATGAGCCATCAAATTTTTCAAAAGTGTATTTTGATGATGTTAACTGCAAGAAGATAAAAATCAGAAGCAATGATAAGCTAAAACTTATAGAGATGTATTTAAAATCTGGAGTCATATTTACAAGATGGATATGTTCCAGAATCATACATAACAGTTGATGATTGTGGTTGAATGGTATTCAAAGGAAGTTGCCCATTTTTGGTGTATGTACCTTCTAAACCTGGGTGGCTCAGATGATTAAGAATCTACCTGCAACGCGGAAGACACCAGTTTGATCCCTGGATTGGGAAGATCCCCTATAGAAGGGAATGGCAACCCACTCCAGTATTCTTGCCTGGAGAATCCCATGGACAGAGAAGCCTGGTGGGCTACAGTCCATGGGGTTGCAAAAAGTCAGACATGACTGAGTGACTAACATTTTTACTTTTCACCTTCTAAACCAGGAATTGGGATTTTCTATGTTGAAATTTTTATTAAAATTTCTAATAAATCTGTCTTCACACTGTCTGTGATATTACTTCTACAAATTACTCATTAAATGACTTAAAAATATAAAAGCACAAAAAAAGATTCTTTGGAGGCAAATGGTAAATATTGACAACTATTCCTGATATATATACCAAGTGGTAAGTACTCAGTAAACTCTGTTGTTATTATCACAGTCATCATACAGAGTTTAATCAAGTCCTAGATTTACCCTGAGAAAGAAACCACATCCTATGTTCACGAAACAATAAGGACTCATGAGCATCAGCAGGTCTGAGGTATCCTGTTACCACATCCAGCACAAAATGTGTCTAGTAGGAGATCCCACTGTGGTACACAAAAGGCCCATCTGGGGGCCTGATGTGGCCATTCACAGGTGAACCTTCTTCCTGGAGTGCGTGTGACTTGGTGCAAAGCCTGCCAAGATGCATCACTCCCAGAGAGCAGCACTGAAATATATACATTACTGTAGGGAGCTCAGCCTGGTGCTCTGTGACAGCCTAGAGCTGGGGTAGGAGGTGGGAGGGAGGTTCAGGAGGGAGGGAACATGTGTATACCTATGGCTGATTCATGTTGATGCACGGCAGAATCCAGCACAACACTGTAAAGCAATTATCCTGCAATCAAAAATAAGTAAATTATTTTAAAAATAAACTAAAACAACTGAAAAGATGCATCATTCTCCCTGACCACCACTCACTTCCGCTGACTCACACAGGACTGAGAAGCCACCAGAAGACTGGTAATGTACCTTCCATGAATTTTAAGAGCTCAGCCCTTTAAAACAAAAGGAAAAGGAAAACTTGTACCCCAAGCTCCTTTAATCAAAGGCTGTGATTTTGAATGAAGAAGGCTATGAGACACGACCATCTGGCTCGAGGAGGGAGTATCCACTGAAAAACATCATACCACTGAATCCAGAAAAGAACACCATGAGGGCCACAGAAAGGAAAATAGAAATATAGGAATTTTTTAGTAACCCTGAAAAGAAAGATATAAGTGGGTAAAGAAGAAAACTTGGTGATTCAAATGTCTACATTTACATGTATATATGTAGTGTGTGTATGTGTGTATATTAAATATATACTTATATATAATATATTTATATATTAAATATATAAATACTTATATTTACATATTTATATAAAAATATATATTTATATATATGTAGTGTATGTATGTGTATATATTAAATATATACACATACACACATAATTTTTTTAAATTAGAAATGT